>NC_084591.1:9729721-10042221 GCF_033807715.1 Cololabis saira
TATTTGAGAAAAAAATGTTGCGTCCCGTATTGAACTAATACGGGACGCGATTTGTACCGTATTTTCATTAACTTTTACACCATATTCTAGTTGAATTATTGAAATAAGTTAACTTTACACCATATTCTAGTTGAATTATTGAAATAAGTTACAGTAACTTTTACACCATATTCTAGTTGAATTATTGAAATAAATTAACTTTTACACCATATTCTTGTTGAATTATTGAAATAAATTAACTTTTACACCATATTCTAGTTGAATTATTGAAATAAATTAACTTTTACACCATATTCTAGTTGAATTATTGAAATAAATTAACTTTTACACCATATTCTAGTTGAATTATTGAAATAAATTAACTTTTACACCATATTCTAGTTGAGTTATTGAAATAAATTAACTTTTACACCATATTCTAGTTGAATTATTGAAATAAATTAACTTTTACACCATATTCTAGTTGAATTATTGAAATAAGTTAACTTTTACACCATATTCTAGTTGAATTATTGAAATAAATTAACTTTTACACCATATTCTTGTTGAATTATTGAAATAAATTAACTTTTACACCATATTCTAGTTGAATTATTGAAATAAATTAACTTTTACACCATATTCTAGTTGAATTATTGAAATAAATTAACTTTTACACCATATTCTAGTTGAATTATTGAAATAAATTAACTTTTACACCATATTCTAGTTGAGTTATTGAAATAAATTAACTTTTACACCATATTCTAGTTGAATTATTGAAATAAATTAACTTTTACACCATATTCTAGTTGAATTATTGAAATAAGTTAACTTTTACACCATATTCTAGTTGAATTATTGAAATAAATTAACTTTTACACCATATTCTAGTTGAATTATTGAAATAAGTTAACTTTTACACCATATTCTAGTTGAATTATTGAAATAAATTAACTTTTACACCATATTCTTCACCTGTAGGCTATGTTATACATCTGGGCTGATGTGGACATACGTAGCATAGGAGGATATTTCAGTTGCTAGTATATGGTTGGCTGTCTGTACAGTCATGCAAGTTCAATGCTATTAAAGCACTTTAAACTTTAAATCAAAGCATTTTGTTTTTTCATATAAAATAAACACATTTTTATTCAGTTTAGAAGTTTTGGGGCTTTTTTTTTGGCTCCTGCGCTGCTGAAATCAGGGCGTCCCTTATTTCTATTTCTGAAAGGTGGCAACCCTACCTGCAGGGTTTTTCTGTTAAAGACTTTATTTTTATTCATTTGAAGTGGTATTTGCCTGAAACTGATGCAGATTATATTTATTATGGTTTCACAGTAACATTCATTTATCATTGTTTAAACATCGTTACTCACTAATAAAAACATCAAAAACATCACAAAGGAGGATATAAGCGAGCAACAAAAACACCAAGTTTAATCGTCTCATCATCAAACTCTTAGAGACCGAAAGAAAGACAGGTGAAGAAAAAGAAGCATGTTGACCATCAGCAGGTGTGCAGACTGTTGACGATTGGTCCCTGACCGACCAATCAGAAACATCATCCTCCGTTGCTACATCCGCTTTATCCGGTTGGACCAAACAGCCGTCTCTCTCGTTCACATCAACGGAAGAAGTCTAGTTTTTACTTTATTTTGTATCAAAATTTAAATCACTGGATTATTTATGTTAAACTTTGTATTAGTACAAAGCAACACTTGTAGTGTCGTGAGGGTGCAGCGTATTTTTTATCCCCAAACTGCCAAAACACAGTCAGCTGGTCTTGATTCACCAAACAGAACCCGAGTTCTCGGATCATGAATCTAGTGGCGCTTTTCCACTAGTAACTACTCAACCAGGCTTGGCTGGTCTTGACTAGAGCTGGGTATCATCACTGACCTCCCGATACGATACGATTCCGATACACTAGGTCCCAAGACGATACGATTTCCGATACAATACGATACGATTCGATATCGATATTCTGGTTACAATAAGGGAATAACATGATCCTTCCACGCGCCACGTCCGGCCAGAGAAACCCCACCCTGCCTGGTGAAAAGAAGCAGCCTGCTCACTCCTCAAGTAAGGAGGAGACTTGAGCAGTGCAGGGCCTCCCAGGGTTGGTAGATGGAGCAATGCCCAGGACTGACTTAGGTAGGACCACTGGGTGATAAAATGGGGGGAAAAATCAGGATTTAAAAAAAAAAAAAAAAAAAAAAAAAAAAAAATTTAAATAGATACTTGGATTTATGTATCGATAATCGTTCCTACACATGCATATCGATAAAATATCGATATATCGATATTTTTAACCCACCCCTAGTCTTGACTCGGTTTGATTCTTTCCCACTAGGGGTCTAACGTGCCGAGTAGATTCAGGGCGATAAGGAACGACCAGATCCACCAGCAGCTCTGTCTCTTCATAGCTGCTCGCGGCTCCACCGGACTTTTCAGCAGCGCCGAGACGAACTAAAAAGAATTAAAAAGTGTCGCCACTTGAAGCTTCTCTCATTGAACACAAGCCACAGACCCAGCAGCACATATATATCATCTCCTCCAAGTTCAACATCTTTAGTGTTATTTTCTTCTCCGTTTAGATACACAATCAAATACGTCACAGCAGCTTCGCTCCAACCTCCTACTTCTGCTCCAGGTGCTGGGTTGTTATGGAAAAGAAACCAGGCCGAGTTGAGACGAGTAGGTGCTGGTGGATCAGCGTCTCCTCCAGCCGCTGGTTTCATGAGCGCTCGCTGCTGAGCAGGTCCTCCCTCGTTCGGCCTTAACCTCTTCAGTCGGGTCCCGTAAAACTCGTAGGAGACGACTCCCGTCGCCTTTTTACGGGGCGGCCATGACGCCGACGGCGGCAGCGACAGAAGCCGACTCGCAGGGCTCCGGTCCCGGGTTCCGACGCTTCCCCCCCCTGGTCGTGACCTGCTGAAGGCACCCCCCCCCCCCCCCCCCCCCCCCCCCTCCAGATCCCAGCGCCCCGGGCCTAGCCAGCCCGGCCAGCGCGAGCCCAGCCGGCGCTCCCCGGCAGGGGCTTACGTTTCAGGCTCGCAGTCGAGCCCCTTCTGGAGGTGATTAGCCCCAAACCCATGACAGATTCTTTCCAAGATATTTGACGCGGCGTGTTTATTTTATCCGGGCTCTTTGTGTGGATGTGCTGGACATGAGTAACCCACTTGAAATGGGTATCAGCTTACATACCCCAGGGGGGGGGAAAGGGGGGGGGGGCCAGGACTCCAGATCCATGAGAAATCTACTCTTAAAAGGCAAAAACTGGTGATGTGCATCTCCGAGCATCTCGACTCGTACTTCCCATCAACGCCCCCCCCCAGACTTCCTCCTCCACCCCGACCCCGACCCCCGGCAGATCCCCCACCTCCCAGGGACCTGGGTCTCGGCCCGAGTCTCGGAGAACTTCTGAACACTTAACTCGATTTCAGACTTTCAGGTCGTCACCAAAGTCGAGCTGAAACACAATCGCCGTGTTTATCAGCGGCCTCCCAAAACACGCCGCTCCGCGAGGCGGTTACCGCCACTCATATGCGTTCAATTTCTGGGTTTCTATTTCCAGGATCTCCGCCGGGCCGGGGGGGCAGCGGGGGGGTGAGGACTCTGTCCTCATGTTATATGTTTCAGGAGACGCCGGCGTCCGCCTGAAAACGCTGAGTCAGTCCGACTGATTCACCCCCGCCCCGACTAGCGCCCGCTCTTCAAACACGTCCCATGATGCAGTTCTATATTTTTCCCAAACTAAATGGCACGTTCGAGTAAATAAGAAACAAAATCACAAAGCGAGGCTCCTCTTTTGAGCCGTTTTGAAGTCCTCTGGGGTTTCTGATGACATTTAAAGTACATTCCTCCCGTCGGAATTTTTAATTTCAAAGCAGCGATGCTCCTAAATAGCATAAATAGACAAACGGTTTTCCTTAGTTAACCACGAGGTTACCAGTTTACATCTTCATTTTCTTAATTCGGACAAACCAACACGATGGGGAAAACCCGTTTCAACTATTGAGCGTCCAACGGTCTCCGAATCTGATGCAATCATGTGCAAAAGTTAGCTAACTTTTGCACGACACGAATAAAAATAAAAAGCTGTTCTGGCCCATTCAGGTGTGTTTTAATGCCAAGAGGGAACGACATCAGCAATGGCTTTAGAGGAGTCATTGATCCACCTGGGAAATGTTTAAAACCAATTGACCCTTTGTCAGCTTTCACCTGACGTTGCTACGTCCGGTTTGTCCGGTTGGACGAAACATCTGTCTCTTTCGTTCACATCAATGGAAAAAGCTTAGTTTTTACTGCCTTGTATTGAAGTTTGAGCAGCCGAATCTGATGCAGTCATGTGCAAAAGTTAGGACCCCCCTCTTCTCTTTGTGGGACACGAATAAAAATGATGACATCATAATAATGATCGGCTCTATTAAAGCAGCAGTTCTGACACATTCAGGTGTGTTTTAATTCCAAAAGGGAACGACATCAGCAATGACTTTAGAAGAGTCATTGATCCATCTGGGAAATGTTTAAAATCAAGATGCCCTTTGTCAGCCTTCTGATTGGTCCCTGACTGACCAATCAGAAACACCTGACGTTGCTACATCCGGTTTATCCGGTTGGACAAAATAACCGTCTCTCTCGTTCACATCAATGGAAAAAGCTTAGTTTTTACTTGCCTTGTATCAAAGTTTAAATCACTGGATTATTTCTTTAACTTTGTATAAGTAAAAGGAACATTTGTAGTGTATTTTTATCCCCAAATGGGTAGAAATCCGGTCTGTACTTCCAAAACAAAGTCATCTCGGCAGCCATGAACGCGTTTATTTATTTATCTTAAAATGGTTAAGCGGTGGTAAAAGTGACACCCGCTACCCAGAGAGAACCACAGGAATACATTTCATCCAACCGTAAATTACGATAAAGCTACGTGGGCGGTCACACCTTCGACCGTGCTATCAGCTAAACTCATCAAAAGACCTTGTTTTTGCAGAAAACCTCAGTTTTTTAAACTCACTCCACAATAACTGAAGTACTTTATTTATATCTAGTTGCTGTTGATTTTTTTGGGTACAGCAATTATAAATAAAGTGATGAAATACCCAGTTTTTACAACGGAAGTGGACAGGAGAGACGACAGTTTTGTCCGACCTGGCAACGGGGGCGGGGCTTGACAAAGGGTCAATTGGAGTCCAGAGTTCAACACGCACACTTGGATGGAGGCATGTTGCGTCATACCCACTCTCAAGCCCGGTGGCGGAGCTGTGATGGTCTGGGGTTGTTTTAGCAGCCGCAGAACCTGCATTAAGCCCCGCCCGCACAAATGTGAGGACGTCCGGCGACTAAAACCCGGCTGAAACTGGGTAGGGAGGATTTTTCCAGCATCGAGGGATCCAATTACGGCATGAATCAGCGACGGACCAGTAAACACCTACGCATTAACGTAAACATCCTCCGCTGCTGCGGTTCAGATCTCGTGAAAGCCCTTGAGCCACTTTCCCTTCGGCCAATCGGCATCAAACCCACGAGTTCATGAGTCATGCAGAGTTTTCTTAAAGTCTCGTTGTTCTGTTTCACTCAAGTCTGGACTTCCAGAACCTGGATTATTTTACTTTCCATTGTTCTGGTGGAGATCATCTCCCCGTAGCATCATCCCTCCACCACCGTGCTTCACAGTGGAGGTTCCAGAAGTCTGAACCCGACTCGTGCTTGGAGCTGGTCGTGGAACAAACTCGTGTGGCCTTCAGGGTCTGAGACGAGGCTGGTGAATGTCTCTTGAAGCTCTGCGAGCTCGGACCCGGGCCGTCTCCCGGGAACGTGGGCAGATGTCTCGGATGTTTTCTCACGGTAGAGAGTTAAAATACTTTTTTTTTTTAATTATCCTTTTCTAGAATAATGTGCTTCTTCACGGCCCTGACTGCTCTGGCCCGGCGGGGCGCCAGAACATCCAGCTATCGGCCAGTTTCTAGGTGATTTGAGTGTCTCATCTAAGTCAAGCCTAAGAAATCTTGGTGTTGTCTTTGACAAAGAAATCCAGCTGATGAGGATTTGTTTCTACCATTTAAGGAATATTTCCAAACTAAGAAAAAAAAAAATTTATCTCGAGCTAATTATTCATGCTTTTGTGTCGTCTCGTTTGGACGACTGCAACAGTTTGTTTTCTTGCTTAAACAAGAAGGAACCATCGTCATCAGCGAGTCCAACACACGGACTCGCTCAGATAGAAGAACTCACATCTTGTTTGTTTGTTTGTTTATTTCGGCCATTTCCAAAATAATAATTCAAATACAAAAGCAATAAAAGAAAAGAAAACAACAAATAAACATGAAGTTAATGCTAATATTGCATTAGACCAAAATATATAAACAAAACAAGACTGAAAAGGTGTAGGCTGAAACATAGCTTATTGATAGTAGGGATGCTAATGATCGATTAATTCATTAATTGATGACCTTATCAATCGATTAACTGATAAGGCAAGGCAAGTTTATTTGTTTAGCACAATTCCACACAAGGTCATTCAAAGTGCTTTACATCAACATTAAAAGTGGCAAGACATAATTAAACAGTAAATAACAAATAAAATTATAAGAAAAGAGGCAAAATAATAAAAAGCACAAATTGTTAAAAAGTAAGTGCAGTAGAGTACAGCAGTTAAGTATTTCATTTAAGAGTTTGCTTCAGTAAACAGTAATGTTTTTAGCCTGGATTTAAAGGAGCTTGAGGCTCCTTTTAAGAAATGAGACTCTCTAGCGCCACCCTTCACCACGACGGCCGTTGGGGGTACTGCAGCCAACAGTGAAGCCGGCACGGGAGAACGGGGAGAACGCGGATGCAGCGTCATGTGACGTCACATCCGCAGCCCAGCGCGGGAAATTTGGCCCCATAATTGCAGCACATTTTGCAGCACACAGCCTGTTCAAGGCTACGGACAGATATATTAGAGGGCTCACTCTTTTTGGTTTGGAACGCTTCATCTGACATTATTACTAGAAAAATTAAAACGTATACAATTTTTTTTCATAAATCCTGCCTCAATCCTGCCTCATACTCCTTTAAAGAAGCTGACAGTTTGTTTGTTTATTTCAGTCAGTTCCAAAATAAGAATTCAAATACAAAAGATATGAAAGAAAAGAAAACAACAAATAAACATGAAGTTAACGCTAATATTGCATTAGACCAAAATAGTATAAATAAAACAAGACCAAAAAGCTGTAGGCTGATGCTTACCCTTTTATAATCAATCTCTGTCAGCTCCTACACATACCCATACAGAGCAGTAAATCCATTAAAAGAGAAACATTTCATATACTTTTTGTATATTGAAAACATTCAATATACTGCATAGACCTATTATCTATTTAAGTTCTGACACTCACATAAACAGTCATACAATATGATCATACTTAGGCCACGTTTACACATAGCCAGGTATTTACAAAAATTGATATTTCCCCCTCTACGTTTTGAAAAATACCATCATTTACATCAGATCGTTTCCAAAATCTCTTCATTTACACAAACCCGCATAAATACGCTGTTAAGGTGCTATGAGCAGCCAAACCTACAGGGGCAGTGTAACGAGAAGATAAAGTCATGCTAGCCAATCGGAATCCTGGAAAATCAACAAATGAGAGGAGTAACTACAGTGAACAAACAAATTGTAATGTGACGTTCTGAAGCCTAAATGTCCGTTTCTCTCTGTTTACAAGCAAACGTGAAGACGGAGGTTTTGCAGCTCTCCACTTTGGACAGAGTTTTCAGAAATTATCGTTTTTGGTGACTTTGAGCTTCGTTTTCTTGTAAACGAACGACGAAACGCATGAAAACACCACTGTTTTTGCTACGTGTAAACGGGGCCTTAATGAGCATCTTGTTCTTCAATATTTTTTTAAATATTTGGTATGTACTGCAGCGAGGGATCTGAAGAACTCACATCTCCTCGTCCCTTTTAACTTTAAAATCCTGGTCCTGACATTAACAGCTCTGCATGGTCGGGCCCTTTCCTACATCCAGGACCTACTACTCCATCTCGGAGGCTGAGATCATGTGACCAGAGCTTGCTCATGGTCCCTCGTACCCGCTTTAAGACGCGAGGAGATCGCTCCTTCCAGGGTCTGGACCAATCTCCCGCCGTGTCTACCTTCTCTGGACTCCATTGATGCTTCTAAGAACAAACTTAAAACCCACCTGTTTCTCCGAACTTTTAAAGATCAGTAGTGACATGGTTGTTTTATGACCTTTATGTTGATTTATATACTTTTATTCTAGGAGCTTTTATCGGTATTGGCATCATTATTGGTATCGTATTTCTTTTTTTTAACAATATTTTTTATTGAAGTTTAACATGTATATCAAAACTTATGCCCAATGTACAAACATTTTCCACATACCGGTATGTATACATGCATATGTCGAAATAAAATTTGAAATGTCGAGGAAAAAGTCGAAATGTAGAGATTAATGTTGAAGTACAATTTCGTGAATAAAGTCGAAATGTTGAGAAAAAGAGCGAAATTTTGACTTTATTCATAAAATGTTCGACTTTATTCTTATAATTGTATTTCAACATTAATCTCGACATTTTGACTTTTTTATCGACATTTCGACTTTTTTCTCGAAGTGCGCAATAAAAATGTTATATAAATGATAAATATATTATATAAATGCGGGTATATATATATATATATATATATATATATATATATATATATTGAATATATATATATATATATATATATATATGAAGTACATATGTATATATGTATATACAAACAATCACACATACACACAGACAGAAAAATAAAAAAAATTAAGAATGACTACAGACATCGAACTGATAAAGTGCCGTAAAGTAAAATTAAAAGGCAGGATCAGCACATTCACATCGCCAGTGTAAGTTTTGTTATTCAGTTATTGTTATCCATTTCATTGGTCAAGAAAGACATAAATGAGTCCTGAATATCTATAAACTCTGTCTGTTAACCTTTGACAGTATAAGTCAACCTCTCCAGTCCAAGTTCTGTCATCAGCTCCTTCTTCCATAATCCAAGTGATGGGGGTTCAACATCATTTTTCTTGCATGGAGAAGTCCAAAATCAGTCATTTCCCATTGCTTTGTTGTTTTGACAGTGTCTTTGGGGTATATTCCAAGTATGCAGATTGTTGGCATCAAAGGAATGTTACACTTGGTCATCAATCATAAACATTTGACTACCTTTACCTTTTTATCGTATTTTTACTTTTATTGTAGTGTTTTATTCATGTCATTATTGATGTTGTACTTTACTAACATCTTACTTGACACTTTCACATCGTGTAGGACGTCTTATGTGTAGTTGTATGTAGTTTTTACACTAAAAACAGAAATCTTGAGCGCAGAAAATATGTTCTCACCGACCCGTTGGTGGAAGCGGTCCATGAAGCGGTTCTGATGCTCTGCTCGTCCCAAGTGTTTATTTCCATGGAGAACTTGGAGGGGGTGGAGGTGGGGGGGCAGCACGGCCTCTCCTTCATCTCTGTTAGCTGCAGGCCAGACCCCCCCCCCACAACCTCCCAGCAGAGACCAGATCACTTAATGTGCTTAAGAGCCCCCCTTAACAGGCGTGACTCCTGCCCCCCCCGTCCCTGATGTCCTGCAGGAGGACTGGAGGAGGACTGGGGGGGACTGGGGGGGGACTGGAAGAGGACTGGGGGGGGGTCTAGGGGGACTGGAGGAGGACTGGGGGGGGACTGGGGGGGGGACTGGGGGGGGGCTGGGGGGGACTGGGGGGGGTCCAGGAGGTCAGGCTTATAGTTGGGGGGGGGCAGAGCTACTGGAGCTTAACCATAAGGTGGATTTTTGATCTTTTTTAGTTGTTTTTAAGCGACTTGTGCGTGAAAGTGAGGAAGAGTATTAGGGCCAGGCAGGAGAAAAATAAAAATAATATTTTAGAGGAGGAAGATTTTTTTTTCATTACGCACTCCGAGAAAAAGTCGAAATGTCGAGATTAATATTGAAGTAGCCTACAATTTCGAGAAAAAAGTCAAAATGTTGAGAAAAAAGTCAAAATGTCGAGAATAATGTTGAAGTACAATTTCGAGAAATACGTTGAAATGTTGAGAAAAAAGGCGAAATTTTGACTTTATTCACAAAATTACAGATTCAGATTCCGAATCGATTATCACGCTTTGATTCGATCTGATTCCAATATTGATTTGGGTTAGTGTTATTAAAAATGTTTTTGAGCTGTTGCATGAATTATATGACTGTAGTTATGCAACATATGAATACTTGTATTATATTGAGATTCAACAGCAAGTATTGGCAGCTAATGATGCTGTAAGGACCAATCAGCTCCCAGAATGCTGATAGAACTGCTTTCAGAAACAGAATTATCAAACAGATCCAGGGCAGCAAACAGAGATGGATGAAATCAGTTTTATTTTTTCCCATTTATGAGAATTTGGTTTTTAGCATTTTATGCAAATGTAACCCCAAGAAATAAAGTAATGAAATATAGACAATTTATGCAATTATAACTGAAAACTTTAATGTTTTCATACCTTTAAACATATTTAAAAGGTAAAAACATGGCACAAGTTATTCTCGTGTCCAACAAAAAAAAAAATCCTTTTTTAGGCATAAACAAAAAAATACCAAATGTAGTGTAATGATGAAAAAAATAAATAAAAATAATTGATCTTTAGACATAACAATCGATTTAGAATCGGAAAATCGATCTTTTCAACACAGGCAAAAAAGTCAAAATTTCGTGAATAAAGTTGAAATGTTGAGAAAAGAACATCAGAACCACTTCAGGTCCCACGAGGACTCATGGACCGGTTCCACCAACGGGTCGCTGAGCACATCTTTTTTGCTCAAGATTTATGTTTTTAGTGTAAAAACTTCATAAAACTACAAATAAGGATGGGCACTCCATGAATAAGACCCAACACACCTCAACCAGCTCCAAAAGATGGAGGGAATTTGGTTGGAAAAATTTAATTCGTTTTTTTTATTACTCCAAAAATTAAAAATAAACAACTGGGTGAGCAACAATATTGCTGGAGACGGTGCAGGCAGTTGTACGGAAGAGTATTAGGGCCAGGCAGGAGAAAAATAAAAATAATATTTTAGAGGAGGAAGATTTTTTTTCATTGTGCACTTTGTGAGAAAAAAGTCGAAATGTCGAGAAAAAAGTTGAAATGTCGAGATTAATGTTGAAGTACAATTTCGTGAATATAGTCGAAATGTTGAGAAAAAGAGCAAAATTTCGACTTTATTCACAAAATTTCGACTTTATTCTTATAATTGTATTTTAACATTAATGACGACATTTCGACTTCTTACTCGACATTTCGACTTTTTTCTCGAAGTGCGCAATAAAAGAAAATCTTCCCCTCTCAAATATTTTTTCTCCTGCATGGCCCTAATACTCTTCCGTATGAAAGTGTGCAAATGCTTCAGACTTTAAGTTTATTATTATATTATTACTTCTTGTATTATATATATATATATATATATATATATATATATATATATATATATATATATATATATATATATATGTATATGTATATGTATATATATATATATATATATATACATATACGTCAGAGTCACCCAGGGCTGTAATGTGCACAGATTTCTCTGAGCCGCTCAGGTTTAGGCAGCGCTAGCAGCCATTTCCTTTCCCTCATCGCCCCGGGGCCTGGAGGGGGGGCTGGCGGGGGTCCCAGGGGGGGGTCATCCATCACCCGACATTTTTACTGCGGCTCCTCAACGCACACATGAAAACTGCAACGCTCCTCTCTTCCTTTTACAGCTTCTCCGCAGAAGCGAGGCAATTGCTTAAATAAATGCGTCATTAGTTCCAGCGCCGCGCTGTCAGAACCCATCAGCGGCTCGCACCCCCGTCCACAGCAGCCTCACTGTCACGGCAACGCAAATGTTTACTCTGAATTACGACCCTGATTATGGGATTTCAGCAGAACTCGTAAATCAGCGGCCCTTTCACTTTCCCTCTTCGTGACAAACTTGTTGCTTTGATTCAATTTCACCGAAGAACCGCAGAAATGCCTCCCTTTGGATGTTTGGGCCACCGTAAACGTTTTACAGGAATGTGAAACATCCCGGGTCGGCTGTGATTACCAGAACCATGTCAGGCTCTCCCACAGATGGGTCTCATGAATGTCTGTTGATTTGTTGGGCCGGCGACGGGCCGCTAAAATCCTCTAGAGAGCCGAGGTCGGGGCTGGAGTAACGGGTCTGTCGTGTTCTGCAGGCGCCGGGGCCGAGCCGGGCCTGGGCCGGGCCGAGCCGGGCCTGGGCCGGGCCGAGCCGGGCCTGGGCCGGGCCAACAGGACGGGGAGGACGGAGGTGACCCGGCACCGGACCCAAGCTGCTCCGGCTGCTCCGCCTGGTCCGGCTGACGGGCGAGAGGACAGGTGAGGTGCTCACCTGTCTCTGCTCATATCTATGGCCTCAGAGGCTGGTACTGGTACTGGTACTGGTACTGGCACCGGTACCAGTACCAGTACTAGAGACTACACATTCAGCACCAGAGTTAAGGCCATGAACTGACCTTTTTATGAATTAAAGGAGTCTAAATTGATTCAAACTTAGTTTCCACAATTTTAAGGTTCAGTAAAAAGCTCAAAAATTATGAGACCTGACGTTTTTAAAGGTTTTTCCAGCTATTCTCATGTTAAAATGACCAATTCTGTTCCAATAAATGACCAAATCAATCATATATATGTATGTATGTATGTATGTATGTATGCATGCATATATATATATATATATATATATATATATATATATATATATATATACAGGACTGTCTCAGAAAATTAGAATATTGTGATAAAGTTCTTTATTTTCTGTAATGCAATTAAAAAAACAGAAATGTCATACATTCTGGATTCATTACAGATCAACTGAAATATTGCAAGCCTTTTATTATTTTAATATTGCTGATTATGGTTTACAGTTTAAGATTAAGATTCCCAGAATATTCACATTTTTTGAGATAGGATATTTGAGTTTTCTTAAGCTGTAAGCCATGATCAGCAATATTAAAATAATAAAAGGCTTGCAATATTTCAGTTGATTTGTAATGAATCCAGAATGTATGATATTTTGGTTTTTGTAATTACATTACAGAAAATCACAATATTCTAATTATCTGAGACAGTCCTGTGTATATATATATATATATATATATATATATATATATATATATATATATATATATATATATATATATATATATATATATATACATATACATATACATATACATATAATATATATAAGTGTAGTTTGCCCCCCCCCCCTCTGATGTTTATTGATGTGGATCGTTGACTGATTGCCGATCCCACTAATAAAGGTTGTTCCTCCTCAGGGAGCCGTTCCTACCGGAGATCCACCCGTGGGTGCTGAGCGGAGGCCGGGTGCAGCTCGTGGTGAGTGCAGCTCGGGGGAGGTGCAGCTTGTTAATAATCAGGCCCGGGATCTTTGCTCGGGGCTCGTGTGAAGGTTGTGCTGCGTCTCCATTCATGCCGTGATGTAGGTCTCCTCTCCTGGAGCCGTGTCATCAGCTCTGACATCAGGGGAGGGGGGCATTTCCAGAAACCCGTGTGTCACTTTGGTGTGGTTCTGGTGTGGTTGTGCTGCGGTTCTGCTGCGGTCCGCCTGGTGCCTGCCAGCGCTACCGATGGCAGGGGGCTGTTTGAAGTCAGGAACCGCAGCTCTTATGGCCCAGACTGAGTTCTGTTTCCTGGCAGGAGGAGCCCCCCCCCCGTCCAGACTGCAGAGCTGCTGCCTGTTTCATGTTCTCATGTACAGTGGGACGCATCACTGACCTGTCGGTGTTTCTGTGTTCGGTAGATGCAGGCGGACCTCGGGTACTTGGATCCTCCCGACCCGGCGGCCCGCAGAAACTCCTGGACCCCCACGAGTGAGTCCTTCCACCCCAACGCAACACTTCACAGGGAGACCGGGATCTGGGGATTAATACGTAATAAAACTGCAGTTTGTACACTTATTAGAGGTTTTATAATAATAATAATACATTTTATTTGTAAAGCACTTTTCATAAAATAATCTCAAAGTGCTACAGACGCCAGCAAACAAAATAAACAAAAAGGAATAAAATCAAGACACATAAAAAACCAGAAGTAAAAACGTAAAAGCACAGAGACAATAAAGACATCTATAAAAGACCAGGGAAAGACTTCCTGAACAAATAAGTTTGAAGCCCCTTTTTAAAAGTGTCCACAGACTGGGGTGGACGTAGGTGTTCAGGGAGGCAGTTCCAGCTGTAGGTGTTCAGGGAGGCAGTTCCAGACGTAGGTGTTCAGGGAGGCAGTTCCAGATGTAGGTGTTCAGGGAGGCAGTTCCAGATGTGGGTGTTCAGGGAGGCAGTTCCAGATGTGGGTGTTCAGGGAGGCAGTTCCAGACGTAGGTGTTCAGGGAGGCAGTTCCAGATGTGGGTGTTCAGGGAGGGAGTTCCAGATGTAGGTGTTCAGGGAGGGAGTTCCAGATGTAGGTGTTCAGGGAGGGAGTTCCAGATGTAGGTGTTCAGGGAGGGAGTTCCAGACGTAGGTGTTCAGGGAGGCAGTTCCAGATGTAGGTGTTCAGGTAGGCTGTTCCAGATGTAGATGTTCAGGTAGGCTGTTCCAGCTGTAGGTGTTCAGGGAGGCAGTTCCAGACGTAGGTGTTCAGGGAGGCAGTTCCAGATGTAGGTGTTCAGGGAGGCAGTTCCAGACGTAGGTGTTCAGGGAGGCAGTTCCAGATGTGGGTGTTCAGGGAGGGAGTTCCAGATGTAGGTGTTCAGGGAGGGAGTTCCAGATGTAGGTGTTCAGGGAGGCAGTTCCAGACGTAGGTGTTCAGGGAGGCAGTTCCAGATGTAGGTGTTCAGGGAGGCAGTTCCAGACGTAGGTGTTCAGGGAGGCAGTTCCAGATGTGGGTGTTCAGGGAGGGAGTTCCAGATGTAGGTGTTCAGGGAGGGAGTTCCAGATGTAGGTGTTCAGGGAGGCAGTTCCAGATGTAGGTGTTCAGGGAGGCAGTTCCAGATGTAGGTGTTCAGGGAGGCTGTTCCAGATGTAGGTGTTCAGGGAGGGAGTTCCAGATGTAGGTGTTCAGGGAGGGAGTTCCAGATGTAGGTGTTCAGGGAGGGAGTTCCAGATGTAGGTGTTCAGGGAGGGAGTTCCAGACGTAGGTGTTCAGGGAGGCAGTTCCAGATGTAGGTGTTGAGGGAGGGAGTTCAGGGAGGCAGTTCCAGATGTAGGTGTTGAGGGAGGGAGTTCCAGACGTAGGTGTTCAGGGAGGCAGTTCCAGACGTAGGTGTTCAGGGAGGGAGTTCCAGATGTAGGTGTTCAGGGAGGGAGTTCCAGACGTAGGTGTTCAGGGAGGCAGTTCCAGATGTAGGTGTTGAGGGAGGGAGTTCAGGGAGGCAGTTCCAGATGTAGGTGTTCAGGGTGGGAGTTCCAGATGTAGGTGTTCAGGGAGGCAGTTCCAGATGTAGGTGTTCAGGGAGGCAGTTCCAGATGTAGGTGTTCAGGGAGGCAGTTCCACATGTAGGTGTTCAGGGAGGGTGTTACAGATGTAGGTGTTCAGGGAGGCAGTTCCAGACGTAGGTGTTCAGGGAGGGAGTTCCACATGTAGGTGTTCAGGGTGGGAGTTCCAGATGTAGGTGTTCAGGGAGGCAGTTCCAGATGTAGGTGTTCAGGGAGGCAGTTCCAGACGTAGGTGTTCAGGGAGGCAGTTCCAGATGTAGGTGTTCAGGGAGACAGTTCCAGATGTGTTCAGGGAGGCAGTTCCACATGTAGGTGTTCAGGGTGGGAGTTCCAGATGTAGGTGTTCAGGGAGGCAGTTCCAGATGTAGGTGTTCAGGGAGACAGTTCCAGATGTGGGTGTTCATGGAGGCAGTTCCAGATGTAGGTGTTCAGGGAGGCAGTTCCAGATGTAGGTGTTCAGGGAGGCAGTTCCAGACGTAGGTGTTCAGGGTGGGAGTTCCAGATGTAGGTGTTCAGGGAGACAGTTCCAGATGTGGGTGTTCAGGGAGACAGTTCCAGATGTGGGTGTTCATGGAGGCAGTTCCAGTGGAGCAGAAGGCTCGGTCTCCCATGGAGTCGTGTGCGGGGCTGACAGAGGAGGTTCCGGGTGGATGAGTGAGGGGTAAGGAGGTCTTGGAGGTATTGAGGGGCAGTGCTGTAGATGCAGAGGTGGGTGATGAGGGCAATCTTGTATTGGATTCTTGAGGTTATAAGAAGCCAGTGTAGGTTCTGAAGAATAGGGGTGATATGGTCGTATTTGTGAGTTTTCATCAGAGTTCGGGCAGCACAGTTCTGAATGAATTAAAGTTTACGGAGGTGTTTGTTGGGGATGCCGATGAGCATGGGGATGCCGATGGGTGATGACTGGACCTGGTGAGGGGGGCCAGTTTGTATGGCTTCGGTTTTGGAACTGTTCAGTCGAAGGAATTTGTGACTCATCCACGCCCTGATCTCCTCCAGACAGTTGGAAAGGGCTTGAGTGGGCTATGATGAGAGGACTGGGGTGGAACGTAGGTTGGGGTCAGTCCGGAGGTACAGCTGAGTGTCATCGGCATAGCAGTGAAAAGAGATGCCATGTCGGCTGATGACACGACCCAGGGGCAGCATGTACAGAATAAAGAGGAGAGGTCCTAGGACAGATCCCTGTGGGACACCACACGTAACAGTGGCTGTTTGGGACTTGGAAGATCCCAGGCTGACGTATTCTGTCCTGTCAGCAAGGTAAGAGGTGAACCAGTCCAGTGTGGAGAGATGGAGGCCGATGTTGGTGTGTAAACGGCTAAGGAGGATATGGTGGTCAACAGTATCAAAAGCTGCTGAAAGGTCGAGGAGGAAGAGCAGGGAGGGGGATCCAGAGTCGGCGGAGATGAGAAGGTCATTGGTTACCCTCAATGGCTTCATTTACATGCAGTCAAAACTCGGGTTATTGCTAATATTCCGGTTAATAAAACATTGGTAATATTCCGTTTCCATGCGTGAGCAAACAGTGTTATCCTTGTATACATGGTAATTAATCATTTCGGATATCTGGATCAAACCAGCGACGTGAGAACGTCATGACCATCATCATCCAAATCCAAAACAACAACAATAACAGCAGCACGCCAGATAATGAACTCGTCTAGTTTCTCGGCCCTGTAGTTCTCTTTTTCCAGCGTCTTCCAGCGGTGCTTGATCTGGTCTGGCGTTCGTTCAAATGCTGCTTTGCGCAACTTTTCGCTCGCTTTCTTGTAAATCTTCTATCCCCGTACTTTCTACCGTCTACAAATGTCAAAATGTTCATATCCTTCATTACATTTATGAAGTGATTAGTCTCCTCCTGGTCTTGCGTTTCGCCATGTTTATAAGAACTTCCTGGACTGAAAAGACCAAGATTCCTTGCGAAAAGAACATGTGCAGAAAACAAATTCCTATTTCTTGTGATGGGAATAACCCGTTAGACTATACATGACCAAATATTCGGGTTAGAAAAGGAGTAACCCAGGGGTCATATTCGGGTTTTTAAAAACCGGAATTCCGGTTATTCAAAGGGGTTATTGGTGTTTACATGGCCGTGCGCAACCGGGTTATTGCTAATATTCCGGTTTTAAAAGGTTTATTAACTGCATTGACTGAATGTAAACGCAGTCAATACTGCTGTCTCTGTACTATGGGCAGTGCGGAAACCAGATTGAAAAATGTCAAATAGTGAATGGTGTTGAAGATGTTCCTGTAGCTGTGTGGCAACAGCTTTTTCAAGCACCTTGGACAGAAATGGAAGATGGGAAATGGGCCGGTAGTTGGAGAGACATTCTGGGTCGAGGCTAGGTTTTTTCAGAAGAGGCTTGATAATGGCAGTGTTGAGTGACGGCGGTAAATGGCCGGAGTTTAATGAGTGGTTTATTATTTGTGTGAGAAAAGGGCTTATAACAGACAGGTTGGATTTGATGAATGTTGTAGGAATGGGATCCAAAGTGGAGGTGGAGGGTTTAATTTTTTAGATGAAACTCTCAACTTCGGTCTGTGTGACAGGAGCAAAGGTGCTAAAAGGTGCAGGTTGAGGGCAGGCAGATGGCAGAAATGGTGCTGGGGAGCCTGAGAGCTGAGAGCGGATGGAATTGATCTTGTCTTTGAAAAATACAAGAAACCTGTTGCAGTGTTCTGCTGTAGACTCTGTATGGGTTTGGTTTTTGGGATTAAGGAGATGATTTATGGTGGAAAAAAGCTGTTTTGAATTTCCTGGACTGCTATTAATGATGTTAGAATAATAGGTGGACCGGGCTTCTTTAAGGGCTGCTGCGTAGGCAGTTATATTATGATGATTTAGTGAACTGATGATTTAGTGAACTATTTTGACATACACACACGTACGCACAGTTTTGAGAATCAGATTTTTTTTTGCAACAATTCCACGTTGAAATCCACGCACTCTTTGTACATGAGGCCCCTGGTCTTCACTCTATCAGTTTAAAGGAGCATGAGGCTCCTTTTAAGAAATGAGACTCTCTAGCGCCACCCTTCACCACGACGGCCGTCGGGGGTACTGCAGCCAACAGTGAAGCCGGCACGGGAGAACGGGGAGAACGCGCATGCAGCGTCATGTGACGTCACATCCGCAGCCCAGCGCGGGAAATTCGGGACCGAATTGCAGCACATTTTGCAGCACACAGCCTGTTCAAGGCAAAGGAGAGATACACTAGAGGAATCATTCTTTTGGCTTTGGAACACTTCATCTGACATTATTACTAGAAAACTTAAAAAGTATACAGATTTTTTTCATAAATCCTGCCTCAATCCGGCCTCATGCTCCTTTAAGTTTTAATGACATGTTTGTTTTACAGACAGATAATAAACGTGTCTCTTGAACCTGAATAGGATGAAATCCTAATCGTGACGACACACGTTCACATCGCACGGCCTTTTACCCTGGATTGGCCTCCGGCAGGAGGGTCCCCCCTTATGATCCTGGTCCTGCTCAAGGTTTCTTCCCTCCTAAAGGGGAGTTTTCTCGCCACTGTTTGGCTTAAGGCTTTTCTCCCACTAGGGGAGTTTTTACCTGCCATTTTTTATGTAATAATTGCTCGGGGGGTCATGTTCTGGGTCTCTGGAAAGCGCCTAGAGACAACTTTGGTTGTATTAGACGCTATACAAATAAAATTGAATTGAATTGAATTCACACTGAAAGCGTCACGGGCATCATAGGCTGCCATTCATTTTCTATGAAAGGGCGCGCCGAGAGGCGTCGGGAACAACCAGCGTCAATTTGAAGTTGAAAAATCTGAACTTTATGCAAATGAGCAGCGGTGACGCCGAGGCAGCGTCCAATCACAGACCGGGATTCCCGAAGCAAGAAGCCTCAATGCAGATTTTACTTTCATGTACACATAAATGTACACTCATTCACATGCACACATGAGCATAGCTATGCACTAACACACTTATTTTATCAGGAATTAATATATTTCACCCAGCAAACTGACATTTTTGCTGATTTGACTGCCGTTTTTACCTGAACTGCTGATGGTTGAGGGGCTGGATGGTCTGAACGATTTTATTTGCTACATCGATCCAACGCAAAATAATTAAAAACCCTGCTTATTAATCATAAAACACCAAATCCGGTCCGACCCGGTGTGTCAGTGTTCACCGCAGACAGACTGCAGCTTCACCGGGACCAACGGCTCTGACGGTTGGTGTTGATCCAGGACCAACCTGGTTAAAGAGAGAATCAAATTCACCCTTATCTATGTAGAAATACCACTAAAATATAAAGAAATCTTCCCAAAGTGTGACCCATGGTGGAATAGGAAACTGAAGATGTGCATGCTATATATATAGCAGCGCGTCAGGCCATTTTTGACGCTTTCGGTGTGAATCCAGCATTAAAGAGTTCCAGCTGCTGCTGACGGAGGTGGAGCTAATCTAGCGTCTTATTACCTGGAGGTCGACTGATGAGGGTATTCTTACTGCTGATTATGGAAAAATGTACTTTTATTAGTATATTCTGGTACCAGCTTATTAGATCTGGTAAAGTATATTTGTAATTGTGGTACTTGAACAGGTAAACGTGGTGTGTTCAGGCCTGTGGCCTCGTGAGTCCCAGGTCACAGGTTCCCGGGCGGGGGGGGTCGCGGCGGGGTCGAGCCGGGGACACGCAGGATGACTGGCCCCTCTGTGGAGGCGGCGGGGGCCCGGCAGCCCGGGCCACAAAGATGCCTCTGACGGGCTGACAGCAGATGACCACATTAAACGGCTCAGGAATCCCGGAGAAGAGGAGCCCTGTGCGCCTTAACGAGGCCTAATTGGATTCCGGTGATGATCCCAGGATGATCTCCACGAGGTGCGGCGGCCAGCGTCTTCACAGCAAGCAGCCCGTTGTTCCTGGCTGGGAGCAAGAAAGGCCCTTTGTTGGCGTTGCCACTTACCGAGCGGGGATGTACAGGGCCGTCCCCGACCTAACTGGGCCCCCCCCCTAAAACCTCTCCCCATCCCAAATGTATCATTGCTACAGAATGACCGTATCACAACATGCCATTTAACTTGACAACCCGTCAATAACAACAAATGTACGGTAGATAAAGTAGGCAAGGCAAGTTTATTTATATAGCACAATTCAATACAAGGTAATTCAAAGTGCTTTACATCAACAATAAAAGCAGCAAGACACGATTAAACAGTAAATAACCAGAGGTGTCAAAAGTATTCAGATTCATTACTCAGGTAGAAGTATAGATACTAGAGTTTAAAAGTATCAACTCAAGTTTTTTACTCAAGTAAAGTACTGGTTTCAAAACTACTTAAAGTATAAAAGTAAAAGTAATGTAAGGGGGAAAAAAGCCATTAAGGACAAAAGCCATTGAAAATGAATGCATCTTAGTATAATGCAAATATATTAAAGAAGCATATATGTGTACTATTGAGCATTAACATGTGTTTCAGGGAGCAGGAGATATGATGACTAGTTGCCTATAAGTATTGTAATGGTGCAAAAAGTCAAACTTCAGAGGCATGTTATCATTTATCCTAACCTTTATTGGAATGTACATCCAAGTTTAGTTGCAGGAATCTGAGGGAACGGATGTAAGAACAAAACTGGACAAGAACATCTGAAACAACCACAACTAAATTCACTCTATCCGGATGGAGCAATTTAACTGGATAGTTTTTTGGCCGAAATGAAATAAACAGAACAGAACAGAACA
Organism: Cololabis saira; assembly: GCF_033807715.1. NCBI lineage: Eukaryota > Metazoa > Chordata > Actinopteri > Beloniformes > Belonidae > Cololabis > Cololabis saira. The sequence goes on from NC_084591.1 coordinate 9,750,931, forward strand.
GAATTTAAAATGTAAGGAGTAAAAAGTACAGATAATTGCGTGAAAATGTAAGGAGTAAAAGTAAAAAGTCGTCTGAAAAAGAATTACTCCAGTGAAGTATAGAAAACCAAAATTTCTACTTAAGTAAGGTAACAAAGTATTTGTACTTCGTTACTTGACACCTCTATAAATAACAAATAAAATGAAATAAAATGATAAGAAAAGAGGTAAAATAATAAAAAGCACAAGTAAGGGCAGTAGAGTACAGCAGGTAAGTATTTAATTTAAGAGTATGCTTCAGTAAACAGTAATGTTTTTAGCCCTGATTTAGGAGCTGACAGTTTGAGCTGGGAAATCAGAGCTAAACAATAGTCAAACTTCTTAACAATATAAATTGATATACAACTCTAACCAATGTATTATATATTGGCCAAAGTTTGTAGCTTATATACGACCAACTGGTCATTTTACCCCTCTTTTTCAACAGAGGTGAATGCAGAGGGCGTTAACAAGGCGTTCAATAAATGTTCATCAGGGCCGCTGGGAAAACAAAAATCTCCAGTTTAGACAAAGATGGAGACAGATTCCTTTCTGAGTGGCAGCTCAGGTGTTTGTGCTACAAAGTTTTATTTCAACAACAAACCAACCTTCAATTGAAGCACGAGTTTCTGCGTGTTTTGCCTTTTTTCTTCTCTTGCTCGCTCCTGATTTGTATGAAAGAGTATTAGGGCCAGGCAGAAGATTTTTTTTTTCATTATGCACTTCGAGAAAAAAGTCGAATTGTTGAGAAAAAAGTCAAAATTTGTTAATAAAGTTAAAATGTTGAAAAAAAGGCGAAATTTCAACTTTATTCACAAAATTACAGATTCAGATTCCAAATCGATTATCACGCTTTGATTTGATCGGATTCCGATATCGATTTGGGTTAGTGTTATTAAAATGTTTTTGAGCTGTTGCATGAATTATATGACTTTAGTTCTGCAACATATTAATACTAATACTACTACTAATAATGATAATAATAATAATAATAATAATAATAATAATAATAATAATAATAATAATAATACATTTTATTTGTAGAGCACTTTTCATGAATAATCTCAAAGTGCTTACCTAAACAAGGGGAAAAAAAATCAAGACACATAAAAGACTAGAAGTAAAAAAGGATAAAAATAATAAAAACATCTAAAAAAGACCAGGGAAAGCCTGCCTGAACAGGAAAGTTTTAAGCCTTAATACTAGTATTATATTGAGATTCAACAGCAAGTATTGGCAGCTAATGATGCTGTAAGGACCAATCAGCTCCCAGAATGCTGATAGAACTGCTTTCAGAAACATCGTGGGGCAGAATTATCAAACAGATCCAGGGAGGAAACAGAGACGGATGAAATCGGTTTTATTTTTTCCCCATTTATGAGAATTTGGTTTTTAGCATTTTATGTAAATGTAACCCCAAGAAAGTATATAAAGTAATGAAATATAGACAATGCAATTATAACTGAAAACTTTAATGTTTTCATACTTTTACAGGCCTAGTTGCCGAGCAAATGCGTTGCCTCGTTGCACGAGGCAAAATGTGGCCCCGTTGGAAGATGAGGTCCTGTACGTGCAAAAGACCGGGGCAATCAGATATCTGATTAGCCGTATCATGGTGTCAGTTCGTCATCAAACATCCATCAGAGGAGACGTCTACTTGAGGGGAATCTGGGAAATAAAATAATGGCGCTTTTCCACTAGAACCTACTCATCTCAGCTCGGCCTGGTTTCTTTTCCACTACAATTAAGCACCTGGAGCAGAAGTAGGAGGTTGGAGCGAAGCTGCTGTGATGTATTTGATTGTGTATCTAAATGAAGAAGACAACAACACTAAAGATGTAGAACCTGGAGGAGATGATAGATGTGCTGCTGGATCTGTGGCTTGTGTTCAATATCAAGTTAAAAAATGAGAGAGAGAGAAGTTTCAAGCGGCAACGCTTTTTTTTTTTTTGTCTCACGCTGCTGAAAGTTCCGTTGGTAGCTGAGCAGCTATGAAGTGACAGAGCTCCTGGTGGATCTGGTCGTTCCTTATCGCCCGTCTAGATCCCTTTTTAATTCTCTCCTCAGCACCAGGTTTATGAACATCTGCACCTCAGAGTTGAATCACCAAACAGACTTCTGCTGCCGTTGCTGGTGGAATAAAATGAACAAGAAGCCGTCAGAGTCTCTTTCTCTGATGTCACATCCTGACTCAGACGTCTGACTCCAACCCCCCGACCAATCGGTGGCCTGTTGTGTGATGACATCACAGCCCGACTCAGCCGCTAAGAACATCTGGAGAGTAGAAACAGAAAAGTATCTACTTGGCACGTTAGACCCCTAGTTAGGGTCGCCACCCGTCCCTTGAAATACGGAATTGTTGCGTAATTGGGAATTAAAAGTTGCGTTCCGTATTGAACCAATACGGTCATATATTATGCTCTTATTTATTGATGTCATAATATACAGGTGAAGGTCGGAAAATCTGAATATATTGCAATTCGTAGTAAATTCAATTAAAGGTGAAACAAATATATTATTTCCCACTAAATGCAAAGTGAGATAGTTCAAGCTTTTATTTCTTATAATTTTGATGATTATGGCTCACAGTTTATGAAAACCCCAAAAGAAAAATCTCATAAAATTAGAATACTTTATGAAATCAAACAATTAAAGGAGCTTGAGGCAAGAATAAGAAATGAGACTCATTAGCGCCACGACGGCCGTCGGGGGTACTGCAGCCAACAGCGAAGCCGGCACGGGAGAACGGGGAGAACGTGCATGCAGCGTCATGTGACGTCACATCCGCAGGACAGCGCAGGAAATTCGGGCACAATTGCAGCACATTTTGCAGCACACAGCCTGTTCAAGGCAACGGAGAGATACGCTAGAGGGCTCATTCTTTTTGGTTTGGAACTCTCATCTGACATTATTACTAGAAAACTTAAAATGTATACGCATTTTTTTCATAAATCCTGCCTCAAGCTCCTTTAAATCATCAAAATTATAACAAATTAAGGCTTAATATATCTTGCTTTGCATGTAATGAGACTATGTAATGTATTAGTCTCACTTTTAAGTTGAATTATTGAAATAAATTAACTTTTACACCATATTCTTCACCTGTAGGCTATATTATACATCTGGGCTGATGTGGACAAACATAGCATAAGAGGCTATTTCAGTTACTAGTATGGTTGGCTGTCTGTACAGTCGTGCAAGTTCAATGCTATTAAAGCACTTAAAACTTTAAATCAAAGCATTTAGTTTTTTCATATAAAATAAAAACATTTCTATGCAGTTTAGAAGTTTTGGGGATGTCCCTTTTTTTTGGCGCCTGTGCTGCTGAAATCGGGGCATCCCTTATTTCTATTTCTGAAAGGTGGCAACCCTACCTAGTGGGAAAGAACCAAACCGAGTGAATGGGAGTCGAGTCGGGACGAGTAGGTACTAGTGGAAAAAAGCGCCATAAGAATCGTGTATTTGACCCCAGCGGCTCGTAAAAGCCGGTAAACAAGCCGCATTTGTCGAGACGTCTGAAGTGGCGCGGACGCATCAAAGGGAAACTTCCAGGCTGGAAGAGCTGAGAGAACCACATAAAGACTCTGTAACCCGCTTCAAAACCTGAAACCTGAGCCGCGCCGCTCGCTGGGACGGTTCCATAAAACCTGTTTCAGGCCCGGCGCTCTGCCATGTGAGAGGAAACCGCTAGCGTCGCTAGCTCGGCCCGCCGCTCGGCTCTAATGGGGCAGGAGCGACTGAAGATGATTTGTTTGGTCACAGCGGTTGGTTCGAATGTTTATTTACGTACCTTTTAATAACAGAACAACTTGTTCTGGGAATAATAACACGTGCGACGGGACTCGGGCTCTGTTTTGGATTTAGAGGACATCAGTTTCCCGCAGACGAAGCCGTTCACGTGTTTCAGGAGAGGCTAAGCATCCAGGCAGGAACCAGAACCAGAGTTTGATGGAGATCCTGGACCCCCCCTGGGGCGGCTCCAGGGCCTCTGACACGCAGAACGATAACACACAGCTCACCTGTCCAACGTTAGGACCCGTCTTTCTGTTTCTGTTAAAGCCCGTTTATCAGCCCATGTTTTCCTCAAACATGTTGTTTTTTATTATCATTATTACTCCTATTCATCTGGGAACGAAACCTGCTCTTTGAGCTGCTCTCGAGCCCAAACCCGTCCTCTCTCAACGTAACTCTCCAACAAGCCTCCACATGACAGAAGCTCATCTTTCCTGTTTATTCCAGCACAACCAGTATTTCATACTTATATTTCATTTAAGTCCAAAGCTGAGTTTACTCTTACTTTTTAACTTTGCCAGAAGGTTGACAGTTTTATGCATCCATACTTAAATACATACACGCACGCACGCTCGCACGCACGCACGCACGCACGCACGCACATACATACATACATACATACATACATACATACATACATATATACATATATACATACGGTATACTGTATATATATATATATGTATATATGTATATGATTGATTTGGTCATTTATTGGAACAGAATTGGTCATTTTAACATGAGAATAGCTGGAAAAACCTTTAAAAACGCCAGGTCTCATAATTTTTGAGCTTTTTACTGAACTTTAAGATTGTGGAAACTAAGTTTGAATCAATTTAGACTCCTTTAATTCATTAAAAGGTCAGTTCATGGCCTTAACTCTGGTGCTGAATGTGTAGTCTCTGGTATCTGGTATTTACATAAGGTTACATAAGGTAAACTGGTGTTATGAGTCCTGTAGCGGTCTCTTCACTGCCGTGGGGAAGAAGCTGTTGTTCAGCCGGTCGGTGCGGCTCTCAGAAGCTGGAGAATAGAGAGTGTCCTGGATGAGCTGGTCGTCTCGGATGTTTTTGGCCCTTCGGAGGAGACGGTTGGAATGGATCTCCTCCAGGCGTGGGAGCGGGGAGCCAATGATCTACTGGGCAGTCTTGATGCAGTTGTTTCTTCTCACATGCAGCACACCAGATAGACCCTTTCAGAGTCGTGCGTGGTGTCATCGGACTTAGTTTTGAGTCCTTCACCTTTATTGCAGAAAAATGCAGCAATGTACACAAATGGACAGCAGCTCTCGAAATTTCTGTGAGGAAATTTTCTACCATTTTCTACACGTGCATCTGTAGGTCAGGACACTCTCTATTGTGCAGCGGTAGAAGTTCTTGAGCAGAGGTGGAGGGAGTTTGTTCCTCCATACACACTAGGGCTGGGCGATATGGACCAAAAGTCATATCTCGATATTTTCTAGCTGAATGGCGATACTCGACATATATCGATATTTTTTTCTGTGCCATAATTGGGGTTTCCCCCAAAGCATTATAGCATAGCATCTCTGTTAGCTTCATTTTTTTCTGAGGCAAACCCTTAAAAAAACAGTCAGTTTTAATACAAAGCCTCGTGCCAAATGTCACACAGGTTCCTTTATTAACAGAGGTCTGCACAATATCAAAATGTATAAAACAAATGAAATAGAAATAAACTGCCTGCATATATAGAATAAAAATGCTTCTTGAATAAAATAAAACAAATATCCCTTTCCTGCATAACAATTACATTAAAATACACTGTGCAATTAATACAATGTAGACAGTAACAGGCAGACTTTTCCACTGAGGTTGACAGTTGTGCAAATAACAAAACATTTGTGCAAATCTCAAATAAAACATTCAAGTTAATTTGTCACAAAATAAGCTATATCAAAATCATTTAAAAAAAAAATAAAAAAAAATTCCGACATAAACAATATTGTCTCGTACCATATCGCGTTTGAAAATATATCGATATATATTAAAATCTCGATATATCGCCCAGCCCTAATACACACATACATACACACACACACATGTACAATGGTGCTTCTTCTCTTTATTATTAGTTTCTGCTTCCAACATCCTCGTTATTTGGTTTCCATCTGAGGTCTGTGGTTGGATTAGATTCACACCACTGCTTCCACAAAACATGGATAATCTCTTCTTCTTCTTCTTCTTCTTCTTCTTGTTTCCAGGAGAAGAAGTTCCCCCTCTGAAGAGAGTGGCGTCGGCGCCGTCCAGGAAGGACCGGATCTCCTTCCGCGACGCCCCCGTCCAGCTGAGCGGGGGGTGGGGGGGCGGTAAGAAGAGAGGGGCGCCGCACAAGTAGCACCCCGTAAAGCTCCCACTGCTCCGTGCTGCTGGGGAATAAAACCCTCATTTAACGTGTTTCCATGTGGATTAGAGGTTTTTAGGAGCTACAGCATCTAACGCCAGAATGAAGCGTTAGTTATGATGTTGATCCTGTTTTAACTTCCTCTGCAGATGAAATAAGACGAGTCCAAACACCTTCAGGCATTTCCACGACGCCCGATCTGCTCCGACTTTTCATTTGAACCTTTTTAAATTTGGCGGACTACGGCCGACGCCCCCAAACGCTGGGACCCTCCTCCCTGTCTCGCTCCCTGGAAACGATAAGTTCACCCATGTCAAAACAAACGTCAGAGCGGCTCTGCGGCCAGACGGCTGTTTGTTTTCCTCCTGTCCTTCACTTCGGGGCACCAGAAGCTGACGGGTCTTTGTTGTGGAGGCGGCGCTGGTCGGGACGTGGTCCTGGTCTGCAGCCAGGAGACCACCGATCACCCCGGGGCGACCTCCAGCTGCCGCTGCAGCTCCGTCACAACCTTTAGAACATTCAACTAAGTCAAATTAATCCTCAGAGATGCAACATCCAACTGTTTTCACCAACTTTCATTTGAGTTTTTATTAGTTTTAGTCGTGTCAAGTTTCAGTCGACTAGGATGGATGGATGTAGTGTTGTTGTTGTCAGCCTGTTTTAGTTTTAGTTTTAGTTTAGTCTTCGGGTCAAACTATCATTTTAGTTTTTATTAGTTTTAGTCACGTTCATTCTCCTTTTAGTCGTGTCAAGTTTCAGTCGACTAAAAGTCTGAGCTTTTTAGTCTTATTTTAGTCAGAATTGTCCATTTTAGTCTAGTTTTAGGTTATTTATCTGCATTTCTCCCCATCTTTTTCTTTTTTGACGACACATTGGGTTTTCTTTTGCACGTCGTTTTGGTCAACGAAAATGAAGACACATTTTAGCAGAGTTTTTATTTTGTAATCTACATTTTAGTCTGGTTTTTATTTGTCGACGATATTGCATTATATATTTAATTATCGTTATCGTCACATGACCAGCATTTTCTTTGCGTCTCGTTTTCCTCAGGTGATAAAGGTTCGTTGACGACGATATTTATGCATAATTTTCCTTAACGAAAGCAAGTTTAGATAACTTGAAGTAGCTGCTTCGTCTCCGGAGGAGAAAATAAACTTTTTTTTTTTTTTAAAGATTTTTTGGGCTCTAGTGGCCCTTTATTGAAGATGCAGACTGGAAAGGGGTAGAGAGAGAGAACGGGGAAGACACGCAGCAAAGGTGCGCAGGCCGGGATTTGAACCTGCGACCGCTGCAGGAGGAGGACTGTAGCCTCAGTATATGAGCCACTGCTTAACCCACTGCGCCACCGAGCGGCCCAGGAGAAAATAAACTTTAACTGAATTCAGCTTCTGAACTCAGGTGATTTTGAATCTTCCTGAAGTCAGAAATCTGTTTGATTTTTCAGACTTTATTTTGATGTTTTAATCTCCTTAAACCCGAGACCGGCCCGGCTTCCCCTCCAGGTTCTGATCCGGAGTTAAAACTGTTAAGTGTGTCCGGGGAACCGGGTTCGGGCCCGTCGTCATGAACCCAGACGACCCGGTCCAGGGAACCGGGTTTGGGTCCAGTCAGCGCTCAGGAATGCCGACTGCTCCGACAACGAGAGACAAACAAAACAAATGAAAACCAAACTTTTTTTAAAAAGAAGCTGCTGCTTTCACTTTCCGGGATTCTTCCTCCGTCGGGTCGGAGCCAGAGGTTCTGCAGAACTTTCGCACAGTTTGAGCTTTCGGGGGAAAACAAACTCCAGGTCCGAGCCGCGTTTTTGTGGCGAGCCAAAAAATGAAAACGTTCAGGAGATTGAATTAGAGCCCAGACAGAACAGAACCAGGGCTTCAGGCTGGCACGGCCCGGTCCCCCGAGGCTCCGGTTCTGGACTCTATTTTAATAGTCGACTAGTCACCGACTATTGAAACGATTAGTCCACTAATCGGATAATTAGTCATTTTTTTAAATTTAGTATGAGGTAGGAATGGGGGATATTTTACCGTTCACGATAAACCGTCAAAAAAATTCCCCACGGTAAGAATTTGTCATTTCGTGGTAAAAACGATAAATTCCTATTGATGACGTTTTTGTGTAAAACTGATTTATGGTTCTGCGTTAAATCCACGCACAACGTACGTGGAGGGAGGGAGGGAGGGAGGGAGGGAGGGAGGGAAGGAAGGAAGGAAGGAAGGAAGGAAGGAAGGAAGGATATGAGCCAGAAAGAAAGAAAGAAATGAGCCAGAAAGAAAGAAAGAAAGAAATGAGCCAGAAAGAAAGAAAGAAAGAAAGAAAGAAAGAAAGAAAGAAATGAGCCAGAAAGAAAGAAAGAAAGAAAGAAAGAAAGAAATGAGCTTGAAAGAAAGAAAGAAAGAAAGAAATGAGCTTGAAAGAAAGAAAGAAAGAAAGAAAGAAAGAAATGAGCTTGAAAGAAAGAAAGAAAGAAAGAAAGAAAGAAAGAAAGAAAGAAATGAGCTTGAAAGAAAGAAAGAAAGAAAGAAAGAAAGAAATGAGCTTGAAAGAAAGAAAGAAAGAAAGAAATGAGCTTGAAAGAAAGAAAGAAAGAAAGAAAGAAAGAAAGAAATGAGCTTGAAAGAAAGAAAGAAAGAAAGAAAGAAAGAAAGAAATGAGCTTGAAAGAAAGAAAGAAAGAAAGAAAGAAAGAAAGAAAGAAAGAAAGAAAGAAAGAAAGAAATGAGCTTGAAAGAAAGGCGGAAGGCGGATCTGAGAGCGAGGAGCTATTCCAGTTTTGCAGTACAGGTGTAACTCATTTAATTGTTTTTTTATCAATTCAATTTAATTGGTGTAGTTTAGTAGCATTTAGTATCTTTTAGAGCAGTGATTTGGGGGCTCCAAAGACTGAATGTGGTGATAGATTTATAGTTAAAAAGGTTGAATTGGTATTTTTTTTTATCGTCATTTTTATCATTATCAGGATAAATACCAGAAATTATCGTGATACATTTTTTAGTCCATATACCGCCCACCCCTAGTATGAGGTTGCTTTAATTATGTGGCAAATGATAATAAACACAAGAAAGATGGTACTAGAGCCCTGATATAGCGGGACTGTTTCCTTCATCCTGCTATAGCGGGACTGGTTTCTTCATCCAGCTCCTGCAAAACTCTGAGAATTCCTGCCCGCACGGCGCACAATAATAGAGATGCATTGATTTAGTGTCTTCTCCCGTCCCGCAAGAGAAATGTCCAGACAAATTTATCTGATTTAATGTTAACATGATCATTGTGGAGCTTGATGGATTATTGACAGTTCATAGGCACCTGACTGAAAGTTAGATGCAAATTCATCATTGTCAACACACAAACTTTCGTGGCTCAAATAGTGGCTCAAATAATACTAATGAATAACATGAAATAAACAAAGTTAATGAATGAAATGAATTAATTTAACAAATGAAAATAGGCTTAATATCTTACCAAGGCGAGTCTGTTTCGTTCAACACTTTCTTTTCAAATGCATTACCGACGTGCTCCCGTGAAAAGTAAGGTCGGCTTTGCAAACCTTGCTAGTATCTTTTTATTCGCTGTATCGAGGCTAAAATGCTCCCAAACTTTTGAAGTTTTATTACCTGCAGCTGCAGAGACGCTATCGTGCATGCGCGACAGCGTCTCTGCAGAGATTGTATTGAAGTGAGACGCTTCACTCCGTTGGAAAAACACGTCTGGCGACAATTGTCGACAATGGAATTCATTGTCGACAATTTTGATTATTGATTTTTGTCGACAACGTGGACGAATCGTTGCAGCCCTAGATCCCAGTGCCACGCGCTCCGACTGTTATGGCTGGTCCAGACAGAACCAGGTCCAGTTCACCGCCCTGAACTTTTCACATGGTCCCCCCCGGAGTGAGCCGGGCCCCGGGTCGGTCCTCCTGGCCCGATAGCCCCCCCACCCCCCGCTACCGCAGAGCACCGCTGTTTGCTTTGATTAGTCCTCCTGCGGCTCCAGGTAACCGGCGCTGACCCCGGTCCGAACCAGAACCAGAGATGCACCGATCAGGATTTTAGGTCATTATCCAGGGCCGATCACCGATAACCGATCTCCAAAATCAGTATCTGCTGATCACAGCGTGAAATCCAGAAATTCATCAATATTGTTGTCTCATGTACACGATACTGACATTGTATTATTAGGTATCAAAATTAGGAGATGAGAAAGTATCATGAATTGTCTGTTTTATTGCAGACTGAGGCAATGAGCAATATTTCACCCTCTACAGACTCTTATACTCATGTAGCTTATTAGCTTCAGCTTTCCTGTGGTAATAATTATGTACAACATGTCACCAACACACACAACAGCAGACATGTCACTCTCTTAGAGTTGATACAAGTTGTAAACGATAAACCGTAGTTTTCCTGTGGAAAGAGGAATTAAATCTTAAAATAAAAATTAATTATGAATTATTAAGCTTTGTGAAAGCTTTAGCGGTAGCATCCGCCGCGTGTGAGGAAAATCTTCACACTAGAACTCCAAATGAAGCCGACTGACACGACTGTCGTCCTGCGTGAGGCTTTGGATGTTTATAGTCTGTTATAACTCCGACAGGATTTGATCAGTGAAATATTAACGACGCAGCAGCGCGTACCGGGATACAAGCAGCTAACGACGCATTTAAACCCGATGTCTGCTACAACAGAAAGCGGCTGATGAGCCAAGCATTCATTACCATGTAGTTCTTTATTTTTCTTGCTGTTGTTTATGGGTCTCTGTTACGTTCAGCGGAGTTAGCGACATTGCTACTTTTCTTTCTCTGCCTTAAACCTGGATTATGGTTCTGCGCTAAATCGATGACGGGCGTGCGCCGCAGATTGCGCCGCGATGCGCGCCCCACGCCTTAGCCACGCCATGCCTGACGTGCACCTCCCAAAAAATATCTACGCGTGGAGGCGACGCAGACCCAACGCAGACCGAGAGGGCTGTGATTGGTTTGCTTGGTAGCAACGCATTTCTGGTTCCGGTTCGTGAAGCAGTCGTGAACTTTCAGCACTCTTTTCTTTGTGTGTGATTTTTTTTTTGTTTTTTTGTTTTTTTGCACAATAGTTGTCCTTATCTCTTTGATTCACTGTGACCGGAAAAGTCGGATAAACCGTTCAGGAAAAGATCGCGTAGCGGCCGCGGGGGGTACTGCACCGCGGCGAAATGGAGTGACGGAGAAGTCCGGAGGATTCACGGCGGCGTCACGACAACGGCGTAGGCTCTGCGTTGGTTTAACACAGAACCATAATTCAGGCTTTAGCGGTTGCCAACTTTGGCAACTCAATATACTGCTTCGTGTGAAAAACTTTCCAATGTCTTATCCGCTTCGTTGCGTTGAAATTCTTTTGTAACATTCCTCCTTGGGGTATCTCCTTTGGACACACCTTGCAAACTGCAAATTTGTTTTCCTAATCTGACATTGTAAAACTTACATTATCGGGCTGATACCGATCAGTTGCCGATCGATCGGTGCATATGGAGCCAGAACCGGCTCTGCTTGGGCCTTCTGGACATGCTAACGTCGGTAACAGCATCATGGCGGCGCAGCAGCAGCCCGATCCAGAACCTCAACGGAACACTGTGTGGTCTATTTAACATAATCTCAGGCTTCAGCTTCCTGGAAAAGCGTTTAAATTGTTTCTGCAAACATCTGACTCACATACCGAAAACAAACAAACAAAAAAGAACATTTGTGGAGTGATGGTTGCAGAAAGAAGACGTGTAATTAGTTGAAATGAATAAGTGCAACTAAGGGGACAGAAATAGCTGCTGCAGAAAAAAGAGGAAACATTGATCACCTATCAGCTGGATTTAGGGGTGTGTTTGAAGTCTAAATGCTAGTATTTATTAATAACACAGCATTAAAATGATGGCCTTGATAAATAAGTCAATAAAACAGAGAATATATAAAATAAAATGAAAAGAAACAGATTTTTCTAAATAGCGCTGAGTAAGTATTTGATCAGAGATAATTCCTGTCTGGAGACGTCAACTAGAACGATTTATATGTAAATAACTCCTCATCCCATCACAATATTCATTATGAATTAATTTAATGAATTGGAGTGTATAAAAAATATATGAATAAAGAAATTCAACAGAATAGAATAAAGAAATTAAACCTTAAAAGTGTATCCTGATTTTCAAAATTTTGCTGAAAAAATATAAGTGCTATATATATATATATTTCATTTCATTTTTATTTATTCCATATCATGGGAATAGTTCACATATGTTCCTTAATATCTTACCGATATATATATATATATATATATATATATATATATATATATATATATATATATATATATATATATATATATATATATATATATATATATATATATATATATATATATATATATGTATATGTATGAATATATGTATGTATATATATATATATATATATATATATATATATATATATATATATATATATGTATATGTATGAATATATGTATGTATATATATATATATATATATATATATATATATATATATATATATATATATATATATATATAGCACTTATATTTTTAGATAAGATAAGATAAAATAATAAAAATAAAAAAGTTTTTGTAAGTTTCTGCAGGGGTCCCAATGGATCTTGGATCAGTTGGTTGTGACGTCACTCTCTTCACTCGTTAACGGGGGTTCATGACGTCCTAGTATTCTGGGATGGGAGTTACTGAGATAGTTATCAGTCCTGTGGTTTCTGGGTTCTGCTTATCAAGATTCCTCGGTGATTTTCTTCAACAAACGCAGACTTGGGGGTCAGGAAACCTCCGTGGGTTCGAGGTCGCTGCTGCATCATAATGTTTTACCAGAACCAGAACCAGAACAGGCCCTGATGGGCTCAGAGGAGAACAGTTGGTTTATCAGGAGACTGATAACCTTTTCACCAGAGATGTATAACGAAGTAGATGTACTTCGTTATACTACTAAGGTAGTTTTCTTTTCAGGATTTGTAATTTACTTTACTTTACTGCATTTTTTTTTTAATCAGGACTTTTACTTTTACTTCACTACATTTAAAAGTTACAAAATATACCTTTACTTCGTCACTTTGACATTTGTCACCTCGTTACTCGTTGCAAATTAAAATAATCAAAGAATTACTGTATATTTTGCAAGAAAGACAGTTTATTTTTGGTGTTGTATTCTATACCACATTTCATTCACCTGAAAGTGAAATAAAAAAAACAAGGGAAGGATAATTTTTTGTTGTGTTGCTTCTTTTCATGTGTACTATAAAATACTTTTGATACTTAAGTACATTTAATGTGAGCTACTTTAAGACTTTAACTCAAGTCATTTCCTTATGGGTGACTTTCACTTTTACCAAAGTCTTTTTCAGTTTTGGTATTTCTACTTTTAGTTAGTTACTTTATAAGTACTTTATACACCTTTGCTTTTCAGTTTTTAGGATCTCAGGAATCAGTCTGGAGGTCGATGCGCGGCACTGACAGTCCTCCACTTAAAAAAACATTGATTGAAACATTAAAAACTCTGATTATTTGTGTTTCTTAAGATTTTTTTTCTGTTTTAAATTAGAAACCAAAACCACTGTTTCAAAAATAAATTAAAATGTTATAAAATATAAATAAAATATTCCTTTAAAAATTAGATAGTAATCTTTGAAGATGTGCAACAAAATACATAAGAAATAATATTAAATATATGTATATAATATATATTCATATATAATATTATAATATTATTATATTATATATGAAAAACTATATATTCTATAATATCAAATAAAATAAAAAATAAAATGTATATGTATATATGTATATATGTATATATATGTAATAAAATGCGCCACGCCTACCAATTTTCTGGACATCACACTGGCCTCAATAAAAAAGACAAAAAAACACTTGCCAGTCACACAGATTCTATCGTCAGTTATGCGTTTCATCCCAAATCATTTGGACAAAATGCATATCAGTAGGCGTTTCTTTAAGTATTTCTGAGCCTAATAATAAAAAACTAAATATATATATATATATATATACAAAAAAATAATATAAATATAAATATATATATATATATATATATATATATATATATATATGTATATATATGTATATATATATATATATATATATATATATATATATATATATATATATATATATATATATATATATATATATATATATATATACGTATATGTATTAGTAAAATAAATTAATAAATACATTTAAATATATATGATATATATTAAAAATGCATATGCCTTAGGTTTTTATATGCAGACAAGTTAGAAAGTAAAAAGAAAAAAGTATTTCTGACCCTGTATACTACAACAGTATAATAAAATCCTGTAATGATGGCTTTTAGTTTTGGTGTCCACCCCAAGAATTGAAGTGGCCCCATCTGGCCCCCCCTAGGAAACAGTTTTGGAGGCGCCCCTGCCCATGGGCTTTGTTTTACAAAACTACATTTATAAACCTTTTTTTTTTGCATCTATTTATTTCTTGAAAAGCCTCTCCGATCAGCTGACGGTCCGATTCCTCGGAGCTGGAATCTGGCTTCCCCTCAAACCGCTGCTGGTTTCAATGGGAGGAGTTGGAGTGGGGGGTTTAGGGGGGTTTCTCTTTAAGGACAGTCTTTGCAGCTATAAAGACATAGATCGTCCTGCAGAGGGAAAGCAGCTCCGCGGCTCCGCTGCACAACCAGGATGATGGAGTACATGGAGGACAAGTTCTCTCTGAAGAGCGCGGGCCTGAAGGCCGGCGGGGATTTCTACATGGAGCAGGTCCTGGACGGGCTGGACGGGGGGCCCTACTTCTCCAAGGGCCCCCCCAAGGGCGGCCAGGGCTTCGGGGAGCTGCGCTCCGACCCGGCCGGTGAGTGCAAGCAAGAAAACCCGGGCTCCAACACTTTAATTCTCTTAAAATCAATCTGATTATATCCGTATTTCATTATCTGTAAAAATCAGAGAGAAATTCTGCAGATTTATAGAAATAAAACAGAAAAATATATATTAATTTGGAAAAATCCTAAAGTTTTGCGGCTGATTTTAACATAAATAGCCATAAATTTGGAAAAATTCGAAAGTTTTGCAGCTGATTTTAGGCAAGGCAAGTTTATTTAAATAGCACAATTCAACACAAGGTAATTCAAAGTGCGTTACATCAACATTAAAAGCGGCAAGACACAGTTAAACAGTAAATAACAAATACAATGAGATAAGATTATGAGAAAAGTAGGTTAAATAATGAAAAGCACAAGTTGCTGAAAACTAAGGCCAGTGGAGTACCGCAGGTAAATAGCCATAAATTTGGAAAAATCCGAAAGTTTTGCAGCTGTTTTTTTGTGATTTTATTGATTTTTTCCATCACTTGATCAAGCAATTAACATGTCATAATATGACCGTTTACAAAACCGTGAACACAACGAGAAAAGAAAAAAAAAAAAACCAAAGAAACTATACAAAACAGAAAACCAACAGAAAACACGCACATTCCTCTTGACACCACATGCAACACCGCATTTCCTCATACAACATTGCACTTCACATTCATCTACTGCGCATTATATGATAATACACACACATCAGGGATATGACACACATGTTTCAATTATCATGGCTAACCTCTCCAATCATTTCCAGATAGGGCTCAGACTTTTCTGAACACACTTGGACTGTTGTTAACTCTGTGAAAAAGCTGCTCAAATGAAGCTATTTTAGCAACTCGTCTCTCCATTCCTTAAAACTGACCTTCTTTCTTGACTTGTTGCAGCTGATTTTAAAATAAATAGCCTTTATTTCGCCGCCGGTGTTCTGTTTATTTCTGCTGCTTTGTCGAAAAATGCTACCGCCGCATAAACCGATAGCGTCTATCTATCGATTCTTGCTACCCTATCAAAAAATGCTACCTAATGATTTCTACCTTTGTAGAGCTACAATTCTACTGTGTTTTACTCCCTAGCCCATGCCCTTTTCCCCCAAGTGGTCCTTGTCTCTTGCCAGGCCGTCATTGTAAATAAGAATGTTCTTAATGACCTGCCTGGTTAAATAAAGGCCAATGACTGAATGAATATCAAATAAAGTGATATAATTGGGTTTTTTTCTCTCTTTATCGTGTAATGTTCACAAAGTGTAATGCAATTCATTTCATGGGTAGTGTATTTGGAAGGATCAAATACTCAACATCCCATATTATCAATTTTAAATCAATATTAAACCATAATTTGATAGAGCGGTAACACTTTATAATAACTATCAGTTATCACTAGTTAATAGGTCATTAGTAGACAGTTAATTAATAAGCTATTAATGACTTGTGAAGTATTTGTTAACAGTCTGTTAAGGATTCATAATGAAGCCTTATAATAGTACATTAATAAACTGATAGTTAATGAGTTATCAATGACTTGCTAAATAACAGTTAACAGTTTGTTAAGGATTTATAACTGTGCCTTTATAGAAAGCCAATAGATAACTTACAAGCTGTTAATTAACAAGTTATAAATGACTTGTTAACTGTATGTTAATGATTTATACCTATAATTTATGAATTAGTAATAGATCGTGAGTAAATTACTTACTATTACCATCCTATCAAATAATGCTCCCGTCACTTAACATTCAGGTAAGATACTAATCACCTCACTGCCACTGCAGGATGAATGTCAGCAATTTATCACTATTTTTGGATTGATAATAAGTATAAAATAATAAGAAATAAAAGTAAAGGCACACAAACAAACTAATTGTCTCAATTTTGTCGTTTCAAAAACATTTGAAACAGTAGCTGAACAGAGGGCAAAATCTAACGGGATGCACGAAATTAACACCGGTGTTCTGTCGATCCATGCTACCCGTCGAGAAATGCTACCTTGTGATTCTGCGCAGTCGATTTTCAAAGTTTGATTGCCACGACCATCATTTCTTGCACGATGTAAAATTGATAATATGGGATGTTGAGTATTTGATCCTTCAAAATACACTGCCCATGACATGAATTACATTACACTTTGTGAAGATTATATGATAAAGAGAAAAAAAAAACAATTCTATCACTTTATTTGATATTCAGTTATTCGCCTTTATTTAGGCAAGGCAAGGCAAGTTTATTTATATACCACATTTCAACACAAGGTAGTTCAAAGTGCTTTACGTCAACATTAAAAGCGGCAAGACACAATTAGACAGTAAATAACAAATACAATTAAATAAAATTAAAATAAGGAGAAAAGAAGGTAAAATAATAAAAAGCACAAGTTGCTGAAAACTAAGGAAAATTTAGGAGTATACGCTTCAGTAAACAGTAATGTTTTTAGCCCTGATTTAATCAGAATCAGAAACAGAATCAGAAAGAGGGTTTATTTTATTTTTTTAAATTTTTTTTGTGTTTGTCAACACACACAAGGAATTTGTTGTGGTGATTGGTGCAATACAGTAAAAATAAAAATAAAAATAAAAAATAAAAATATAAAAGCAAACAAATATATATGGAGATAAACTAAGAGATAGAATAAAGTAAAATGTATAACAGAAATAAACAGAAATGTACAATATGAGGATTAAAAAGTGCCGGATATGAATCTTTACATATACATATAGGAATACTATTTTTTATATAAAGGAGCTGACAGTTGGAGCAAGTTTGTTCCACCGGTTGAGGAGCAGAAAGAATAACTGAACACTGCCTGAGAACTTAAGAACATTCTTATTTACAATGACGTCCTGGCAAGAGGCAAGCACTTCAGGGGAAAGGAAGTGGTTTAGGGAGTAAAACACAGTAACATTGTAGCTCTAAAAGCAAAGGTATGGACACATATATAGAAACACAATAAGCAAACAAAGAAGAATGCACACATGCATGAGATAAAATGACAACTTAAATTGGTTTTGTCGGTTTCCTTAGCATCTTTCACTTTCTGTTTTCAGAGCTATCAATATTATTATTATCATTATTATTGCTATTATTACTATTATTATTATCATCATCATCATTATTGTTATTGTTATTATTATTATCATTATAACTATTATTATTATTATTTTGTGTAGACTTATGATACTTCATTTTGTTCTTTTTGTATATTCTATTCTGTTAAAAGGTGGGCAAGATAAGCTTTATGCTTCAAGCCCAGACCTTTTCGGTCAAATAATCACAATGTTGATCAGAGAAAACCTGTGTTACCTTGTTTGTTAATTTTTGTTTGTGATTGACCGAAATAAATATTAACTAACTCTACAAAGGTAGAAAAGCATTGGGTAGCATTTCTCGACGCAGCACCGGTCTGACCTCTCTCCCCCCCCCCAGGCGGGTTCTCGGTGCCGGAGCAGGACGCGCTGCGCTCGGACCTGACCGTGTCCAGCAGGCCGCTGGACGGCGGCAGCTGCTGCGGCCTGCGCGCGTCCCCGGCGCCCAGCGCGCCCGACAAGAGCGAGCTGGAGCTGGACATGGACATGGACAACAGGGGGGACATGGGGGACCTGGGGGGGGACAAGTGTGGCGGAGACAGCAACGTGTCCAGCAGCAAGAAGCGGCGCCACCGCACCACGTTCACCAGCGCGCAGCTGGAGGAGCTGGAGAAGGTGTTCCAGAAGACGCACTACCCGGACGTTTACGTGCGGGAGCAGCTGGCCATGAGGACGGAGCTGACGGAGGCCCGAGTGCAGGTACGAACCCGCCGCGGTCGAGGCTTCACACCCGGGGGAATGTTCAGCTCTGCCCCGGGGGAATGTTCAGCTAATTAATGTTAATATTAATGTTCAGCTCTGCTCCGGTGCGTAAATCTGACACCGGTTCAGCAGGGGCGCCTCCAAACATGTTTCCTAAGGGGGGCCAGAGGGGGCCACTTCAAAACTAAAAACCATCATTACAGGATTTTATTTTATCTGTTGTAGTTTACAGGCTCAGAAATACCTTTTTTTATATTCCAACTTGTCTGCTATATATTGGTTAATACCATGTTGGTAAAAACCTAAGGCATATATATATATATATATATATATATATATATATATATATATATATATATATATATATATATATATATACATATACATATATACATATATATATATATATATATATATATATAATGTATGTATATTTAGTTTACTTATATATATATATATATATATATATATATATATATATATATATATATATATATTCAATTCAATTCAATTTTATTTATATAGCGTCTAATACAACAGATGTTATCTCTAGACGCTTTACAGAGATCCAGAACATGAACATAAACACAAACATAAACCCCGAGCAATTATTATATAAACAGTGGCAGGTAAAAACATATATATGTTACATATATATATATATATATATGTATATATATTTAGTTTATGAATATATATATATATATATATTTTTTTTTGTATATATATATTTATTAGACTCAGAACTACTTTTTTTACTTTCTAACTTGTCTGCATATATATTAATGGTTAATATATATATATATATATATATATATATATATATATATATATATATATATATATATATATATATATGTGTGCATTTTTAATATATAATATATGTCACATTTATTTTATTCATATATATATATATATATATATATAATAGAATTTTTTGTATATATATATGTGTATATATATATATATATAATTTTTATATATATATATATATATATATATATATATATATATATATATATATATACTATTATTAGGCTCAGAAATACTTAAAGAAACGCCGACTGATATGCATTTTGCCCAAATGATTTGATGAAACACATAATTGACGATAGAATCTATACCGGCAAGTGTTTTTTTTTATTTTTTATTGAGGCCAGTGGGGTGGCCAGCAAATTTGTAGAGGGGGGGGGGCCGTGGCCACCCCTGGCTCCCCCCCTGGTGGCGCCACTGCTTCAAACCCGGATTAATATTCAATTCTGCTTCGGTGCGTAAAACTAAAACCAGTTCAGGCGGATTTTTTTTTATCTCAGTTTTTTAGTTTTGAGCCTAAATCTGTGTGAAAGTCTTGTTTCCAGGCGTCACTTGGTCCTGATATTTCCTATATGACCCCCGTGTTTCCCCCCGTCTCCCCCCCCAGGTGTGGTTCCAGAACCGGAGGGCCAAGTGGCGGAAGCGTGAGCGATACGGGCAGATCCAGCAGATCCAGCAGGCCAAGAGCCACTTCGCTGCGACCTACGACCTGTCGGTGCTGCCGAGGTCCGACAGCTACACGCAGGCCAGTTTTAACTCTATTAACGGCATCTGCTCCATATCTATGTATATATCTACTTACACACATATATATATATATATATATATATATATATACACATGCATACATCACATATAATTAATGGCCTCAGGTTGAGTTTCTCGTCGCCTCCACATCCATCTTCCTGCTGGAGCTAGAGGTCAGATCCAGGACGAGGTGCGAGGAGACGCGGGGCCCTGAATGAGGGGCCCCGTGACTGCGGGGGCCTCCGTTCCCCCGGCCCCGAACCCTGCGCCTTTACGGGAACGTGCTTTTGGAGAAGTTCTACTTTTGGCACAAATAACTGGATCTAAAAAAAAAGTGGAAAAGTGGAGAAGAAGCCTCGTTAGTCGCCATCTTGTCCACGCGCGGCGTGCCGGGACTTTTTTCACATTTTTGTCCGAAAAAAAAACCCCAAAAAAGAATTTTTGCCGTTTTTGGTGGAAAACAGAAAATTTTTAATTTCTGAGAAATTAGAGACGAAACAAGGAGATTCATTTTACTTTTATCTGAATGAAAACTGGAGAAAAAAACACTTTGGGCAGCAGTTCTGGTTCTGGGCGCTTCGTGGGTCCATGATTATTTCCAGGTGGATTTACCTGGATCCTGGGGGTTTATGGGCCTTTAATTAGTCCGCTTTTATTTAATTTGAATCTAATCTTAAATCGAGTAGATGCAACGTGAAAAGTGCAAATGTGTATTTATTATAAGGAATCTTTTACATGGTTTTGGAACAAACAGAATATTTACATTTTTTTATTGATTTCTGCATAAATCTCTACATTTTCTTATTAGTATTAAACGCTGATTTAGAGGCAGAAAAAGAGCTAAAATATTAATCTCCAAGTAAAAGTTACTTTTAATTAATTAAACTACAGGTTTAAAAAATCTACTGAAATAGACGTTTTTATCGTATAAAATGTGTTTATATTCTTGTTTTTTAAATGGGGAATTAAGTGAAATAATAAAATAAAACACACATTTTAGACATTTACGGAGAATTAATACAGATTTAAGCAGCGATCAGTGAAGGTTCTGGTTCCTCAGCTGGACGGGTCTCGGGTCCGTCAGTCTCTCTGGATCCTTGTATATAAAACATTAAAGATGAATATTCCATCGCCAGACTTCCTCCAGCAGCTTGGTCTTTACTCGCTCGCTGATCTTCCTTCGTGTAAAACCACCCAAGTAAAAATAGATGTTACACAAAAGTACAGAAACCTGGTTCTGGTTCTGGTTCTGGTTCTGGTTCTGGTTCTGGTTCTGGTTCTGGTTCTGGTTGTGGCTGCAGCCGTCGTCGCCTCATCCATCGCCTTTGTCGTCACATGACCCCGTTTCAGCTAAGCTTTTACCATTTAGAATAATGTTTTTAGCCCCAAAATGAAGTTAAATAATTAATGATAATTTAATCAGAGTCGTCATGTGATTCATTAGTCTGTGGATGTTTCTCTGCCTTTAAAGGAAACGCTGCAACTTCTCAGCGAGGTCACATGACCCCGTTTCAGACAGCTTTTATTATTTAGAATGAGGTTTAATCTAGGGCTGGGGATCGATTCAAATGTCAAGAATCGATTTGATTCCGATTCTTAAGATTCAGAATCGATTATCAAGATTTGATTCGATCCGATTCGACTCGATTCCGATATTGATTTGGGTTAGTGTTATTAAAACTGTTTTTTGAGCTGTTGCATGAATTATATGACTGTAGTTCTGCAAAATATTACTACTAGTATTATATTGAGATTAAACAGCAAGTATTGCAGCTAATGATGCTGTAAGGACCAATCAGCTCCCAGAATGCTGATAGAACTGAAACAGAAACATCATGTGTCAGAATTACCAAACAGATCCAGGGAGGAAACAGAGACGGATGAAATCGTTTTTTAATTTTTCCCACATTCCGTTTTTTTATTTTGGTTTTTAATTTTTGAGCATTTGGTTTTTAGCATTTTATGCAAATGTAACCCCAAGACAGTATATAAAGTAATGAAATATAGACAATTTATGCAATTATAACTGAAAACTTTAATGTTTTCATACCTTCAAATTATATTTAAAGGCAAAAACATGGCACCAGTTATTCTCGTGTCCAACAAAACATTCCTTTTTTGGGGATAAACAAAAAAATGACCAAAAGTTGTAATGTAATGATGAAAAAAAATAATACATACATAAATAAAAGAAAAAAGAAAAAAAAAAAAAAAAAAATCAAAGAAAAATCAATCTTTAGACATATGAATCGATTTTTAGGAATGAATATGAGAATCGATTTAGAATTGGGAAATCTATTTTTTCAACACAGGTCTAGTGAATCCCCTAAAGGAAATTAATTAATTAGTTAATTAATTAATTAAAATTTCACCAGAGTAGTCATGTGACTTCATCAGTTTGTATTTGCGGCTGGTTCTGGTTCTGGTTCTGGTTCTGGCCGTCGTTTCCTCATCCATCTCCTTCGTGGTCCTGTCAGCAAACATCCGATCGGTCCAGGAGAGTCTCCCCCAGATCCTTGCTCGTGTTATTTTATGAAACTCTGAGTGACGCCGTCTGGTTTTAGATCCAGTATCTCGTCTCTAGAAGCGCCTGAAATATAGAGTCTTGAGTTTCTCTTTCCCTTTTCTACGAATATTGACCAGTACTCTGCAGGAACCTGCTGTGAAACGCTGGCGTAGCCGTGTTGTTGCGTTAAAGTTACCCAGGAACTAACGCTGGGTCTCTGCTGGTTCTGTATCCAGATGTTTTCTCTCAGTTTGGTCTGAATCTCTCTAAACCGAGACGTCCCAGACGTCCCATACCGGATCTCCCCGGCAGAAATGTTTCAGGGGACCGAGAGAGAGATTCAGACGGATGAAAACACTCCGACCCTCTAACCCTGAACCCGGGACAAAGCTGCTTGCACGTCTCCTGCAGGAGATGGACCTTTATTTTGAAAGGGTGTAGGTCGAAGGAGAAGACAGAGGACAGAGATACAGGCCGGGATTCAAACCCGCGCCGCTGCTCCATAACTCAGTTAGTTTGAGGCAATTATAAAAACACTCGGGTGGAGAAAATACGCCGAACAAGAGACGTCTGAGAGCCGCTTCACGCCGCGGTTCCACCTCCTGAACCGACGAAAACTTTGATTTCTCTCTTAATAGTTTATAGTTTTAAAAGAGATTGTATTATTGTTATTATTAATAATAATAATAATAATAATAATAATAATAATAATAATAATTATTATTATTATTATTATTATTATTATTATTATTATTATTATTATTATTATTCATGAACTCCTTCCTGTTTGTTTCAGATAAGATAAGATAATCCTTTATTTCTCCCTCAATGGGGAAATTCACTTTGTGCAGCAGCAGTACACTTAACACACACATGCAGGGGAGGGGTAAAAAAGTAAAAATATATAATTACAAAATATAAACAGTATATACATTGGAATGAAAAATAAAAAGTAATGCAGTATGGGAAAAGAAAGAAAAACAGTGCAAAAAAAGCAGATAGGATGTGTGTGAGGTAGACAGATATTACACATTTTTAATACACCAAGGCGAATTCCAGAAAAAGGAGCCAAAATATTATCTACAAAGATAATAGTGATGCTGGTGAGATGGAACGAGTCATTTCAGATCTGCAAGATAATAATAATTATTATATTTATAATAATAATAATAATAATAATAATAATTAATAATAATAATACATGGTATTTATAATATTTATAATAATATCTGTAATAATAAATCATAACATTTATAATAATAAATAATAATAATTGTAATACATAATAATAATAATAATTAATATTTATAATAATAATAATACATAATAATAATATTTAATATAAAAATGTATAATAAATAATACTAATAATATTTATAGTAAATAATAATATTTATAATAAATAATAATAATAATAATAATAATAATATTTATAATACTATTTATAATAATAAATAATAATAATATATAATATTTATAATAAATAATAATAATAATATTTATAATACTATTTATAATAATAAATAATAATAATATATAATATTTATAATAAATAATAATAATAATATTTATAATAAGTAATAATAATAATAATACATAATAATAATAATATTTATAAATAATAATAATAATAATAATAATAGTGCATCGTGACCTGGTGACCTCTTGACCTCTTGATCTCATCCTGACTCCCTTCTCCCCCCTCAGATCCCCAACAACCTGTGGTCCAGCCCGGCCCCCGGGGGCCCCGTGGTGTCGTCCTGCATGCTGCCGCGCGGCTCTCCGCCCTGCGTGGCGTCGTACGGGCCCTCGCCGCGCTCGGCGGCGGCGGCGGCGGAGCACGGCTACATGGGCTTCCCCGGCCAGCAGAACCAGTTCGGACACGTCTCCCTCAACAACTTCTTCTCCGCCGACTCGCTGCTGCCGCCCCCCGCCTTCGAGACCAAGCCCGAGTTCGAGCGCCGCTCGTCCAGCATCGCCGTGCTGCGCATGAAGGCCAAGGAGCACGCCGCCAACATCTCCTGGGCCATGTGACGCCGGTGAGTCCCAGCCAGAGCAACGTTTCAGCCCTGAAAGGAGAAAGGAGAATGAATTAATTATAATTTGATTAAAGTCGTTCATGTGACTTCATCAGTCTGTGGACGTTTCTCTGCAGCCTTTAAAGGTAATGCTACAACTTCTCCTCGAGGTCGAGGTCACATGACCCCGTTTCAGCCAGCTTTTATAATTTAGAATAATAAAGAATCTCCAAAAGGAAATTAATTGATTAATTATAATTTAATCAGAGTAGTCATGTGACTTCATCAGTCTGGCACGCTTCTCTGCAGCACTTTAAGGTACAGCTGCAACTTCTCAGTGAGGTCGAGGTCACATGACCCTGTTTCAGCCACCGTTATTATCTAGAACAGGGGTCGGCAACCCGCGGCTCTAGAGCCGCATGCAGCTCTTTAGCGCCGCCCTAGTGGCTCCTGGAGCTTTTTCAAAAATGTTTGACCTTTTTTTTCCTTTTTTCTTTTTTTTCTTTTTTTTCTTTTTTTTCTTTTATCTTTTTTTTCTTCTTTTTTTCCTTTTTTTCTTCTTCTTTTTTTCCTTTTTTTCTTTTTTTTTCTTTTTTCCTTTTTTAATCTCGACTTTTTTCTCGAAGTTTTGACTTTTTTCTGGACATTTCGACTTTTTTCTCGTCATTTCGACTTTTTTCTCAACATTTTCACCTTTTTCTCGACATTTCGACCTTTGTCTAAAGATTGTACTTCAACATTAATCTTGACATTTAGACTTTTTTCTTGAAATTTCAACTTTTTTCTCGACATTTCAACTTTTTTCTCGAAGTGCATAATGAAAAAAAAAAATCTTCCCCCAGTTATAACTAATATAGATACACAACCCAGGGTACGTTTTTATGTGAGACTGGGTTGAGATACATGCAGCATGTGTTGCCTTCATTCTAAGCTTATACAAGACTTTTAATTCTTTGCAACTCCAGACATATTTTTTTTTTGTGTTTTTGGTCCAATATGGCTCTTTCAACATTTCGGGTTGCCGACCCCTGATCTAGAATAATGTTTTATCCCCAAAAGTTAATTAATTAATTAATTAATTAACAATAATTTAATCAGAGTCGTCATGTGACTTCATCAGTCTGTGGACGTTTCCCTGTGGTGATTTTAAAGGTAACGCTGCAACTTCTCAGCGAGGTCGAGGTCACATGACCTCTAGTTTCAACAGCTTTTATCATCTAGAATAATGTTGAATCCCCAAAGTTAAATCAATTAATTAATTAACTATAATTTAATCATAGTAGTCGAGACTTTATCAGTCTGGCACCTTTGTAGACGCTTCTCTGCAATGTTTTTAAAGGTAACGCCTGGTCTCAGGAGGCCAAACCAGAAGCAGCCACTCTGATGTGGAACTGCCGACGAGTTCTGGGTCACATGACCCCGATGAGGTTCCTCATGTTTGTCTCTGAGTGCTCTGGTCCAGAGACGAGGTCCTGGTCCCCTGAACTTTTTAAATATATGTATATTTTAAAATCTCTCGTCCCCCCCATTTGAGAACCACTTCTCTATCGGTCTGATCGAGTCCCGGAAACAGTCTTGAATGTTTCCTGCTCGGCCGGTTCTGGTTTTTCCAGACCGACGTGCAGCAACTGTTCCTTCTCTAAGATCATTGCTGACTTTTTATTGATGATCAGCAGCAGCTGATCATTAGGGGTGTAACGATACACTAATCTCACGATACGGTACGATACACGATATTGAGGTCACGATAATGATACGATATTATAGCAGTATTTTTTTAACAACCTTGAATGAGGAACAAATGACTGGAAAAAATGGTCTTTTATTTGAAAGACACAAAATACAAAATAATGCTGTGTGTTTGCCCTATTGTTACAGTTTGTAATAATTTATAACTGTTTAAGTTTTAAAGAGAAAGCCAGGCCAACCATTTTCCACAAACTGAACTAAAAGTAAATATCAGGTTTGCATTATGCATCTTCAGTTTCAGACAAGTAAAAATATTTTGCCACAAACTGAATAGTTTCTCTCATGTATGACTTGACTTTTTTCTTTTCCAGAAATTTAACAACACAAATTAAATAAATAAATAAAAGTAAATAAATACATACAATTTTACATGATAAAAAAGATTGATTCATGCTCACCTTATAAGTGTAAGAGGAGATTTATTTTTGTTAAGAAGGTTATTTTGGTAATTCAGGGTTCATTATTTTATAAATATATTCTTTATATTCTGATGTAAATCAGGGACTATAATGACACTAGTCAGTTTATCTGTAGTGATTAGTCTGTTTTAGATTGGGCGGAGTGATACGCCACAGTACAGCACTAGGTGCTGTGTTGATGTTCTAAAATCCTACACTGTTGAGGGACATTAAAGTACACTGGAACTCAGCAGAAGTTGTCCCCGTGTTTATCCTACTCACCACCCCAAAAAGGTTTAATTTAATAAGGTAAGGCTTAACTCTACACCAGCCTTACATAAGTAAAAGTTCAGAGCTCAAAACGGGACTAGTTTCTTCTGAGCGTAGTAAGATTTTGGTCTGCGGGTCGAGGAGCGGTCGGCACCAATACGTTACTAGTCAACACAATGGATTAATATTAATAACCCAATATCGCGATACAGTTTGTCACCTCCACGACACGTATTGTGATGTTTTTGTATCGCGAAATTTCGTGGCACGATAAATTGTTACACCCCCTACTGATCATTAATATTGATGATCAGCAGCAGCTGATCCTGCAGTGAGGGGTACTTGGTGTTGCCCACCGGAGACTTTTCTTCCCTTTTTCTCTCTCGGCTTCATTTTTATAAAATAAACATTTGTTTTCAATGTTTCTCACAAGAAAGTGCTGATTACAAGATTAGATAAATTAAATAAATATAATTTAATAAATTCCCACTCTGAGCTCCAGGTTTCTGATATTTGTGTCCGTGTTTCCCAGACGACGTCCTCGCCGACCCGGAGACCCGCGGAGCTGAGACCCGTCTGGTCTGGGAGGACAGGAGGTCCAGCGTGACCCGGGCCGGAGCAGACGGGCCGGCAGGACCAGAGACTGCTGGGAGTTCTGGACTTTAAACGCTGGACCCAGATAGGACCGGTCCCGGGTCCCGGGTCTTCCTCCCTCGCCCCGGCTCCGGGCCCGGGACCAGCTGGACCAGAAGAACCAGAGAAGGACTTGGACTCGTGGTTCTGACCCGGACCGCCTCGCAGAGGCAAAACCAGTTTGTCTGACGGAAGCAGAATAAATGAAAAACCCCAGACCCGGCTGCGTCTGCGCTTCTTTACCGATCTGGGTCAGACGAACCCCGATTAGAGCCGAGCCGGCGGTTCTGCCGCTCCGGGTTCAGGAGTCGGATGTTTGACCCGGTTCGTAGCCGCGGCCGACCCGGGTAAAACCCAGAACCTGGTTAGTTTCAGGAGAACCGCTGGTTAAACGCGGCGATGGATCCGAGTTTCATCTTGTTTGTTTGAAGACAAACAAAGAAAAACCTCCCAGAACCAGAACCAGAACCGGCAGACCCGGAGGAACCCGTCTCTGGATGCCGTCGGTGTCGTCGGTCGCCATGGCAACATCTAGGTCAAAGTGGCTCCTCTGGGACTCAGGTAGGACCAGAACCTTCGTGCTGACTGGCCCGGTACGTTCTGTACCGGAGGGGCCGAAGGTCCGGTTCTGGAGCCGTGACGAGTGGAAACGCCTCCTGGTACCACCGAGGTCCAGTTCCAGCAGCAGGAACCGGGCCGTGGACCGACCCGGGACAGCGTTCGGACCCTGTTCTTCCTCTGTCACACGTCCAGGTTCCACAGAACCGGTCTAAGGTCCGAGCTCAGAGACGCAGGCGCCGCCTCTGGACCTCCATGTCCCGGGTTTCCATGGCAACCCTCGTCGCCGAGGTCCCGTCAGTTAGTGACGGAAGTATTGAATATTTTAGTAATCCAGTATTCTACTGAAAATTCCATCGATTAATCAGATAAAACATATTTTTGTTTAGTTAAAGAGCGATTATAAATATACATAAGATGTTAGATGTTAATTGACATTACTAAGACTAAATTATATAATACAGCAGGTTCATGGCTGTGCATTTAATACCCTGAACTTACACCAGTCGACCAAATTCACTGCCTTGTAGGGCTGGGCGATATGGACCAAAAGTCATATCTTGATATTTTCTAGCTGAATACTCGATATATATCTCGATATTTTTTCTGTGACATAATTGGGGTTTCCCCCAAAGCATTATAGCATAGCATCTCTGTTAGCTTCATTTTTTCTGAGGCAAACCCTTAAAAAAACAGTCAGTTTTAATACAAAGCCTCGTGCCAAATGTCACACAGGTTCCTTTATTAACAGAGGTCTGCACAATATCAAAATGTATAAAACAAATGAAATAAAAACAAACTGCCTGCATATATAGAATAAAAATGCTTCTTGAATAAAATAAAACAAATATCCCTTTCCTGCATAACAATTAAATTAAAATACCCTGTGCAATTAATACAATGTAGACAGTAACAGGCAGACTTTTTCACTGAGGTTGACAGTTGTGCAAATAACAAAACATTTGTGCAAATCTCAAATAAAACATTCAAGTCAATTTGTCACAAAATAAGCTATATCAAAATCATAAAAAAAAAAAAATAAATTTAATAATCGATATAAACGATATTGTCTCGTACCATATCGCATTTGAAAATATATCGATATATATTAAAATCTCGATATATCGCCCAGCCCTACTGCCTTCACTCAAAAAACTAAGGATCTTACCAAGAAATGTTCTTATTTCTAACCTAAAAATGCCATTACACCTGATAACACACATAACTTAAAGGTTAGGTGTTTTTCCCACGTGTTTCAATTGAACTTTCATTTGTGTCAAGCAAATTTTAAGTTCTAGTTAAGTTTTAAGTTAAAGTGTTGATAAGATTTTGAGTTTTGGCAGTGTTCAAAATAAAATGATGAGACCTGCTGTATTGGAGCACATTTTCTTTTAGTTCAAACTGTAGCGGGAACAGATGTTTAGAGGAACCTATGTATGTACCGGGTGAAGGATGATTTATGGTTCCGTGTTACAACAACACAGAGCCGCCGCCGTAGGCTACGGCGTAGGCTCTGTGTTGTTGTAACGCGGATCAATAATTTTGGCTTTAGAGGGGGAGTGCTGGGCGGTTTACCGGTTCATACCGAATACCGGTGTTTATTTTTCTTATGATATGAATTTTTCATATACCGTAATACCAGTGAGTATGTACAGTAGCGTACACAACGTTGGGAACGCCGCGCGGCGCTACGTTCCGCCGCGCCCTTAGTTTTTTTCGGTGTTCGGTGGAATAAGTGGGAAAAAAATCGAACAATTAATAACGGCGTTGTAATATAAGGAAATAGACTGGCCGCTCCCGTAACGGTTGCACCACAAACATAAATCGTTGGCCAACCAAAAAGTAACCACATAAGAATTTTACCTAACATTCACGAGGAGGTGGAACCAAAACAACACAATGCTGGGAAATTAAAAAAATTTCAGTTTTTTATGTTCAATAAATATTTTCTACCTTGTAATTTTGCAAAAGATTTTTTTCTTCAAATGTATTTGATTTATGCATCCTCCTCATGACAGTAAAATAGGCCATTCTAAGCCAATTTATTGCAGCAATTCCTTTCCAAATCATTAGAAAATGTGGTTTCAGTTGTACATGAAAAAAAAATACTGTGATATACTGTGAAACCGATATAATTTTGAAAAATACCGTGATATAAATTTTTGGTCATACCGCCCAGCACTGGGGGAACATATAAGAGAACGGACCAGAAGAATATAGAATGGATTAAAAATAAAAGTTAAGCACTGAACTACATGTGTCTCCCGTCTGGGCCAGTGCAGACTCATTGCCTGAGCATGATGTTACAAAAACCAAACGTATCCGCCGCCTCTGTCTCCTTCCTTTACGTGCGCGGCGTCAGCGCGTTGTGCCGCAATAAACGTAATCCGAAACACCTGCTTTGAGCTGGTGAAATTAAACAATTCCTCGAGGCAGAGAAAATTCCTCGATCATTTTTTGTAATCGAATTACTCGATTTATTCGAGGAATCGTTTCAGCCCTCGACGGAAGATGCAGCCGAACCAGAAGTGGAGGATCTGGTGGACCTGGTCCTTAAATGGGTCAGAACCCTCTGACATCATCCTCCTCCATGTTGCTCTTCCAAGGAAACCCCGTCCTGATTCAATTAGCTGCTAATCTGTGTCAGATGCTCGGGTCTCGGGGCGGGTCCGGAGGTGGATCCACTTCCTCCAGGTTCCTCCCGGTCGCCGCCACTCAAAAGCCCGGCAGAGTGTTTCATCTGCTCTGATTGTGGCGGGAGACGTGTCGGCGCAGCGTCCTGGCGTTGCCACGGGAGACGCATTTCTGCCCAACCGTCAGAACTTCAGCGCCGTCGGGTTATTTTCAAACCTTGTCAATGTCAATGTCAATGTCAATTTTATTTATATAGCACATTTAAAAAGGAACGAGGTCGACCAAAGTGCTGTACAGTATACAATAAAATGAAACAATACCAAAAGAAAATACAGTACAAAGTGTAGAAACAATAAAATCACATGCTAGAGCAGGGGTCGGCAACCCAACATGTTGAAAGAGCCGTATTGGACCAAAAACACAAAAAACCAATATGTCTGGAGCCGCAAAAAATGAAAAGTCTTGTATCAGCCTTAGAATGAAGACAAATGGCGAAATGTCGAGAAAAAAGTTGAAATGTTGAGAAAAAAGTCAAAATTTCGAGAAAAAAGTCGAAATGTCAAGATTAATGCTGTAGTACAATCTCGAGAAAAAAGTCGAAATGTTGAGAAAAAAGTCGAAATGTTGAGAAAAAAATGTAAATTTCAAGAAAAAAGTCGAAATGTCAAGATTAATGTTGAAGTACAATTTCGAGAAAAAAGTCAAAATGTCAAGAAAAAAGTTGAAATGTCAAGATTAATAAGTAAAGGAAAAAGGAAGAAAAAGAAAAAAAAGAAAAAGAGAAAAAAGGAAAAAAAGGTCAAACATTTTTGAAAAAGCTCCAGGAGCCACTAGGGCGGCGCTAAAGAACCGCATGCGGCTCTAGAGCTAATAGAAAATAGATAATAGACGGCAAAGAACAGACACACAAAGTGCACAATCACTTCTCACAGATGTAGACCACTATTTATCGTACACCAAAAGCCAAAGAAAATAAATACGTTTTCAAAGAAGACTTAAAAACCTCTATGGTCTGAGCAGATCTAATGTTCAGTGGCAGCTATTCCACAGCTTAGGGGCTGCCACCGCAAAAGCTCGGTCACCTTCAAATTTAAACCTTCAAATGTCAAGATTCTCCGAGAAAAAGCGTTAAATCGTAATAAAAACATCCGGATCCCTGCAGGATTCAGCTGAGTGCATACACAACGCCAAGAGGGAAAGACATCAGCGCTGGTCTCAGAAGGGTTACGGAGCTCCGGGTCTGGAGGAAACCAGACACCAGATTTAAGAGGGGAACCCGGATGAACTGAAGCAAATCTGGCTCAGTTCCAGACCTGAACTTGCACCTTCAGGGGGGTCTGGTTCTGTTTCCTTCCCCGGTCTGACCTGTGACTAAACTTCATCCTCCTCATCCTCTCACGACGGCCTTAACTGGTCCAAACCAAAGATCTGTATTAAACACTGGACAAAGCATCGGGTCACATGACTTACTGGTTTCTGCCGACGGAGACACGCCCACCACATGTCAATGGCCACGGTTACATGATGTTTTTTAATCGGAATTAATTATTCTGAATTAAATAATTCCAAATTAAACTATTTTCCTTCAAGTTTACATGGAAATAGTAATTATGAATTGAGGTTTACATGGAAAACACGTTTGATCGGCTTTATCCAATTCCTCTTAAGGTCTGGGGGTTGGGAAGGTTCTGATTGGATAGAGGGGCGGACCGGAAGTTACGTTTACCAGAAGAAAAACAAACTTAGCTGCTACAACTTTGAAAAGATCACAATTTTTATGTTTCCTGCCATTTGTTCTTTTAATTACTTCCAGGTCCTCCAAGCTATTTATTAAATAAATGGTCTCTGCTCTTGACCACCGTTTACTGCGTGCTGCCATCTTGAAACTTCAAGCGGAATGAGTGTAAACATGATCTGGAATTATTCTATTCGGATTTAAAATCGGAATAAACCAGCCACTTACTTCGGAATTAAGTTGAATTTGGAATGGCCATTTTCATTCAGAATTAGGTGTTTACATGGTCATTTTTACTAATTTTAAATCGGATTTAATTTGAATTATGAATTAAAGAGGAATTAAACTTCCCAATGTAAACGCAATTAATCAAAGTTAGCTTTGCCCCCAGCTCCTTTTAACATAAAACACTTATTTAACATACTTATATAAACTCTCCTAACGTGGCTTTAACCCCCCCCTCCCCGGATGGGTGGAATCTAAACCTGTTAGCAGTAACATTAACTAGCATCATGGGTTAGCATAAGCTAAGCTAAAATGGCTAACTGTGATTGACACGATGTGGGCGTGGCCCGGCCGACTTCCTCGACTCGTTAATTTCCCCCGTTTACGTCAACATGAACGAGGAAGAGAGGTTTCTGTGACATCACCGCAGGGCCGGCCTTCCAAGACCAGAGTCTGTCCCGAGACCTGGAGGTGGAAACACAACCGATGGAACCGGAACCAGACGACAGCAGACAGATGTGATGCTCCGTCACGTGTCTCCCGATCGGGCTGATAAACCAATCTGGAGACTAAAACCTGCTTAAGCAGAACTGGAAACACGTTTGCAGGTTCCTGCAAGTCGTTACTTACGAGTTATAATGTAATGCTTCTAATTTAACTTCTCCACGAGTAAAACTGCTCCGGGATTTTTATACGTATCTGAGGTAATAAGCAGAAACATGTTTGGGGTTAAACGAAGCTTTCAACCGCCAGTCCGGCGCCGCGGGACGCCCAGGAGACACTTCAGATCCACTCAGACCCCTTTTCCACCAAACCGGTTCCAGATCTGGTTCTGGTTCACAACTCCTTCAACTTTGGAACCAGCTGAGAACCGGTTTGCTTTTCCACAGCGTAGACGGTTCTTTCCTCTAGACCAGGGGTCGGCAACCCGCGGCTCTTTAGCGCCGCCCTAGTGGCTCCCTGGTGCTTTTTCAAAAATGTTTGACCTTTTTTTTCTTTTTTTTCTTCTTTTTTTTCTTCTTTTTTTATTTTTTTTCTCTTATTTCTCTTTTTCTTCTTTTCTTCTTTTTTTCTTCTTTTTTTCCTTCTTTTTTTCCTTTTTAATCTCGACATTTCGACTTTTTTCTCGAAATTATGACTGTTTTTTCGAGATTTCGACTTTTTTCTCGAAATTTTGACTTTTTTCTCAACATTTCGACTTTTTTCTCAACATTTTGACTTTTTTTCAAGATTGTACTTCAACATTAATCGTGACATTTCGACTTTTTTCTCAACATTATGACTTTTTTCTCAACATTTCGACTTTTTTCTTGAAGTGCATAATGAAAAAAAAAATCTTCCCCCAGTTATAACTAATATAGCTACATGCAGCATGTGTTGCCTTCATTCTAAGGCTGATACAAGACTTTTCAATTTTTGCGGCTCCAGAAATATTTGTTTTTTTGTGTTTTTGGTCCAATATGGCTCTTTCAACATTTTGGGTTGCTGATCCCTGGTCTAGACCAGCAAAGAGTCGGTGCTTCATTGGAACTGGTTCTTCTGGCCTGGAGTCAGTTCTTTGTCAGTGGAAACAGAAAACCAGGTTCCAAACTCAGCACTGACCCAGAACCAGAACCAGAACCAGCCTGGAACCGGTTTGGTGGAAAAGGGGTATCTTGAGCCTGATCCGGTATCTTGTTGACTAGTGGTCCGGTCCGCCCCCTTGTGGACAGTCTGGGAACTGCAGCTCCCGAAACCGAGCAGAATCCCTTATCCTGACACCGCCGGGGATGCTGGGAGAAAAAAAGCTCTTTGAAGTCGCCGATCAAAGTCCAGAGAGTCTATGAATACTTTTACATGCAGTCAAAATTCAGGTTATTGCTAATATTCCGGTTACTGAAACATTCGGAATATTACGTTTACATGGTCATTAATCATTCGAGATATCTGGATCAAACCAGCGACGCATGGAGAACATCAAGACGCAATTACCGTAATTTCCGCTTCTTCTTCCTGTATCTAAATTCAAAACAAATGCTGCTTTGCGCAACTTTTCTCTCACCTTCTTATAAATCTTGCTATCCCCGTCGTACTTTCTACCGTCTACAAATGCAGAAATGTTCATATCCTTCATTACATTTATGAAGTGATTAGTCTCCTCCTGGTCTTGTGTTTCTCCGTGTTTAGAAGAACTTCCTGGACTCAAAAGACCAGGATTCCTTGTGAACAGAGCATGCGCAGAAAACAAATTCATGTTCCGTTTGATGGGGATATTCTGTTTGGCGTTTACATGACCAAATATTCGGGTTTTAAAAGGAGTAACCCAGGGGTCATAATCGGGTTTTTAAAAACCAGAATATGAGCAAATTCGGGTTATTCAAAGGGGTTATTGGTGTTTACATGGCCGTGCAAATTCGGGTTATTGCCAATATTCGGGTTTTAAAAGGGTTATTGATGCATGTAAACGTAGTCATTAAAACACCTCAAAGACACAGAGACAGAGTCGTGCTGGATCTGAGGAGTGGAAACGGCCCCTCGATGATTCACTCACCAAACATACGAGCAGCCACATCTTGAAATCTCCCCTCGGTCCGTTACTCCGGTGTTGTTCTTGGAGGGATCTGTGTTGGTCCATCGCTCCGGGAGACGCCTGGACCGGCCGAGTCCAAACCCCTCAGGGATGCGGTCACTTTTTCCAGCCCGAAGAGGATCGGCGCTCGTTTGCTCGTGCCGAGACGAGGTCTCCTGAAAACCCCGAAGATCAGACCTCCGTAGATCCGCTTCTACGAATAATTATACACCAAAAAAACGGAATAAAAAACCTGAACCAGCAGCCGATGTCTAAGTTTTATTAGTTAAACTTGGTTCCTCCACTGACCACCGGGGGGCTCCAGAAGCGAGTTTATCCCAGCTAACCACGTTAAAATCACGTTTTGGGTCTTTCTAGACAGATTTCACACCAATAACACCATAGGGGGCTTTAACTTTTATGTTCCTCATCATATGAAATCAAATAAAGCTGCAAAACATTTTGGGGTTTGGTTTTTTTGAGTGACAGATTCCATTTGGCGGCGAATCTGTCGTGACTTTAGCTCTGAGGAGCTTCGCATTTCCATTAAATTTGAATTTAAAGAGAAAAATCACCCTTAAACATCATTTATGGATCCGTGAGTGACGCGGTAGTTTTTGTGTCTCATGGTAATTACACCCTGGGACTCCAGGGGGCAGTGCTGATCACTTTTTTGCAGCAACATGATCTGATGAGGAAACAAGCGAAGCATCTTTTATGGGATTTGGAGCCAAATAAAAGTTGTTTATCTTTCCATCCGGCTGGAAGACGAAGTCCGAAGAAGACCGCCCTCATTTGTTCTGATCGGCGTCGTCTCGTTTGCTCAGATTTGATAAGAATGAAACACACATTCCCAGGATTCGTCATCCTGATGAGATTTCCTATTGTTGTTAAACATTGATTCTGTTCTTCCAGGAATGAGGTTGATGTGCTGCAGCCCGGCTGTCATTTATTAAACACCTTTCTACGTGTCTTCGCAGTGTTTTTGCACCACAAATGTAACTTTCTCTCTCTTTTCTTGGTTTTTTAAAAGTAAAAACATTTGATTGATGGAGGGAAGATTAAAACAGGTAGAACTTACATGAGCATGATGTTTTAAAGCGCTACAGCGTCCGGCTGCGCTGCCAAAACGCCTTTCAGAGGTCCCTTGTGCTCAGCTCGGGGGGGAAGTGGTCCAAAAGGGCCCGAGGGGCCTGTCGGGGGGCCGTCGGAGGCCTGTGGCAGGAACAACCCGCTAATCCGATTAGGAAGAGCTGGACCGGGGTTGGGCTGTCAGTCAGGGAGAGACGGCAGGTGTCCCGTTACCGGAGACGTCACGCTGGAATGCCGCTGCGCTCCAAGTGTGTGGAAGCTGTGGGTTCGTGTGTGTTGGGTTAAGCTGCTCGCAGGATCGTCCACGAGGACGTCTGCTACGAAAACAACATGAGAGAGGGACGGGTCGCACTTGGAGACAAAGATGTTCGTCCCTGGAGACGTGTCCACCGGTCTGGAGAGGAAAAAAGCACTTTGGTCGTGATGATCGTTGGTAAACTGGGAGAAAGTGGCATCCTAGTTGTAAAGCACGGTGGCAGCAGCATCATGGTGTGGGGCTTGTTTGCTGTAGGAGGGACCGGTGTGTTTTAAATGGACCGGATTCAAGATAGTTGACGGAGTTGGAACTGTTTGGTCGGTAATTTTGGAGGTAAGAAAGGGAAAGTCGGAGGTCTCATCCTCTTTATGAAGCATGGCGGCGGCAGCATCATAATGTGGGGCTTGTTTTTGTTCCAGGAGGGACTGGTATGTTTTAACCAGAGGTGTCAAAAGTATTCACATTCATTACTCAGGTAGAAGTATAGATACTAGAGTTTAAAAATACTCCTGTAGAAGTTGAAGTATCAACTCAAGTTTTTTACTCAAGTAAAAGTATAAAAGTACTGGTTTCAAAACTACTTAAAGTATAAAAGTAAAAGTAATGTAAGGGGAAAAAAGCCATTAAGGACAAAAGCCATTGAAAATTAATGTATCTTAGTATAATACAAATATATTAAAGAAGCATATATGTGTACTATTGAGCATTAACATGTGTTTCAGAGAGCAGCAGATATGATGACTAGTTGCCTATAAGTATTGTAATGGTGCAAAAAGTCAAACTTCAGAGGCATGTTATCATTTATCCTAACCTTTATTGGAATGTACATCCAAGTTTAGTTGCAGGAATCTGAGGGAACGGATGTAAGAACAAAACTGGACAAGAACATCTGAAACAACCACAACCAAATTCACTCTATCCGGATGGAGCAATTTAACTGGATAGTTTTTTTTAAAGGCCGAAATGAAATAGAGTAACGAGGCTGTTTTTAAAATGTAAGGAGTAAAAAGTACATATAATTGCGTGAAAATGTAAGGAGTAAAAGTAAAAAGTCGTCTGAAAAATAATTACTCCAGTGAAGTATAGATAACCAAAATTTCTACTTGAGTAAGGTAACGAAGTATTTGTACTTTGTTACTTGACACTTCTGGTTTTAATGGAAAAGAAGAGCACGAGGATGCACTGAAGCAACATCTCAAGACACCACCTGACAAGCTGAAGCTCGGGCGGGGACGAATCAGAGGCCTCAGAACACCGTCCCCTTTATGAAGCACGGCGATGGCAGCATCATGGTGTGGGGATTGTTTTCTGTAGGACGGATGTGTGTGTTTTAAATTGACCGGATGCAAGACAGTTGATGGAGTTGGAACTGTTTGGTTGGTTATTTTGGAGGTAAGAAAGAGGTAAGAAGAAGAAGTCGGCGGCCTCATCCTCTTTCTGAAGCACGGCGGCGGCAGCATCATGCTGCGTTTCACAAAACTGTTGACGTCATACGACGACGCAACATCTCAAGACGTCAGATAGAGTTAAAGCTTGTGTTTTGATGAGTGTTTCAAACGGACAACGACCCCATTACATAACATTAAATGATTGTAGAGCAAAAAACAGTAAAATGTGGGTTTTCATTCAAGCTCGAACATTGGTGAAATATTTTGTCCCTGAATTATCGCATAATTCAGTGCGTGCGCAATTGATAACAGGTGCAAACAGCAGTATTTAAATGAGGTGTTGCGCGTCTTTCGGTTTGCATGGAGAGTCTGGATGGAAAGCAGGATAGTCGCAAGCGCAAAATGAAATTTGACGAGTTGGAGTTAGAGATATTAGTGGAAGAGGCAAATTGTTGTGCCGTATTCAGCACCCCTGCCGTGAAAAGCACCCCCTCGTATATTCAATGATAAGTAGACCAAGAAAAAAAACAACACACTGACACTTCAATATATTTATATATACACACTCACACAAACACATACTTAGGAGTTTATAATATATATATTTACAAATATTATGGAAGACAACACAGTAAGCAGGCTATTAATTAATGACATCAATAACCATTTACCCGATTTTTGTTATCTGTGACTGTGATTGTGGGAAAGTATGACTATTGTGGAATCCATGAGCGCATTTAAACATGAATCATTAACACAAAACTGGACGCTAAACAGAACGTGACACGGAATGAGAATATCATTTTTGTCAGACGAGGGGGTGCTTTTCACGGCAGGGCTGCTGAATACGGCACAACACCGGGGTATGACTGCAGAACAAGTATAGGCGCACAATAAGAAACACTTTTTTCTCCATGAAAACACGTGATTTATTTATTATCACAAATAAAAAAATGAATGTGCCTCCTGTGGCAACCTTTTGCTGAATAATACTCGATTTAACATTCAAATAAAATATTTCTCCTTTTGCATGTGGAGATTAGCACCTTCCTTTCGAACGTATTAAATACAGACGCAATCACAATCCACGCAATTACTTTCAGGCTTGGTAAATCTCATTGCTGGTGGTAAATGGAGATATTTGCATTTTCCCCTCCCAGTATTTAGTGATTTCTGGCGGGTACGCCCCATATTGATTATTCATCAGGGCAAAAGTACTAACTGAATAGCGTGTGCTATTTTGCTCATTTGAGAAGCGCAGTCCTCTTTGCACGCTGTTAGTAGATCAGCTTGCACTTTGGTTTGCGGGTGATGTCAAGTTTGCACACGTTTTTACGCACGCAAACCTTTAGTAAATCAGGCCCTAAATGTTTTGAGTTGAACTGAGAAAAACGGGTGTAATTCCTGCCGCGGCCGCCAGATGGCAGCAGACTCACGTCAGAAGCCTTCAGACAACTTCACACACTGTGTGTTCCAGGTAAAAATCCCCATGGAAACGGCTTCATTTACCATCCTCTCACTTCTGAGATAACGTTTGATAAAAATAAAGAGAAAAGAAAGTTGAATCTGATGTCGACGGTGAAGGAAATATTAAATCTGCAGCACGATAACATATCAAACAGCCTACAGGTTTGACCGAGGTAAATTTAAGACTTTTTAATACCATTTTCATACTAAATTTAAGATCAAAAAGACGAGTCACTAAGAAATCCAGCGCTGAGGTCGAGGTTGCCAGATCTGACATGTTCCAGGCCAAACATGTAAAACCCACTGAAATAATGAAAAACCAGCCCAAATCACACTTTCTCTATATTAAAACCCTAAATTATTAGATGTGTAATACATTTTAAGCTTCATAACACCACTAAATAGGTCAAGAAAAGGTTCAGGCTCCAAACAAAGACTAATTAAATTGAGTAGATTAAAGCACATCAAAGATCAGTGAGTTTATTGTGTAAGTTTCTACTTTTCTCTGCCATAATGGAAACTTTTTTGTTAATAATTTCTACAAAATATTAAGTAAAAACCAGGAAAAGCAGCTGAAATATATATTTTGATTGGATTGAGATTTAAGACAACTTAAGACATTTAAAGGTCTTATTTGAGCAAAAATTGTATAAAAATATAAATATTTATATTTAATATTTATATTATTTATTTTAATATTTATGTATATTTATATGGTATAAAAATTGTATAAAATGGTATGGACTTTTTAAGGACCCGCCTATCCTATTCGAAATACTATTTCCCCATTTTACAATAGTGCAAGGTGATAAAGAGACACCGAGGCTTCAAAAGATGCTTAATGCGTTGCAGAAAAGGACCGTCATCGTTCTCATCCCCCTGTTTCTCCAACAACCAGCTGCTCCTCGACCTCGACCTCCAATCTGAAGAGTCACTCGAGTCTAACAGCATTTCTGATGTGTGAAAGCATCTGAAGCCACTTTAGGTTCATTAGAGGAGATGGAAGACACTCAGACCCGGATCCAGCAGAACCAGCCCGGACTTTTAAAACCCTCAGAGTTCATGAATCACCTCAGTGAGACACTTTCAGACCTCCTGGTTACCATGGTTACCTCTGTTTTAATCAAACGTGCACACTTGCAGTCGCAGGAACTGAACTCTGGTGGTGGTTTTTAGTCCGTCCTGCTTCCCCCTGGTGGCCGAGGAGCGTCATTGCAGCTGAAAAATAAAGATTAAACCGTCTCAAATGTTTGGAATAAATCGTTATTTTTATTATATTATTATATTTTTATTATATATTTTCTGCAGAGACTCGATGGCTGTTAAACCCGCAAAGTGCATGTCTGATGTTGAACTCACTATAAATGTGAGAAAAGTAAGGAATAGTAAATGTTACTGATGTAAATTGGACTTAATTTGGGGATGAAACTTCAATTTTTAAATATTAAAGATTGAAATTACATTATTTACCATTATAGTAATCAGATTACACCGTATATCAACATCACTGAAATGGACCTGATGCTTAATCGATCACAACGATATGCAAATATTCATATATTTATTCAAACGAGGCCGTTATAAACACAAAACTGCATTATACATTTTAATAGCAGAAGCCTTTACACAAATTTAACTACAATAAAGAACTACTTAAGTCAATTCCCAATGTTCAATATTATTGCAATTTCTGAGACATGACTCACTGGGAAAAGGAAATTCATGTAGAACTAGAAGGTTATGAACTATTTACTACTAACAGAGAAGACAAAAAGGGAGGTGTCAGAAGCTTAGGCTTCAGTCTACACCTTTTGGTCCTTGGTTTTTAGTTAAAATTGTATATGTATATATATATATATATATATATATATATATATATATATATATATATATATATATATATATACCAAAAAATTATATATTTTTTGTATTACACTGATGATTTACACCTGTACTGGGTTATTTGTGTTGTGGAAATTGAAAAGACCAATAAACTAAACTAAACTAAAACTCTGGGAAACTCACGCCAGTTATTCCCGCTCCAGAACCTCTAACAGACTCTCTCTTGTTTCCGTTTTTTATTATCAAAACAAAAGATGGGAAACGGATTATTTTGGATTATTTCTCTATTTTTATTTTGTCATTTCAAAATAAAAAACACGAGTACACGGACCCAACTGGAACCCATACGGGAGAACAGAGCGATCAGAGAAGCTGCGTGGAGGATTGTTTACGACTGATTCCCTCCAACGTTACATCACCTCCGTCAGGATTCAGCTTCACGGCCCGAGGCTTCGAGGTGGAACCGGTTCAGATGAATCATACGTTTGTCGGATGAGCGGCTCCTCGTGAAGCATCTTCGGCCAGATGAACAGAGAGGGAACAACTAGAAACACTCCGCAGTGAGATTACAGAACAAGATTCTGTCTTTAGTTTCACTGCTGGAGGAAACTGCTCAGCATTGTGGAAGAGGACACAGTTAAGGGGAAGTACGGTGGAGGGAGCATCGTGATCTGGGATTGGGATTGTTTCGCGGCCTCAGGGTCTGGTGGAGGAAATGAAAATACTAGTTTATCTAAATCTCCTCCAGGAGTCAGGGTGTTCCGCAGCTGAAGATCGGTGGGAGATAGATGATGCTGCAATAAAGACATGGACAGAAGGACTGTCCCTGGTAGGGGTGTAACAATATATGGTGCCACGAAATTTTGCGATACAAAAACGTTCCGAAACGTGTCGTGGAGGTGACAAACTGTATCGCGATATTGGGTTATTAATATTAATCTATTGTGTTGACTAGAAATGCGCCTCCGACCGCGCCTCGACCCGCGGACCAAAATCTTACTCCGCTCAGAATAAACTAGTACCGTTTTGCGGTCCTGTTTTGAGCTCTGAACTTTTACTTATGTAAGGTTGGTGTAGAGTTATGCCTTACCTTATTAAATTAAACCTTTTTAGTAGGATAAACACAGGGGCAACTTCTTCCGACTTCGAGTGTTCTTTAATGTCCGCTCAACAGTGTAGGATTTTAGAACATCAACACAGCACCTAGTGCCGTACTGTGGCATATCACTCCGCCCAATCTAAAACAGACTAATCACTACAGATAAACTGACTAGTTTAAAGCAGCACAACGTAACTTTCAGCTTTTCTGAGTTTGGCGGCATCTTTTGGACAAAAGCGGTAATGCTTTACCAGAAAGAACACTACGTTTCCCATGAGCACCAGCGCGTACTGCCGGAAAACTCCTGTCCCCGTCGCTGCATTTGTTTTGAGAGAAGACGGGACGCTTTTCTGTTTCACCAAGTGAACAGACGGAACACAAAAAAAGATGTTAAACTGCTGGAAAGGAACTGGAATTTACCGGGATACCTTAAACAAGGAAGCCAGGGAGCGGTATATGGAGAAAATAATGATTATTAACGGTTTGGATCCATATGAAATCCCTACTAAAGAATGGAGCTCCTCGTTGGAGCTTCACTCTTTAGAAGGATTTACTGCCACAGTTCTGCAGAACCACCGTCTCCGGCTACCTTATTTAGGAGTGTTTGGCAGCTGCTTTGGTAAATGTTTGACTCGCCATGTGTTTCAATAAATTTGTATAATAGTACAAAGTACAGTACATGTTTTGTATTACTCTTACTTATCTTTTCTTTTTTTTTTGACTGCTA
Source organism: Cololabis saira (assembly GCF_033807715.1). Lineage (NCBI taxonomy): Eukaryota > Metazoa > Chordata > Actinopteri > Beloniformes > Belonidae > Cololabis > Cololabis saira. Next base: position 9,794,476 of record NC_084591.1, read on the forward strand.
TATTATGCTGAAGAGACTCCGAGGCGTGAGCAATATTTTTGTTTTCCTCTTGAGATTATTTTTTTCCTCTGCAGCTACAAATAAGAGTTAATATTTTTTCCTCAACAAACGAGTTTTATCTGAAGATTGGGGTTTTGATCCGACCCGGTCTGCGTGAGTGTTTGTGGCTTAAGGCTGATTTATGGTTCTGCGTTAAATCGACGCAGAGCCTACGCCGTAGGTCTGCGTCGATTTAACGCAGAACCATAATTCAGGCGTTACTGTGTGAAAGGTTTGGTCGTTACAGCCGCGATCCAAGCGAGCCGACGGCTCTTTCACTCTTTTACTCTGTTATATCAGATACTTGGCCTCTGTGGTTCTGCCTCCGAGCAGGAAACCGGTGAAAAGTTAAACCATCAGCGATCTTTTCCCCACGTCTGTTGTGTGGAGCTGCTGCAGCCACAACGCAGCAACGGGTTACCATGGTTACCATGGTTACAGGATAACCACAACGCAGCAACGGGTTACCAGCTTTTGCTGAGCTCTGCGCTCCAAGCCCCGCCCATTTTCGTCTCGACTGCGAATCGGGAAGGAGGGGGAAGTGACGTATGCCGTAAAGCAGTCAAAGCCGTAAAAATGTGTAGTTTTTTAGTGTGGAAGGGTTCCTACCATGCTCCTCAAAGTTACATAGTGCCAGTGAAGGCGATACAGACCCCTCAGACCATGACAGAGGTTCATTAAACCTGTTGGAAGTTGATGTACCATCACAATGACTCTGGAAATATGATATTAAGGTGGAAAAGTTACGTAGTGTTGCTTTAATTATAGTCGCTGATTTACATCAGAATATAAAGAATATATTTATAAAATAATGAACCCTGAATTACCAAAATAACCTTCTTAACAAAAATAAATCTCCTCTTACACTTATAAGGTGAGCAGGAATCAATATTTTTTATGATGTCAAATTGTATGTATTTATTTACTTGTATTTATTTATTTAATTGTAGTTATGTGTATTTACCATGTAATAACATGGTAAATACCTGGTTGTTTAAACTAAACATTACTAGGTAATTACAAAGACATTAGATGGGAACTATGAGGGAAATTACAGGTATTTACTAGGTTAATATTGGTAACTAACAGTCAATTTACCTTGTAGTTACTTGCCCAGTAATTCTATTTCCTAAGTATTTACCTAATAAGTACAGAAAGTTTTACCTGGCTTTTACTCAGTAATTAAAGTGAAACTGGACTGTAAAAGAAAGCGTGTGTTGTTTCCATAATATTACCTGGTAATTGTAGATTATAATTATAAAGATTTGAACAATTGGCAAACGTCTGATAATTACCTTCCCGTTACCCCGCAATTAGAAAGTTGGACCACACCCCCTAACATATACCCCCTCACACACCACCACCACCTTGTAACAAATACGCCAAAACAGGTGATCTGTCAAAGACTTTTTTTATTCTTCAAAAGGATAAAGAAAAAAATACAAAGTTCTGTATAAAAACATATTGTACCACTGTACTAAAACGTATTGCATAGTGTAAAACATAAAACTAGGCACAGTGTTGAAAATATAGGCACATTCAGTCAATCAATGCAAATACAAGGTACTACTAGGTAATTAAAGTGTAATTACTATGGTATTACCTGGTTTATACTGTACTGTAAAATAAAAGGGTTACCAACAAATTTGAGAACTTTTATTTCAAGAATACAATTTTTTCTTAAGTTTTTTCTTAAGAAGAAACTTAAGAAGAAAGTTGAGAAAATACTTTTTTGGAGAATATGACTTCTTCTCTTTTTTCTTCTTAAGACTGAACTTAAGAAAAAAATTACACTTAAGAAGATTATTTTTCTTAAAAGGAACCCTGGCTATTAAGACATGATGTAGGTCTTAAAAGATAAATGTTGGTATCAATTATAACAATGTGATATAAAAAACCTTGTTGATGTCTTCGTTTTTATAAAATTTGAAAATATAATTTAACTCGTAGGTCGCCATTGTTGTTTACACCGCAATGCATTCTGGGTAGTGACGTCAGACGGTGGCACCTGCTAGCCCCCATACACTGTTTTGACACCCAGAAACAGATGAAAACACAGCTAAACAGGTGACGGCGCACCTACAAAAAAGTAAAAAAAAAAAAAAAAAAAGTGCCGCACCATACAGCATGAACTATAAAAACACCATAAAACTCAGATAGACTAACCGACCACACGTTTCTAGCAGATAGCCGATGCTACAATAAAAACCCCAGCCAGATCTGGCGTCATTAAATTAAATAAAGATGTTCTTGCCTATTTGACGCGAAGTCTGCGCCTCCCGTTTCGTCAAAGTCCCGGGCCAGTCCCCTTAGCCTCTGGTCTGTCATCAAACGGTGGACCCAGCACTGAGGCCGGTTTTAGGGGGTGTCAGGGGTGGGCTATGCCCACCCAAACGTGCCTCCTGCCCACCGGCGTCTCCATCCCGGCCAGAGCGGAGCGCGGATGGCGGTGCGCTGCAGGCTCTAGAGCCACGGCTACACCGTCTACGCAGGAGCCTAATGCACTGGTAAGATGCGCACGACATTGATCATTTTTGCAGATCTCCCGTGCATCACAGAACTTTGATCCAGTTTGCCTGAACCGAGAGGTCTTATGGGCTCCCTCGTCAGCCTCCACGGCCGGGAGATGCTGCTCATCTATGTTTTAGATACCTGTCCCAGTTAAACTAACGCGGCTTATCTTCCCAGAGCCACCGAACTACGACATCGCCCCCAGAATGCATTGCGCAGGTAAAACATGGCGCCTCCCGCAGGTCAAAATATGTGATAAACATTGTAGATTTTTAAAGCAATTAGATTATTTTATGTGTTTCTAACAACATATTTTAGTATAAGAGAACAATTGTGGCTAATTAGGGACTACAAGTCTTAATAACCAGGGTTCTTTTTAAGAATGTTTTGTGAATCCGGCCCCAGGTGTTTGCCTCTGGCCGCCGCGGCGCCGGTGATTCATGGCCCGTAATGCCTCCCTTCACATGCATGAGCACCGGGCCGGCGGCCCGCTGAGGCCCAGCTGGACCAGTGATCTCCCAGGACCCTCCTCCTCAGAGCCAAAGCAGGACATTAAGATGCAGCAAGGGGCTCGGGGGGCGGCAGCACGTGGGAGTGATCGTTAGCGGACGAGGCCGTTTGCTCGGAAACATCCTGCTCACCGGGATCATCGCCAAGGAGGAAAACATCCCCCGAGTCATTTTACTGACGGAAACCTGAGAACCAGAGAAGAAGAAAAAGTTCCTGTTCCTGTCTTGTTCCTTTGGGCTCCTGGAGAGGTTCTGGGGTTCTGATTAGGGCCGTTGAACCACCCAGCCCGGGTCGACCTGGTGGTGACAAGCTTACCACAACCTGTGGTGCTAACCGGACACACCGGACCGTTCCAAGAGCCGCCAGCGATGGTTCTGATAACCCTTTTCCACCAAACCGGTTCCAGGGCTGGTTCTGGTTCTGGGCCAGTTCTGAGTTTGGAACCGGGTTTTCTGTTTCCACTGACAAAGAACTGGCTCCGGGCCAGAAGAACTGGTTCCAAGGTAGCACCAACTCTTTGCTGGTCTAGAGCAGGGGTCGCCAACCCGCGGCTCTAGAGCCGCATGCGGCTCTTTAGCGCCGCCCTAGTGGCTCCTGGAACTTTTTCAAACATTTTTTACCTTTTTTTTCCTTTTTTTCTTCTTATTTTTCTTCTTTTTTTATTTTTTTTATTCCTTCCTTTTTCCTTTCCTTTTTAATCTCGACATTGACTTTTTTCTCGAAATTTTGACTTTTTTCTCGACATTTCAACATTTTTCTCGAGATTGTACTTCAACTTTAATCTCGACATTTCAACTTTTTTCTCGACATTTCAACTTTTTTCTCGAAGAGATAATGATAGAGATAATGAAAAAATGCAGCATGTGTTGCCTTCATTCTAAGGCTTATACAAGACTTAATGTTTTGTGGCTCCAGACATATTTGTTTTTTGTGCTTTTGATCCAATATGGGTTGCCGACCCCTGATCTAGAGGAAAGAACCGCTTACATAAGCGGAGGGGGTTGGAGTTATTAAGACCAACCAACAGCAAGACTGGGAGATGGAGACATTTTCAAATAAGAATGAATCTGGATGCAGCAAAGCATCATGGGTCTGAGGAGGAGACAACCTGTCTTTTAGAGATGTGTCCACGGAGGAGCTACGTGGACCAAGTCCTGTTAGAGCAGATACCTGGTTGTTGCTGCAACTTTCACACAAATGCAGTGACGTAATGACGTGGCTCCTCTTAGCACCAGATCTGTGGAAAAACAAACAGATTCTCAGCTGGTTCCAAGTTGAACGAGTTGTGGACCAGAACCAGAACTGGAACCGGTTTGGGGGAAAAGGGGAATGAGAGGAGCAGGGTCAAATAACGTGACGACATCCGTCCTCTGACATCTGGCTGGCACCGGGTCACGTGACAGAACCATCAGAAGCCTAAAAATCTTAATAAAAGCAGTTTTTCATTTTAGATTCAGTTTATTTTTTGGCCTCGATCGATTTAAAGAAACAACCGGACCTCCTGCATCAGCCTCCGCTGAACTCCGAGCTGCAGGAATGAATCCGGGCGGCGGTAAGTAGACTATTATGCGACTCTGAGATAAGGTTAATGCCCCGGTGATCTCGGGGGGGGGGCAGGCTAGCCGCTTGCGGCTAACGAAAGGTCAAACGTATTCACCGTGTTCCCACCGCCGGCCTGATGGGACCTGGCACCTCGACCGCGGCTCGGCTGATGTGAGGCGGCCGAGGCGAGGACTTGTGGGTAAAAACACTCTCCGTTACCATGGGTTACCAGGGAATACACCCGAAACGAGCTGCTTCCTGTCTCTGAGAGAGCCGTCCAGCGAACGGAAAAGGTAATACTTAAACCAGGAGGAGGTGAGAGAGCTTTAGTTTGTGGAATGTAGGGGTGTAACGATACACTAATCTCACGATACGGTACGATACACGATATTGAGGTCACGATAACGATACGATACGATATTATAGCAGTATTTTTTTAACAACCTTGAATGAGGAACATATGACTGAAAAAAATTGTCTTTTATTTGAAAGACACAAAATACAAAACAATGCTGTGCATTTGCCCTATTGTTACAGTTTGTAATGCTTTATAGCTGTTTAAGTTTTAAAGAGAAAGCCAGGCCAACCATTTTCCACAAACTGAACTAAAAGTAAATGTCAGGTTTGCATTATGATCTTCAGTTTCATACAAGTACAAATATTTAGCCACAAACTGAATAGTTTCTCTCATGTGTGATTCGACTTTTTTCTTTCTAATTTAACAACTAAAATTAAATAAATACAAGTAAATAAATACATACAATTTTACATCATAAAAAAGATTGATTCATGCTCACCTTATAAGTGTAAGAGGAGATTTATTTTTGTTAAGAAGGTTATTTTGGTAATTCAGGGTTCATTATTTTATAAATATATTCTTTATATTCTGATGTAAATCAGGGACTATAATGACACTAGTCAGTTTATCTGTAGTGATTAGTCTGTTTTAGATTGGGCGGAGTGATACGCCACAGTACGGCACTAGGTGCTGTGTTGATGTTCTAAAATCCTACGCTGTTGAGGGACATTAAAGTACACTGGAACTCAGCAGAAGTTGCCCCCGTGTTTATCCTACTCACGACCCCAAAAAGGTTTAATTTAATAAGGTAAGGCTTAACTCTACACCAGATTTACATAAGTAAAAGTTCAGAGCTCAAAACGGGACTAGTTTCTTCTGAGCGGAGATTTTGGTCCGCGGGTCGAGGCGCGTTACTAGTCAACACAATAGATTAATATTAATAACCCAATATCGCGATACAGTTTGTCACCTCCACGACACGTATTGTGATGTTTTTGTATCGCGAAATTTCGTGGCACGATATATTGTTACACCCCTAGTGGAATGTGAACTATGCAGAAGAAGAAACAGGAAGTGATAACAGCTCTGCTGGTTGGTTGTTGGTTCACGTGGCGACGGCAGGGATTCTTTGATTGTTCGTTTTATGTTCCAGGTAACAGAAGAGTTGCACCTTGACGCACCTGAAAGTCCCATGCATGTGACGCCGAGGTGTTTTATTAGACAGTAGCGTCTCAAGTTTTGTTTAATCGTGGCCTTGTGGCGTTATCTTCACCAGAAACAGAACCAGAACGGGTTCAGACCGGACTTAGATCTAACTGAAACGAGGACCAGCAGAGTTCTGGTGGGACCAGCTAAGGTTCCACCTCTCACCACCACCATGTGGCCGAGACAGAAAACAACTCTGCAGTATCTTCATGTTCAAATGTCCAACTTCTCAGGTTTGAATAAAGAAGCAGGTGAAGAAAAACATTTGTTTTTAAAGAGAATTTGTTTTGTTTTGCTGTTAACTTCATAAAAACACCTCACGATGGATGGTTAGTTGGATGATGGATGGATGGATAGAGGATGGTTGGATGATGGATGGATGGAGGATGGTTGGATGATGGATGGATGGAGGACGGTTGGATGATGGATGGATGGAGGACGGTTGGATGATGGATGGATGGAGGACGGTTGGATGATGGATGGATGGATGGATGGATGGATGGATGGATGGATGGATGGATGGATGGTTGGATGATGGATGGATGGATGGATGGATGGATGGATGGATGGATGGATGGATGGATGGTTGGATGGATGGATGGATGGATGGATGGATGGATGGAGGATGGTTGGATGATGGATGGAGGATGGTTGGATGGATGAAGGGTGGATGGAGGATGGTTGGATGAAGGATAGATGGATGGATGGATGGATGATGGATGGATGAAGGATGGTTGGATGATGGATGGAGGATGGTTGGATGATGGATGGAGGATGGTTGGATGATGGATGGAGGATGGTTGGATGAAGGATAGATGGATGGATGGATGGATGATGGATGGATGAAGGATGGTTGGATGATGGATGGAGGATGGTTGGATGAAGGATGGATAATGGTTGGATGGAAGATGGTTGGATGATGGATGGATGGAAGATGGTTGGATGAAGGATAGAGGATGGTTGGATGATGGATGGATGAGTGACCATGTGATCTCATCAGATCCACTGATCAACACTAATTGTTACTTCGCTGAAAAACTGAAAAGTGAAAAGTTTTTGTCATTTATGTATTTTAATGTTGTAATTATGAATAATATTGTCATTTATAAAAATAATAATAGTTTTCCTTGTTTTCTTTCCAGTGCAGCTTTACTTCTCCTTCAGTGTTTGACGGTGACATCAGCACCGATGTCTCTGGTCGTCATGGTGAACACTTTCTCTCAGGTTCCTGAAAACAACCAGCAGAACCTGAAGGGCAGATTTATGTCGCTGCATCGGAGAATAAATCCAGTTCCAGTGAATCTGCTGCTGCCGGAGCTGCAGAATCACTTCTGCAGAGCAATCTGCTGGAAATGTGCTGCACGCCCAATCACAGCTCACCTCCTCCGGGGGGGGGTATCGCTCAGCTCGGGACGCTCGGATCACCTCATCATCTGCATCATCATCTGCACATCCACCACCAGATGACAGAACAATAAAGTGTTTCATCATAGTCATGTTTTTAACTAGTTCCTTCAGTTTCTTCCTTCTAGTTTTATATATTCCTAATAAATCATGTCGGCTGCCTCAGAGGATCGTAACGGACACCTTCATCCCGGCAGGTTCGTTTCCACGTCTACTTTAAAAGTCATAGACGTCTGCAACAAGAAACTGACTTGAAAAGGTGTGAGAAGGGCCGGATGTGGGAGGGGCTTCGTTCTCCGGCCAATGAGCTCAGGGTTCCAGTGATGTCACAACATTTCAGAGGTAAAAAAAAATGGTCTGAAACTTGATGTTCTGAATGCTCGTAAATATATTTATTGATTGTTTCGTCAGCTGTTTAAAATAAAAACAAGAGGACGTGTGACGCTATCAAACATTTTCCAAATATTTAAAGTCAGGTTAAACACTCTCATACCCCTTTTCCACCAAAACAGTTCCAGGCTAGTTCTGGGCTGAGTCCTGGTGCTGGTTCACAACCAAACCAGCTAAGAACCGGTTTGTTTTTCCACAGCTCGGGTGCTAAAGGGAACCATGTCATTACGTCTCTGCAAACGTCAGTTACGTCGCTGCGTTTGTGTGAAAGTTGCAGCAACAACCAGGTATCTGCTCTAACAGGACTTGCTCCACGTAGCTCCTCCGTGGACACATCTCTAAAAGACAGGTTGTCTCCTCCTCCTCCCATGATGCTTTGCTGCATCCAGATTAATTCTTATTTGAAAATGTCTCCGTCTCCCAGTCTTGCTGTTGCCGTTGGTCTTAATAACTCCAACCCCTCCACTTACGTAAGCAGTTCTTTCCTCTAGACCAGTAAAGAGTTGGTGCTACCTTGGAACCGGAGCCAGTTCTTTGTCAGTGGAAACAGAAAGCCCAGTTCCAAACTCAGCACTGGCCCAGAACCAGAACCAGAACCAGAACCAGCCCTGGAACCGGTTTTGGTGGAAAAGGGGTACCAGAGTCATTATGGGTGTGAACTCAAACGATTGAGACCTAAACAAGTTTTTTGTTCCAGACTGTAAAAATGTTTATTTCTGCTCTAAAGTCAGACATTTCAACATGTCGGTGGAGATGGACTCGCTTCTGCAGACGGCCTCTAGTGGCCACTCGAGGAACTGCAACCAATCGAGACACGCTCATTTTGATGAGTCATAATCAAAGATCACATGAGCATCTAGAGCAGGGGTCACCAACCCTGGTCCTCGAGGGCCGGTGTCCCTGCAGGTTTTAGATGTTTCCCTGCTTCATTGCACCATGATACAAGTGACTGTGTCATTAACAGAATTGTGCAGCCCTGGATGACAAGCTGATGACGATGATTAATTAGAATCAGGTGTGTTAAAGGAGGGAAACATCTAAAACATGCAGGACACCGGCCCTCGAGGACCAGGATTGGTGACCCCTGATCTAGAGCATGGGTCTTCAACCCAAAATGTTGAAAGAGCCATATTGGACCAAAAACACAAAAAACAAATATGTTTGGAGCCGCAAAAAAATGAAAAGTCTTGTATAAGCCTTAGAATGAAGGCAACACATGCTGCATGTATCTATATTAGTTTTCATTATGCACTTCAAGAAAAAAGTCGAAATGTTGAGAAAAAAGTCAAAATTTCGAGAAAAAAGTCGAAATGTCAAGATTAAAAAGGAAAGGAAAAAGGAAGAAAAAAAGAGAAAAAAGGGAAAAAATAAGAAAAAAAGAGAAAAAAATTGAAAAAAGGGAAAAAGAAGAAAAAAAGAAGAAAAAAAGAGAAAAAAATAGAATAAAGGGAAAAAGAAGAAAAAAAGAAAAAAAGAAGAAAAAAGGAAAAAAGAAAAAAAAAGAAGAAAAAAGGAAAAAAAGGTCAAACATTTTTGAAAAAAGCTCCAGGAGCCACTAGGGCGGTGCTAAAGATCCGCATGTAGCTCTGGAGCCGCGGGTTGGCGACCCCTGATCTAGAGTGACTTAGCAGTTAATAAAGAGGAAACGACGAGTCTGGACCAATATGTTCCTTTGCTAGACCAGCAAAGAGTTGGTGCTACCTTGGAACCGGTTCTTCATCAGTGGAAACAGAAAGCCCGGTTCCAAACTCAGCACTGGCCCACAACCAGAACCAGAACCAGTCTTTGAACCGGTTTAGTGGAAAAAGGGTACCAGAGGTTTTACCAGAGTCAGAGTACCAGAGGTTTAACCTGCAGGAGGGGCTTGTGGGTAGACGACGCCTAGAGTCTCCAGGTTTCATCATGTTGGGGGGGCGACTATGTTCTGGATCTCAGGCCCCTTGTTTGGTCAACCCAGGCCGGCCGCCGCCCCCAGACTTCCCGACCGATAACACGGCCGTGATTCGACCGTATTTTTCTGAACGGACGCATCAGATGTGACAAGAGTAGAAACTGAAGTGATGGCAGCGACCAAACTATCAATTAGCACCTGTTCCTCCTGAACCACAACGGAAATTACCGGCTAAAATTACCGGCTAATCACGCCGAGTGTTGCGTCTCCTGCTTCGGCTGCTTAGCGAATAATTGCATAAATGAGCGGAGAAGCATTTGCATAACGCACATCTGTGTCCTTTAATCAGACTAATGTCCCTGAAAACACACCGGCTGAGTGCTGCTGGTGGTTACTCTCCGCCGGCGCCGACCCGCGGGCCGAGAGAGTTTTTAGTCTTCAAGTGGACTAAAGCTGGACGGGTCTGGGACCCCTGAGGGACCTGAGGCCGGATTCACCAATATGTTCTTAAGAACGATCTTAAGAAATGTCTTAAGATCTAAAATTAAGAAGTTCATAAGAAAGTTCTTAAGTGCAATTCCTCAATATTTTCTTAAGAACCGTCTTAAGAACTGTCATTTCTTACGAATTTCTTATTTTTCCTACTTAAGAACTTCTTAAAATATGTCATTGCACGCGCCAACAAACAACATTTATACAGGTAGTTTGGTCTTAACCGTCAGTCACTCACTAAACATGGAGAAGGAGAAAAAGAGATGCAGGAACTTTTCAAGGTTATGGTGGATGAGATTAATGTGTTGAAAAAAATACTATTGGGGAAAATTAATAATAATTAACTACCACGCTAACTAACATGCTAACAAACAGTTAACAGGCTCTTTGTGTAATTAATTACAAAGTATATCCTCAAACTATGACCTACTAGTCTAAATTTGTCTAAAATGTTTTGAAAAGGGTGATATTAGAGGCTTATTATTATTATGATTATTATGATGATTATTATTATTATTATTATTATTATTATTATTATTATTATTATTATTATTACTACCTTTTCACAGAAGAAATTTTAAGACAGGTCAAGGTTGTCTTAAAGTTAAGAAACCCTCCTGTTATGTTCGTTTCTCAGGTACAGCAATGCTGTTCCCGGGTCAATTTGACCTGGTGCATGTTTAAATACCCAAAAGATGTCAGAAACCAAAAAAATCCAAACAAACATTGTTAATATGTCATTACTAACTCCATTACTAACTATTCTATCAATATCTAGTGCAATGGTGTTCCTTACCTCTGACAGGTAATGGTCCAATTATGATATGATTCACTCGTTTTTCATAAAAAATACATGTTTAAACTTTTTTTTTAATGTTTCACCACTTTATTACTTTTGAAAGACCAACATATAAAACACAATAGTTTGCATCACATGCTGCCCAGATTTTGATGCCATATTTAGCTGGTTTGGAAGGCATGTATTGCCTAAATGGGCAGCGACCTCTGAATGCCACCAGCCTTTCATCCACTGTGATATTAGGGCCTGGGTTATAGAGTAGTGGAAGTTGCTCTACCCACTTGTCCCACACTGTCCTAATAGCTGCCAGCTTGTCTCTCTCCCGTCTACCAGACCTTGTCTCTCGATTATCAAATCGGATTACTCTGGAGAAAATGTGAAAAGTCTCCAGAGACATTGTCGCTCGAAATATAGCCCTGCCTGTCTAAGCATCCCAAAGACTGGCTGTCGATTCATCCTTTGACTTATAGACCCCAGCCAGGATGAGGACCCCCAAATACACATCAAAATGTGTTTTGTCCAGCTCCTTCAACTTCTCCCCCAACACATGCCTCTAGATTGGTCATTTCCAGAATTATTTTCTTTATTGAATCTGGCATGACCAGCTCAAAAGCTGACTTGATGTCAGTCACACGAGTCACTGCCATCCTAGTGGGCCCTGGCACTGTCTTTATTATGTTTTCTGCAGACAGTTTTGCCTGACGCACATTTGGGGATGACGACCATTGTATTTCACCATTTTTTGACATGAATGTCATACTTCAGAATCATTAGAATCAGAATTCAGCTCGAGACAGTCTTCATCTTCAGACACATCCTCCTCTATTTCACTGTCATGATCAATGATGACTTCCAGAGCCTCCTGGACTGTCAACCTTTTGCTTCTGCTGCTCATTTTGTAAATGTCTGCCTGACAGAGTGTAATGTTGTTAGGATTCCTACCAACATTCCTACCAGGAGAGAGAGATTGGGGTGAAACATGTCTCACGGTTGCAAAGAAAGAAATAGTCTGACATTTCTGACACCCTTTTACCTCCAGATTGACTGCCGGGTCAAACTGACCCGAACAGTATCTATGTTATATAAACATGCAGGGGGGGGTTGCGAATATGTGAGATGAACCATTTTCATACTATATGTTGATTACACTAATTAAGGCAAGCAGAAGAAGTTTCATACTGAAAAAATACTTTTAACTATTTTTCCCAGATCTTCAAACTTTAAAACGGGTCAATTTGACCCGGAACATAACAGGAGGGTTGGAAAAAAGTCAAGAACAAATTTGAGAACTTTTATTTCAAGAACCATTTATTCTTACGTTTTTTCTTAAGAAGAAACTTAAGAAGAAAGTTGAGAAAATACTTAAGAACTTTTTTGGAGAATATGACTTCTTCTCTTTTTTCTTCTTAAGACTGAACTTAAAAATAAAAAAAAATGACACTAAAGAAGATTTTTTTTCTTAAGAATGTTTTGTGAATCCGGCCCCAGGACCTGGTCCTCCAGCCACACGGGACCCTCAGGGTTTACTGCTTGGACATTAGGTCTACTTGGATCCGTCCTGGGCCCCGTATATCTGGGGTCCACAACACTAGACAAACAGGACCATTTCAAGTCCTCGGCGCTGGAGTCGGCCCGTTGGGTCCAGAAGGGCCGGGTTCAAGGGCCGTCGGTTGTTGCCGTCTGCTGATGAGGAACCCAATGGGGGAAAAGAACGTAGAGAGTTTTTCACCTTTAACGCCTGAGAGGTGAACAAATATTTACATTAGCTGATTAATGAGCTGGAGAATATTTGCATATAAACAAGCCGAAAAAACATTTATAAAAACTGCTCATTCTATCAGGAATGTATAAACTGACGGTAGCTAATCTGCTATTTAGCTACTGCTAAACTCAAGACTTTAGATTCTTAATTGAGTCATTAGGCAAGGCAAGGCAAGGCAGACAAGGCAAGGAAAAGCTGGCAGGCAAGGCAGAGCAGGGAAGGCAAGGTAAGTTTAGTTGTATACAGGACTGTCTCAGAAAATTAGAATATTGAGATAAAGTTCTTTATTTTCTGTAATGCAATTAAAAAAACAAAAATGTCATACATTCTGGATTCATTACAAATCAACTGAAATATTGCAAGCCTTTTATTATTTTAATATTGCTGATTATGGCTTACAGTTTAAGATTAAGATTCCCAGAATATTTTAATTTTTTGGGATGATATTTGAGTTTTTTTAAGCTATATGCCATAATCAGCAATATTAAAATAATAAAAGGCTTGGAATATTTCAGTTGATTTGTAATGAATACAGAATGTATGACATTTTTGTTTTTGTAATTGCATTAGAGAAAATCACACAATATTCTAATTTTCTGAGACAGTCCTGTAGCTCTACAAGGTGATTAAAGTGCTTTACAGAGAAATTAAAACATCATCACACAGTGGAAAATAAAATAAATAAAAGACTTGATTTAAAATCTAAAAACAAAAAGAAGAAAAAAGAACAATCAATAAAAACAGCAGTTAAAATATGATTAAGTTTTGAAAATGAGCTTAAAAGTAAAACGGTGCAGATCTGGATCTTTATTCAACCTGTTCCAGCTGATCTGAGTCGTTCCAGACATTTATGGTTCTGACTCCGGGAACCGATGAAGAACCAGATCTAGTTCCTGGGGGTCTGGGATCATCAGACCTCGGCAGGTGAGAGTTTCAGCTCCTTCCCACGAAACTTGGTAGGTTTTTGGAACAACATGACTCGGATTCTCGTCATTCCCAGGTCTGGACTGGTTCCCAGGTCTGGACTGGTTCTCACGCCTCACAGGTGAGACGTGGCTGTGGTTTGTCAAATGACGCATGTTAAAAGGTAAACAGAAGCTGCTGTGAGGAGAAATCAGGGGACAAAACTCTGTTTTCTTTGGCTTCTGTGGTAAAACGGTTGTTCAGCCTCCTGCAGGCAGATTCTGTAACCTGGACTCCGTCTGAACTCGTCCTGCGGATCAAACCGGCTCCGGTTCCCAGATGATGCAGAGCTGTGGACCGCGAGAGGAGGAACCACCTCTGAGACGAGGCCCGCGGGTCGTCATGACATCGCCACGGCCAGTACTCGAGTTGAGGGGGGATGAGGGGGGATGGCATCCCCCCTGAAATAAAAAACAGTCAAAATCATCCCCCCTGTAAAAACTGCCATCCCCCCTTTCCATCCCTTATGTAATTTCATCAATTAATGTGGTTTTACTGCTATTTCAACATTTAGAGTCATCACCAGAAAAATAACAGCAGAAAAATAACTTATTTGACAATTTTCACCTGTTTCAAGTACATTTTCACTTGAAATAAGTAGAAAAATCTGCCAGTGGGACAAGATTTATCTTTTTATTACAAGCAAAAAAATCTTGTTCCACTGGCAGATTTTTCTACTTATTTCAAGTGAAAATTTACTTGAAACAGCTGAAAATTGTTGTTTTTTCCAGTGATGAGTCTTGTTTTAAGTGTAATGAGATTTTTTTTACTAAAATGAGACATTTTAACTAGAAATAAGACAAATATTCTTGTTAAGATTTTGAGTTTTTGCAGTGATCCATTTTACTTATCCTGTGAAGGACAGAGTCATATTGATAAGTTCAGAAAAGTGTTTTTTATTGTTGTGTTTTGATGTATTTGATGTAAGCCCAGTGGATATTTAAAGCTTACAGAAGGCTGCATTTAACTGCTGCTATGTCATTCCTGCAGTATTTCTGCAGCTGTTTTGGTCACTGCTATTATTTGTAATATATTATATTATTTGTAATCAGCACAAATTATCTGTCCCCATATGATAAAATCCACCATCACCCCTGATTTTATTTTACAACTCGAGTACTGGCCACGGCAACGCCGGGTCGTCTGAGGCCGGGCCACATCGCCGCGGGCAACGCCGGGTTTTCCTCTCTGGTGCAAACAAACAGGAAGTTCCTCTACCGATCACTAAGGGGGCGGGGCCAGTGGGTAACGCCCGCTAACCTCCTGAAACAACGACCTTCAAATGTAGCTGCTGCTAACTCTTAACACTCTCTCTCTCTCTGACACAAAACACACATTTACAACTTCTGTAGAATATTTACAACTTATTTTTATTTACCGTAACGGGGAACTAAAGCAACTTGGATAATCCTGCTTGGATTTAAAGTTGGGAGGGAAAACACCGACAACCTTTTACCTTCCTCCAAGCTGTGGTCGTCTGCTCAACGTCCACAAGGTTCTCGGTGAGCCTTAGGAAAGGTTCCCAGCTCAGTATCCCCAAGGGACCCTGTGAACCCTTGTGCTGTGAGTCTTTGGAAAAGGTTCCCTGTGGACCAGCGTCTTGTGAGCCATAGGAAAAGGTTTCCTATGAGCATTCGGGAAAGGTTGCATGTGAGTTTTTGAAAAAAGGTTCCCTGTGAGTCGTCCTATGAGTCATCGGTAAAGGTTCCTGGTGAACCTTTGAGAAAGGTTCCCTGTGAGTCCTCTGAAAAGGTTCCCTGTGAAAAGTTTCCCTGTGAGCCATCGTCCTGTGCGTCGTCAGAAAAGTTTCCTTGTGAACCTTTGGAAAAGGCTCCTTGTGAGCCTTCGGGAAATGTTCCCTGTGAGCCTTCGTCCTGTGAGCCATCAGAAAAGGTTCCCTGTGAGCTATCGGGAAATGTTCCTTGTGAGTCCTCGGAAAAGGTTCCCTGTGAAAAGTTTCCCTGTGAGCCTTCAGGAAAGGTTCCCTGTGAGCCATTGTCTTGCGGGCCATCAGAAATGATTCTCTGTGAGTTTTCTGAAAAGGTTCCCTGTGAGTCCTCGGAAAAGGTTCCCTATGAGCCGTCGTCCTGTGAGCCGTCAGAAAAGGTTTCCTATGAGCCTTCGGGAAAGGTTGCATGTGAGTTTTTGAGAAAGGTTCCCTGTGAGTCATTGTCCTATGAGCCATCGGTAAAGGTTCCCTGTGAGTCCTCGGAAAAGGTTCCCTGTGAGTCCTCGGAAAAGGTTCCCTGTGAAAAGTTTCCCTGTGAGCCTTCAGGAAAGGTTCCCTGTGAGCCAACGTCCTGTGAGCCATCGGGAAAGGTTCCCTTTGAGTTTTTGGAAAAGGTTCCCTGTGAGCCATCGTCTTGTGAGCCTTTATAAATGGTTCCCTGTGAGCCTTAGGGAAAGGTTCCCTGTGAAAAGGTTCCCTGTGAGCCTTTGAAAAAGGTTCCCTGTGAGCCTTTGAAAAAGGTTTCCTGTGACTCTTCAGGAAAGGTTCCTTGTGAACCTTGTGGAAAGGTTCCTTGTGAACCTTGTGGAAAGGTTCCCTGTGCTCCCTTCTGACCCGCCGGGGCTGCTGGGACGTGGATCCGAGATGGTTTTATCTTCTTTGTGGTTGGTTGGTTCACCACGGCGATGGTGGGGGCCCCGGGCCCCGGGCAGCCGCCTGGCTAGGCCTTTATACCCTTTTCCACCAAACTGGTTCCAGGGCTGGTTCTGGTCACCCCCCCCCCCCCCGAGATCGACTCCCAGTTTCAGTCAGGTCCTGGTGGCCACCGGAGGAACCGCAGCCCTCTTCATTCCTGCAACGACTCCATCGTTGCACGAGGAACGCAGATATTTTCTGCTTTTCGGAGTCGATCACTTCCAGGTGACGTAACGGAACAAAAGTCTTTGTCCCGATGAATTAATCCGACACTTAGGATCAACCTACCGAACCGGAGCTGCAGGCACTTCCTCCGGGCGCTAACACGCTGGAAGTGATGAGCTCCTGGAGGCGTCGCTAGCGTGCCAGTCGTGCGTTATCAGCGCTCGTATCCCATAATAGCCTCCTCACAGTTGAGAGCCTCCCGCAGACGCAGCTTCACTACCTGTTTTACTCAGACGGCTAATTGAACGATGCTCTCCGAGCGTCGGAGAAGGAAGGGAGTCAGGAGTCGGTTCTCCTCGCCGCGTCATGAGAACTCAGACGTAATGTTCATTTATTTATCCCGGGGGAATAATTGGAGGCATTTAAGTTCACGTTGCTGCGTAACATTCAGAGGCGTTCAAGGTCCATTTAGCAACTTTCATGCTGAATATATGTGAAACTCTGAGACGTGAAGTAGAATTGTGATCTTAGAAAGACTGTTAAAGGTTTCTTTACCGGCCGGCCTTCTGTCCTTTCCTTTCTCTCTTCTTCATGCCCGTCTTTAATCTTTTACTCTCTTTCTTCATGTTCCTCTCCTCCCTTTTCTGTTCTTCTCCTGATCTTTACGACTGAATTCGATGAGTGTTGCAACTGCTTTTCTTTCTAATCCCTTTTCCACCAAACCGGTTCCAGGACTGAGTTTGATTGTTTACTCTTTATTTCATTCATTAAAAGAAAAGCGAAACAGTTCAATACAATTACAGCAAATCTCTTTCCTTGAATGAAAGGGAACAGAAAGAAGACTAAGCTTATTTTATCTGTCCCTTTTTCCTAAGAAATCAAATTTCAAGTGATGTAATAAAAAAAAACAAAAACAAATGACAAATTACGCAACACAAAATAGTTGTTGTTAAACACAGAGGGGGTGGGGGGGTGACATCCACTGCCAATCCAGGAAGCAGGAACACACGGAGGCACACGTCAAGCACTGGAAATCTGCAACAAAAACCACAAACAAAACACAAAACCGACAAAACTGACACGGAGCTGACCAAAACACGAGCAGCAATCGACCCAAATCACAGTCTGAGCTAAGCTACCGCTAACTAACCCCAAAAACTACAGAGCAAGCATGCAAGTGAATAAGCCAGTGTGTATGTCTATGTGTGTGTGTGCGTGTATGTACATGATCATGCATGTGTGTATGTGTGTGTGTGTGTGTGTGTGTGTGTGTGTGTGTGTGTGTGTGTGTGTGTGTGTGTGTGTATGCGTGCGTGTGTGTGTACATGTCTTTGTGGCTATGTGTGTGTGTGTGTATGTGTGTGTTTGTATGTATATGTTTGTGTGGCTGTGTATGTGTGTGTATACGTATGTGACTGAGTGGCTATATGTGTCTGTTTGTGTGTATGCATATGTGTGTGTATGTGTGCATGCATGAATGTATGAATATGTATCTGTGTACGTGAGTGTGTATATGTCTATGTGGCTATGTGTATGTACTGTATGTGTGTGTGTGTGTGTGTGTGTGTGTGTGTGTGTGTGTGTGTGTGTGTGTGTGTGTGTGTGTGTAATAGTCTTATCAAAGCTCCACCTGAAGTGTATTTATAGTAGGGGAGGGGGGGAGGCAACGCCGCCACCCGCGAGACCCGAGGCTGACAAGGAAGAACCCGGAACCCAGGCCACCAGCAACCTCACAGAGGGGAGAAGTAGGAGGGAGGCAACCCACCGCCAGCGAGCCCCCCCCCAGGCCCTGGAAAGACGCCCACGTTCCCCCACCGGCCATCCAATTGAAGGGGGCCGGCCCTCCGAGCTGGGCCAGGGCCCCACCATACCTCCACGGGCGCCCCCGGAGCCCCCAGACGGAGGGGGAAACGGTCCCCGGCCAGGGGAGGCCTGATCCCCGGACCACCCCCGGGTGTTTCCAATTCACTAGAATGGTTTTCTTTGCGATACATAAGGCAGTGAGAACCCGGTGTGTTCAGTTAGGTTCCATTTGAATATCTCCCAGGTGACCTAATATACATATCGTGGGGCACACTGGGATTCTGTAATTGATCCATGTGGATAAATCCTCATAAATCTCCGTCCAGAACCTCCGTACCGGTGTACAAAACCATAGAGCATGCATGCATATAATTATCAGGAGTGTTCTCTGTGCACTGTGAGCAGATATTAGAGGTGACAAGGTCGTATTCTTTTTTGATTCAAAGAAAAAAAATGACAATGTTGCTAAAAAGAAAGAGAGAGAAAAAAAAGAAAACCCAACTAACTTAACAATTATCATGATATTTCTTCATCAAACTGGCTTTTATTATTCTTTTAAATGTAATGTTTGATTTGCATTCTTTGGCTTCTGTATCCAGATTGTTCCATAAACGGATACCTTTTACAGAAACACAACCGGACTTTCTGTTTCCACTGACAAAGAACTGGCTCCAGGCCAGAAGAACCGGTTCCAAGGTAGCAGCAGCTCTTTGCTGGACTAGAGGAAAGAACCGCTTACGTAAGCGGAGGGGGTGGAGTTATTAAGACCAACGGCAACAGCAAGACTGGGAGACATTTTCAAATAAGAATGAATCTGGATGCAGCAAAGCATCATGGGTCTGAGGAGGAGACATCCTGTCTTTTAGAGATGTGTCCACGGAGGAGCTACGTGGACCAAGTCCTATTAGAGCAGATACCTGGTTGTTGCTGCAACTTTCACGCAAACGCAGCGACGTAACTGACATTTACAGTGACGTAATGACGTGGCTCCTCTTAGCACCCGAGCTGTGGAAAAACAAACCGGTTCCCAGCTGGTTCCTAGTTGAACGAGTTGTGAACCAGATTTGGTGGAAAAGGGGTATAAGACGAAGCTCTTGGGTTTGTTTTATTTCACTCCTGGAAACATTGGCAGCTGTCTCGTTCTCATGTTTCTCACAGTAGAAGACTGTTTGTCAGTGGTTTTAGACAGCTGCTTATATCTTTTCCTTTTGCCATTGTGTTAACGCTCTCCTGAAAGCTCAAGACCAGCAATCCGTCAAACATCAGCTTTAACACCTGCTGATCAAGTCATCCAGGTCACCGAGCTGCAACCAGCCTCTTAAATCCTGCTGAAGCAGTGAGGGGGTACTTAGTGTTGCCCACATATTTATCTATATTTGCATCTTTGGGTTTATTTCAGATTAATGAATAATGCCACACTGACAATAGTTGCATCTCGTTGTTCCTCTCTTAGGTTTGATATGATCAGATATTTTGTTAGCAAACAAAACACGATCATAGTAACGTGCTAAACAACAGGTTTAAACCTGTTTAAACCTGGGGCTAGTGTACTAACCTGATATCTCTATTTTCCAGCTATTTAACGGTTATAGTGTATTGTCATTTCCACTCTGCATCAGTTTCAAGTGTTATGTCCTGTCATATCTTGTCATGTCTCATTTTTATGTTTTATGCAACTGTGTGGATGTGAACAGGTCACACTTGAAAATGAGTCTTCGGACTCAAGTGTTTTATCTGTATAAATAAAGGATAAATAAAAAAAACAACTAAACACGATCACGTCTCTGGACGAATTCTTTTCTCAGGGGCAGAGGTTCTTGTTTTTGTTTATTGTGATGAACCGTTTGTATCCAGAGATGTGAAAGGAAGAGCATAAATATACAGATCATCGTTATCACTCTAATTTGACTCTGTTATCTCTGGCTGCAGGAAGGGGAGGGGCTCGTCACAGCTGCAAGAAGCTGGACCAATCACAGAGGAGGATGAGAGAGCTCCAGGAAGTTGGTGAACAATTTCCCATCTTCCCTTCAACTATGCTCAGAGGTGTCCGGAGAAGGATCCCAGAAGAGGCCGAAGTTACTAAACATTTTAATTTCCACGCAAATAAAATCACGACACACATTTACAGGACTCCCGTTGGTGCGATTTCAGTCAAATTTAAAATTGCCCCAGACGCTCTCATAGACTTGCATGGGAAATGGGATTTTCACCCCTGCTTGGAGTTTTGACATATTGGCTTTAGGGCTTCTTGTTTGAGAAACAGTTGAAAGAAAAATGCCCTGACAGTGTTTCCACACATAAACTTGTGAATACAGCTGCTGGACCCGGTACCGGGTCCGTCGGGGGGGACAGGTTAACCATTGAATGATTCATAATCTTTTATGATAATTGAATTACACTCAAAAATATCAATGTTCTTTTTGGATGTGTACATTTTGTTCAGGAGGGTGTTGAAAGGGAGTGAACTGCACCAACCGAGTGTAAAAGGCTTGTTTTTACTGGTCCCAGTTCTTTAACAGCCAGTTGGTCCACATCATCTCGGTGACTTAACAGTAACTCCCTCAGTGAAGTGACGGAGTTCCAGTTACTAGCTGAGGTTGATCCTGCAGCCTGACTGTACGCTTTTACGCAATTAATAGTAGGGGCCAAAATTTCCTGCAGCCAGAGATAACAGAGTCAAATTAGAGTGATAACGATGATCTGTATATTTAGGCTCTTCCTTTCACATCTCTGGATACAAACGGTTCATCACAATAAACAAAAACAAGAACTTCTGCCCCTGAGAAAAGGATTCGTCCAGAGACGTGATCGTGTTTAGTTGGTTTAAACCTGTTGTTTAGCACGTTATTATGATCGTGTTTTGTTTGCTCAGAAAATATCTGATCATATCAAACCTTAGAGAGGAACAACGAGATGCAACTATTGTCAGTGTGGCATTATTTATTAATCTGAAATTAACCCAAAGATGGAAATATAGATAAATATGTGGGCAACACTAAGTACCCCCTCACTGCTTCAGCAGGATTTAAGAGGCTGGTTGCAGCTCGGTGACCTGGATGACTTGATCAGCAGGCGTGAAAGCTGATGTTTAACGGATTGCTGGTCTTGAGCTTTCAGGAGAGTGTTAACACAATGCCAAAAGGAAAAGATATAAGCAGCTGTCTAAAACCACTGACAAACAGTCTTGAGTTCAGACTTCTACTGTGAGAAACATGAGAATGAGACAGCTGCCAATGTTTCCAGGAGTGAAATAAAACAAATCCAAGAGCTGCGTCTTATACCCCTTTTCCACCAAATCTGGTTCACAACTCGTTCAACTTGGAACCAGCTGAGAACCGGTTTGTTTTTCCACAGTTTTTCCACAGCTCGGGATATAAGCATAATATCATAATATTATGACTTTATTCTCTTCATTTACACTGATCTTTGTCTTAGTTTGGCCCTAATGCTCCGTCATACCCGGCGGGAGGCTGCAAGGTGAAGAAAAGGAGGCCTCCGTCTTTTTGTGTGGTACAGTTCCTCACCTCTTCCTCCTGGGGGGGCGGCGGCTCGTTGCTCGGCCGTCCCACCACCCCGGGCTGAAACACAAGCTCTGGTTCTGAACAGAGAACCACACGGGCTCCTGGAGACACCGGACACCCATGGACTGTGGGCTGGGGGGCGAGGTCTTCCAAGATAAAGTGAAAGGTGAGGACAGTAACGGATACGTTCAAGGTTGGGACGAATCGAGAGCCTTGAAATGGAAAGTGTTTGTTCGGAGGTCAAGTGGATCTAGTTTCCACGGCACTCGGCAACTAATCGCCACTTTTAAGATCATTTTTACCAATTTAGGCAAGGCAAGTTTATTTATATACCACAATTCAATACAAGGTAATTCAAAGTGCTTTACAGCAACATTAAAAGCAGCAAGACACAATTAAACAGTAAATAACAAATAAAATGAGATAAAATGATAAGAAAAGAGGTAAAATAATAAAAAGCACAAGTTGTTAAAAAGTAAGGGCAGTAGAGTACAGCAGGTAAGTATTTAATTTAAGAGTACGCTTCAGTAAACAGTAATATTTTTAGCCCTGATTTAAAGAAGCTGACAGTTTGTTTGTTTGTTTATTTCAGTCATTTCCAAAATAATACAAAATACAATACAAGAAAAATGAAAGGGAAAAAAAAAACAAATAAACATGAAGTTAATGCTAATATTGCATTAAACCAAAATATAAATAAAATAAACAATAAAATAAACAAACAAAACAAAACCGAAAAGGTGTAGGCTGAAGCTTAGCTTATTGATAGTAGGGATGCTAATTTTTTTATTTATTTATTTCAGATCCCCATTAGTTGCTGCCTCAGCAGCAACTATTCTTCCTGGGGTCCAACAGTACAAATATACATTTCTATAACACTTTTACAGTACAATATAAAATGTAAGTTAAACAGAATATAACAAAGTAGATTACAAGTACAAAGAACAACAACTAAAAAGAAAAACAAGACAAAAAAAAACAAAAACATATAAAAACTAAAGATAATAATAAGCAGAAAACTATGAAAAAAAGAAAATGAAAAAAAAAACAAAAAAAAAAACAACCAAAGACAGATGGATTAAAGATAAATCCAAGTACAACTAAAGATAAATAAGTGCATACTAAATAAGGCAAATATAAAAAAAAAAAAAAAACGTGTTTCAATAGAAGAAAATGTAAAAATAAGTAAATAGTGAAAATAACCGGAAACGTCACAAAACTTCAGCAAAATAAAATACTAAAAATTGAAATTAAATGCAGAATAATGATCGATTAATTGATGACCTTGTCAATCGATTAACAATTAATGGAGCCATTTAAAATGTAAATGTCAAGAATAATGTTGAAATACAATTTCAAGAATAAAGTCGAAATTTCGCCTTTTTTCCTCAACATTTCAACTTTATTCACGAAATTTTTACTTTTTTCTCGACATTTCGACTTTTTTCTCGAAATTGCACTTCAACATTAATCTCAACATTTAAACTTTTTTCTCGACATTTCGACTTTTTTCTCGAAGTGGATAATGAAAAAAAAATCTTCCTCCTCTAAAATATCATTCGTATTTTTCTCCTGCTTGGCCCTAATACTCTTCTGCAGGGAAGCCACAGCTTCAATGCCGAAGCGATCCATGTATTTACTTCTCTAATCACCCCCCCCCGCCCTGAACCCGACTCCTCACCCGCTCCAGAGTGTGTTTGCGGTGAGCCGTCTGACACCCAGACATCACAAGGAAACACCGTGTAGGGGTGAGCTGCATGGGGGGGGTGAGATAAGTGAGAACAAAGCCAGCTGTCCCACGGTGTCAAAACAAGACCCTCATGGACGCCAGACACCAGACGCTCCTCATCCTCGCCCAGATTAGGAACAGAGGCTTCTTCAGACACAACTATCGCGCCGGCAGCTCCGGTACCTCACACAGGGGCTTCTCTGGGCTTTTCCTTTGTTTTGTTGTGACCTTTCGGGCCGGCGGCCCCCCGTCGCTGCAGAGGTGGTGGAAAGTTCCTCCAGGAACGAAAGAACATCCCACAAGGTCACTGGAGGAACGTAATAGTTGATAAGTGTTGGAAAAACAACAGCTTTAAGGAGAAACTCGGACCACCAGAGACAAACCGGTTCAGTACATCTAACTTGTCCGATGTCAGGATTGGGGGGGACACCAACGTGATTTTAATTTTTAATTTTTTGCCAATATGCAACTCATAACCATGCCATAAATTGGTAAAGGCTCGCCGAAAAATACTGCACAGGGAATCATTTATTGTGCTTACCTTTCTTGTTTATTTGGCCTAAACAGCCAACAGTGTGTGTCACTGCTTATTTAACTGTTATATTCGTAAATCATAATTTTAAGGGTTTTGGGCATGTAGTGTCTACTCATCTCAAATTCTTCTCACCATCTTCCTTTTATCCTATGGGACTACTTTATGCACGATCAATTGATATATGGATGAAATATGGAGCCCTAAACAAGTTGTTTAAACTAACTGATCATGTTTTAACACAGTTATGGTGGTAAACAGTTCTAAAAAAAAGGACCCATTGCTTTCATTCTGTACACCTCAAAACGCACCGTGGATGTATTATGTTTTTAGAAATATATTTTTAATAAATATTCTACATATTCAACCTTTAAGTCTGAAAATACATTTGTTCAATTTTGAATAATTTAGGGTATTTTTATTAGGGGGGACCATTCATGTTTTTCAGATATTGGGGGGGACATGTCCCCCCCGTCCCCCCCCGAGATCTGCACCCATGAACTTGTAGGTCTCAAGACCACTTTCTTGTGGTCTTGGTCTTGTCTCGGATCTCTGGGTCTCTCAATGTCTCGGCCTTGGATAACTGAGAGGTGACAGAATCTGGTGATCAGCAGTTCTTCCTCTTGTTAATGTACAGTTTTGTAAACTATTTGTATTTTGCATCTGATTTAATGTTTTGGTGCATCTGCATGTGCCTGTATTTAACTACAGTTTTGTGTTTATAACGGCCTTGTTTGAATAAATATATGGATAATATATGCATATCCTGGTGATTGATTAAGCATCAGGTCCATTTCAGTGATGCTGATATACGGTGTAATCTGATTACTATAATGGTGAATCATGTACCGTATTTTCTGGACTATAAGCCGCTACTTTTTTCACAGGTTTTCAACCATGCAGCTTATACAAAGGTGCAGCTATTCTGTGGATTTTTCTTCCACCGCTCGGGGCGCTCTAACCGGAATTAGAATCAAAACTAAGACAAAATAAATGCAAAGAAGAATACGCTACTTTTTCTTTAGCAGATAGAAGTAGAAGCAGATTTCAAGCAGATAAATAGATAAATAAATACAGTTATTTTCTCTTGGTTCTGTCCCGTTTTAATCAGCAAAGTTGCTGCCGTGTTAAAAGACACTGTTAGGAAAGGATCTATTTAGGTACAAACATGTACATCATTTACAGTTCAAAATCCTTCTGTACATGTAGTAAATATCTAATCTAACAACATAAATATCTGTGGCTTGCAAATCTTTTTTTTTTAAATAGAGCGGATGCGGCTTGTATATCTTTTTTTTTATAATTTTTTTAAAAATAGAGCGGATGCGGATACATGCAGGTGCGGCTTATAGTCCAGAAAATACGGTAATTTCAATCTTTAATATTTAAAATTCAGGTTTCATCTCCAAATGAAGTCCAATTTAAATCAGTAACATTTACTATTCCTGACTTTTCTGAGGTGGAGGGGGGTGTTGGAGTTGGTTATTCTGCTAGAGGACTTTGGGACTAGTTAGTAGTCGTGTCAATCCTTAAAAGCACTGGAGTCAATCCTCCAATAGTGTAGAAATAGCGGTAGTGCAGTCGCCACACATATCTGATCTCAGCTGATGGATGAAAACATTTCTAGTGAGTTCAACATCATCATCCACTTCTCTGTGTTATTGTGCTGCAGTTGAATAAACCTCATATGGAAACTAGCTGAACCAGGATGGAGCTGATGTTCTACAATCACGCAGGATCAGGACATTACTAGGTTTGTTTTGGTCTCGGTCTGGAGCTGAACTGATACTCTCTGGTCTTGGTATTGTCCTGGTGACGGATGGCTGATATCGCTCCATATCAACGACACAACTTGAAACCTCCATAAACACTGCAATGACAGTCAGGAACCTCCCTAATGGGGCCCCATTACTAGCCAGCATCGACCTGCAAATAGTAACAAAAAACTTGAAGAAAAGAAGTGAACATGTCGGTCTGGACACATGAAAAGAAAAAAGACAAGAGGATGGAAATAAAAGAGGTGACGGCGGTAAGAATGTGTAAGTTATGTGTGTTACATTATAAAAAAGTCGTCCATTAAAGTCGTGTAAAGGGAATTCAGCCGTTTTCTTCTAAACACATTCACATTATAAGTTAGTGTGTATGTAAAGTTTGCAATAAGATAGTTATGTTATTTATTATTCCTGTTAATTGTTTAATAAAAGATTTAGTTGCCGATCTGGGGTCCTGGACTTCATTCATCATGATTCTGGGGGGCCCCATGGTCTTTCCTGCCCAGGGCCCCCAGGAGGGCTAGAAGCACCCCTGCCTGGATGGTGGGATGCTTTGGAATCAGCTTTCTGAACCAGCTTTGGTTCTAGTTGTGTCATTTTCACCAAAAACACACGCCGACTCATCAATTATTCAAATACAAGTAAATTAAGGTTCTCTTCTCTGACGTCACCAGTAGATTTCTGCACGGGATGCTGTCAAACACCGACTATGGGGCAGATCAGAGTACTTTAACAGGAATGTGGTTTTTATAGCGAGGAAATCCTTTCCTGTGTAGGCACACAGGACACATTTAAGACCCAATCTGGGCTAATTTAGCTACTTATGGCTCAGTTACGGCACTGCCAAGTATAATGTGGGCCAGGCGGGTCCCAGGGTTCATGAACAGGGATAAACTTGGGTTTTTGGGATGTGTTGAAGGTAGGGTTGCCACCCGTCCCGTAAAATACGGAATTGTCCTTTATTTGAGAAAAAAATGTTGCGTCCCGTATTGAACTAATACGGGACACGATTTGTACCGTATTTTCATTAACTTTTACACCATATTCTAGTTAAATTATTGAAATAAATTAACCTTTACACCATATTCTAGTTGAATTATTGAAATAAGTTAACTTTTACACCATATTCTAGTTGAATTATTGAAATAAATTAACCTTTACACCATATTCTAGTTGAATTATTGAAATAAATTAACTTTTACACCATATTTTAGTTGAATTATTGAAATAAATTAACTTTTACACCATATTCTAGTTGAATTATTGAAATAAATTAACTTTTACACCATATTCTAGTTGAATTATTGAAATAAATTAACTTTTACACCATATTCTTCACCTGTAGCTATATTCTACACCTTGGCTGATGTGGACATACGTAGCATAGGAGGATATTTCAGTTGCTAGTATGGTTGGCTGTCTCTACAGTCATGCAAGTTCAATGCTATTAAAGCACTATAAACTTTAAATCAAAGCATTTTGTTTTTTCATATAAAATAAACACATTTTTAATCAGTTTAGAAGTTTTGGGGCTTTTTTTTGGCTCCTGCGCTGTCAGGGCGTCCCTTATTTCTATTTCTGAAAGGTGGCAACCCTAGTTGAAGGAGCTAGACGAGACAGATGTTGCCCAAGTTTTTTAAGTTTCATAAGCTAGATCTGGCATGGGATTGTTCGGGCCAGGCGTGGCCCAAAGGCTCAAAAAATAAATACAAAAATGACAAAGTGGTCTGAGTTTGGGCAGTTGCACTAATCTTGAGTCAGAGCCTTCATCCATTCATCCATCATCAGAGGTGGGTAGAGGAGCCAAAAACTACTCAAGTAAAAGTACTGTTACTTCAGAATAATATGACTCAAGTAGAAGTAAAAAAGTAGCCATCCAAATAATTACTTGAGTAAAAGTAAAAAAGTACTTGGTGAAAAAACTACTCAAGTACTGAGTAACTGTTGAGTAACGTCTGATTTATTTTTTTAGCACAACCATTCAAACAGACAAAAGTACAAAATAATCATCTTCACGCAAATTAAATCAATAAAATAATAAAAAAATATTAAATTAATAAAAAATAAAAAATAACTTAAATTAAAATAATTTTAAAGTAAATTCAAGTACTTTAATAAATAATAAAATAAATAAAATAATAACAGAATAAAAAAATAAATTAAGCACAAGTAGCACAAAATTTCAAGCCTTTGTACTTTTCTTTTTTAACCAGGCAGAACTAGAACAAGCCCATGAACTCATAGAAACTCTGTGTGTGTTTGAGTCTGTGTAAATGTGACAAAACATGCAAAAACAAACATTTTTCCCAAAGAATCACTCAGTGATGTCATGAGATTGACGCGTACGCGGATAAAAGGGATAAAAGAAAAGTAACAGCTCAACGTAGCCTAATGTAGCGGAGTAAGAGAAACAGTTTCTTCTTCACAAATCTACTCAAGTAAAAGTAAAAAGTATAGTGATTCAAAACTATTCCTAAAAGTACAAAATTTCCCAAAACTTACTCAAGTAAATGTAACGGAGTAAATGTAACTCGTTACTACCCACCTCTGGTCATCATCCTCTGCTTGTTCAGGAAGTAGAAGCAGCAACGTTACCACAGAGTCCCAGACGGCCGTCTCTCCCTCCAACCACCTCCGCCAAGTATGCTTGGATATAATCTCGTCAGTCGTTCTTTCTTCTTTCTTCTTTCTTTCGTGCAAGAATTTATGGTAAAACTGCTTGTTCTGCTCGTCAGATGATGGAAAATCCTGGTCTGTGATTGTGTTCCTCACAGAGAGGATGACAGTAAAAGGAAGGTCTAATCTCCAGTTGAGGAAAAGTATTCAGCTTTTAAAAGTCGTAGTTGTTAAACGTGATGGGGTGATTAAAGATGTCGGTGTATGACACCTCCGACCACTTGGTGGTGCTGTTCAACCGCTTTGACGGAAATGGACTGAACAAACCTCCGTCACGACAAATGGGAGTTGTTCTATGTAACGCCGGCATCAGTGGGATGATGCAACTGTTTGACCGATCTTACGGTTTGTTTAACCATTTAGCGCCAATGTAGCCTAAATAAAAACATTTTTATAAGAAAAAGTTTTACTGACCACCAATCAAATTCAATGGTTTCTTTTAACCCCAAAAAGGGTTGCAGAAGAGACCTGGAACAAAAGGCTCCTTAATTACTGGTCAACCTGTGTTGACCTCACTTGATTACCAATTGACCTATTAGCAAGTAGTGATGCACCGATTGTTCGGTAACCGAAATTGTTTGGCCGAAGAAGGCAAAAAAAAACACTTTCGGTGTTCGGTGGAATAAGTGTGAAAAAAACCGAACAATTAATAACGGCGCTGTGATATAAGGAAATAGACTGGCCGCTTCCGTAAAAGTTGCGCACCACAAACATAAATCGTTGGCCAACCAAAAAGTAACTGCATAAGAATTTAACATTCACCAGGAGGTGGAACCAAAACAACATAATGCTGGGAAATTAAAAAATGTTCAGTTTTTTATGTTCAATAAATATTTTCTACCTTGTAATTTTGTAAAAGATTTTTTTCTTTGAAAAGATAAGATAAGATATTCCTTTATTATTCCTTTAGGCATCAATAGGAATAATAATAATACAATAATAATATCAGAGTATGACACACTATAAACAGTACTGGTATATACAATAATGATAATAATACAAAATACTGGTATATAAAATAAGATAAGAGCATGACTAAATCAAATTTACTTGATTTATGCAATGGTGAAAAAATTGGCAAAATAAATGAAAAACTGCGAAGAACCATGTTTGGTATTTGGCCAAGTGTTTATTATTATTTTCGGTTTCGGTTTCGGCCACAAATTTTCATTTCGGTGCATCACTATTAGCAAGTCCCGTCCTCTACAAGTTACCCAGTGTGGTTACATGCACATCTAAATCAAGCTATTACACAATCTACAAAGGATGAAACTGGAGGTTCAGAGAAATCCAAGTAAACATGCACGAAAAGACAATCGATTAGTGAGTGAGGTGCCGTTCTTCCGGTTCCTTCTTTGTTGTTGGTCTTCTTCTTCTCCTACTGTGTTGATATTCTGGCTTTCGCTGTGTCGTCACTTCCAGAAGGGGGGGATCCCGGGGCGGTCGCTAGCTCGGCTAAGCGTGGGTTGGTGTCAGGCCCCCGGTCTCGCACTCAGAAGGCGTGCCGATTTTTTCCAGTGGCCAGCCGTGGTACTGCAACAAAAAATCCCATGGGGCCCAAAAAGCTTTTTTCCCATAGACCGCAATAGTAAAAGAGAAGCCTCTAAAAGTGTTCACAGGAACCTCCAGCTGTAATCACCGGCAATTACTAATCTTTGTATTCTATATTTTTAAGTCATGGACTTTATATCCGTCAAAAATGTTTTGTAACAGCCAGAAAAGTCAAAGAAAAGACACAGTTGTGTCCGTGCATTCCACGGATGTATTATATTAATACATATTATATAATTATATTATATTAATACATTAATAATATATGTAATACTATACATTTATAATATACATTAATTAATATATTATATTAATACATATTATATTAATACTCGCGTCATTGCCCCGGGGCATGATGGGAGGCCCCAGAGCATCATGGGAGGTGACTCAACTGCGCATGCTCTATGGGCCCATATACGCGTATATGCATGCATGCCTGTCTTGGTTAACAGTTAAAAACAAACTTGAAATCAGTGTCCTCATGTTTGCCAGAAACATTATTTCAAATCAAGCACCGGAGTACTTTTTCAAACAGTTATTAAAGTCAAGTGACAGACATAATCATAACACCAGAATTGCCAGCCTTGGGCATCTGACACTCCCTGCTCCAAAAACGAACCTCCTCAAAAAAACAGCTATGTATCGATCAATAACTTATTGGAACAGGTTACCACCCCACATTAATAAAGTACAAAGTAAATTGTCATTTAAATATGCTATAAAGAAACACTTGTTGTCATTTACTACATGACTGGAGTGTTATTTTTGTTTTGTTGTATTTGATTTTGTAGAGTGGATTATGATCATGTGTTCTTTGTAATTTAATACTGTAGAATGTATTACATTAATTATTTATAATCATTTTTTATAGAATAAATTGCAATCATGTATTTCATTTTCTATACTGCTCAGTAAAACCTTTGTATATCGTGTATTGTATATATATTATGTATTGTATTTTCTTGTGTGTGTATGGACCCCAGGAAGAATAGCTGCTACTTAGGTAGTAGCTAATGGGGATCCTAATAAACAAATAAACAAATAAACGCGGAAGTAAACCCGGAAGTCAGGAACTTTTTCGGCGTATGCAACAGGTGAGCAACTTTCATTGAAATGAACGGCGGCCATTTTCCTGTCCGGTATCCAGTTAATATAATACATCCATGGTTGGTGTACATGCTGGAATAACTCGGATTGGGACGCATTATCTGGCACTAACAGTTTAATCTCAAGAGCTTCAGTTCAGTTCGACTACAGCCCAGCTAAGGTGTAAACACGGCTTTTAAAACTTTAATATCGGTCGGATTAAGGCAACAACTCAACTTTCTGTTAGTGCATGTAAACGTACTGAGTGTTGCTAACCTTTTGGGGATGAAAAACCCTGCATTTCCTCTTACAAAACCTGAACAGCACATCTGGTGGCCTAAAGCCTTAAATGGGAATGTTGTTGTTAGAATACCGAGGTCCGTCCCGGCGATGAGGAGCGGCGTAGCGAGGCCGGCGTAGCGAGGCCGGCCTGCGGGCGTGGGGGTCGCCGCCACGGGAGAACAATGGAGGGTGTTTCCTGTCGGAATCAAAGCGCCTCTGCTACCAACTTCCTGAGATTACCCAGGTTACCTTGTGTGTGTGTTACAGCTCAGCTCCTGCGTCGGCGTCCAGATGCTCCATCGCTAGCGCTGGCCTGGGTCGTGATCCCATTGGCCCGCTCGGCCGAGTGCGTAAAACAGCAGGTGCTCCTGCGTCCGCCGTGACATCATCTTCCCAGGGTGCAGTGTGGCCAAAGAAAGCAGAGCAGAGACAATGAGAGGGTGAGGAGGGACCACGCTGGACGGCGAGGCGTTTTATGACAGTTCAGAGATTTATAAAAGCTGTTATAGAGAACAATGGATCGCTAATCACCTCACCTTCCAAAAATCTTCCAGGCTGACCGTCATCGCATTAATGCTCGGCAGGTGGAGCGTCGGCGGTGCCTCCGTCATACCGTGAACCAGGGGTAGGTGACCCTGGACCCTCCGCCGCCAGACCTGGTTCAGGTGGATGCATCACCACCAGCTCGTCAGTTAATGAGACATTTGTATCAGCCGGCGCCGAAGCAGGGAAACATTAAATTAACTGCCGTCGAAGACATGCTGAGGATGAAAAACACTTTTCTTTCTTTCATAGTTCTTTCTTTTTATTGATTTCCACATAAACAAAACATTTAACATTCCCTCCCCACAGAGAACTTCCCTAACCCCTACTGTCACTCAATGCCGTCAGGCTTATACTGCTTACTGAAATTTTACAACATATGTTTGTATAACAAAAATGTCCAGAGTGAGAAACCAATTGCTACTAGGCGCTTAGTGAAACACTACGACGGAGTATTAGGGCCAAACTAAGAAAAAAAAAAATAATTGGAAATTACGAGAATAAAGTCATAATATTACGAGAATAAAGTCAAAACCTAATGTTGCGAGAATAAAGTCGTAATATTACGAGAATAAAGTTGTAATATTACGAGAATAAAGTCAAAACCTAATATTACGAGAATAAAGTCATAGCCTAATGTTGCGTAAATATAGTCGTAATATTACGAGAATAAAGTCATATTGTTGCGAGAATAAAGTCGTAATATTACGACTTTATTCTCGTAATTTTACGACTTTATTCTCGTAATTTTATGACTTTATTCTCGTAATTTCCATCTTTTTTTTGTCTTAGTTTGGCCCTAATACTCAGTCGTAAAACACAGTATATTGGAAGAATAAAACAGACTGTAGAAGCAGCATGACAAGGCCTGAGACGTCAGCAACCAAATACGGGTATCTGTCAAAAATTAACTTGTGTGGAGGGTTTATCAAACAAGGTCAAAAAAAGGTCTCCACACTTTAAAAAACTTATTTTCAGAGCCCCGTAGTAGTGTATACCTGATTTTCTCCAGCACATCCCTTATCCAGTGGGAAACTGAGGGTGGGACGGCCTCCTTCCACCCCAAAAGTATCAGGCGGCGTGCCAGAAGGGTGGTAAGAGCCATTACTTTGTGTCCCCCTACAGGTAGCTTCAGCCCGTCAGGAATAATCCCAAATAGGGCTTGGTCGCCAAATTGCATTCTGGGACGCGGCGGCCATGTTGGCAGCCTCGTGAGTGTAAACCAGCCCCCGGGTCTGGCAGTCAGAAGGCGCGCCGATTGTTCCCAGTGGCCAGCCGCGGTACTGCAACCAAAAATCCCATGCGGCCCAGAAAGCTTTTTTCCCATAGACCGCAATAGTAAAAGAGAAGCCTCTAAAACTGTTCACAGGACACCTCCAGCTGTAATCCCCGGCAATTACTAATCTTTGTATTCTATATTTTTAAGTCATGGACTTTATATCCGTCAAAAATGTTTTATAACGGCCAGAAAAGTAAAAGAAAAGTCTCTTTCTGGGCGTGACGTCACGGCTGACGTCACAGCCGTGTCCGTGCATTCCACGGATGTTTTATATTAATATATATTATATAATTATATTATATTAATACATTAATAATATATGTAATGCTATACATGTAATAATATACATTAATTAATATATTATATTAATACATATTATATTAATATTCGCGGCATTGCCCCGGGGCATGATGGGAGGCCCCAGAGCATCATGGGAGGTGACTCAACTGCGCATGCTCTATGGGCCGCTGTATGCGGAAGTAAACCCGGAAGTCAGAGATTTTTTCGGCGGATGCGCTGGCTGAGCAGAATGCATTGAAATGAATGGGCGGCCATTTTTGACGTCCGATCCAGTTATTATTATAGATCCATGGTGTAAACAAACAGCAGTGTAGTAGCAGTGTGGTAGCACCAAGTGAACAGACGGAACGCAAAAAAAAAATGTTAAAATGCCGGAAAAGGAACTGGAATTTACCGGGATACCTTAAACAAGGAAGCCAGGGACCAGTATATGGAGAAAATAACGATTATTAACGGTTGGATCCATATGAAATCCCTACTAAAGAGTGGAGGTCCGACGAGGATTTACTGCCGCAGTTCTGCACAACCCACGTCTTCGGCTACCTTGTTTGCGGTGTGAGCGCCTACACTTCGGAGCAGTTCCGTTGTTATAAGTCGTTGGAGTCTCATGTGCAGTTCACAAATGGATGGGTGCAGGAGCTTCAGATCATAAAGCCGGCAAACAGTGGGAACACCCGGTCAAAGGCAAGCTGCGCTCCCTTCTAGCAACTGTTAGTGCTTTGTTTGTAGCAGCATGCATACGTGTGCTTTTAACTAGGTGTTACAAAAGTGTAGTTAAGCTATATAAACTAATATTCAGATGTTATACTTTACTGTCATATACATAAATGTCAAAGTAGCGATTACAAGTAAGACACAACGAAGAGGGAGCATGTCTGTACACAGTGCGCAGTGGTCCGAAGAGCAGCTAAGTTAGCTTCCAACATGGCGGCTCCGACAAGTGATGACGTCAAGACGACCAAGCCCTATATAGACACCAGAGGGTTTGGGTCGATTTTAACTCTTAACACCGTGGAGAGAGCTTGGAAAATAGCCTTCCAATACCCCTTTAACTTCGGGCAGAGCCAAAACATGTGGATTAATGTTGCGTCCTCCAATTTACATCTGTCACATACAGTATGGGGTTAATTTGTGGATATATTTTAGACAGTTTT
This sequence comes from Cololabis saira, assembly GCF_033807715.1. Classification (NCBI taxonomy): domain Eukaryota; kingdom Metazoa; phylum Chordata; class Actinopteri; order Beloniformes; family Belonidae; genus Cololabis; species Cololabis saira. The sequence goes on from NC_084591.1 coordinate 9,829,320, forward strand.
GCTTTTGAAAGGTGCACCCTTTGTATCACTTTAAATTGGACTAGTGAGTGTCGTGCACACATCTAAGTCGAGTGAACTCTCTTCACAATTTTTGACCAGGTTCCGTCATCTATTGATGTTTGGAGGTCTTTTTTCCCATGCAATCCTGATTCTAGCCAAGGACGGGGACTCTAATTCTGAGAATAGCCCGAGTATCTGTGAGATTACCCCCTTCTTTGTTGGGTATGATATGATGTCATCTATGATTGATTAAGAGGGTTAATTGGGGAACTGTGGAAGAACATAATCCCTTATCTGGAAGTGTCTAAATCAGGGGTCGGCAACCCGCGGCTCTAGAGCCGCATGCGGCTCTTTAGCGCCGCCCTAGTGGCTCCTGGAGCTTTTTCAAAAATGTTTGACCTTTTTTTTCCTTTTTTTCTTCTTTTTTTCTCTTTCTTTCTCTTTTTTTCTTCTTCTTGTTTTCCTTTTTTTCTCTTTTTTTCTTCTTTCTACTTTTCCTTTTTAATCTCGACATTTCGACTTTTTTCTCAACATTTTGACTTTTTTCTCGACATTTCGACTTTTTTCTCAACATTTCGAATTTTTTCTCGAGATTTCGACTTTTTTATCAACATTTCGACTTTTTTCTCAACATTTCGACTTTTTCCTCGAGATTGTACTTCAACATTAATCTCGACATTTCGACTTTTTTCTCAACATTTCGACTTTTTTCTCGAGATTTCGACTTTTTTATCAACATTTCGACTTTTTTCTCAACATTCCGACTTTTTCCTCGAGATTGTACTTCAACATTAATCTCAACATTTGGACTTTTTTCATTTTTTGCGGCTCCAGACATATTTGTTTTTTGTGTTTTTGGTCCAATATGGCTCTTTCAACATTTTAGGTTGCTGACCCTTGGTCTAAATAGATGGGAACTGGGTAGACTAAATTACTCGGACAACTCCGTAAAAGAGGCGAATATATTGTCAATAAAGAGATCATTGAAGCATTTCAAACCCCTTTGATGCCACAAATTAAAAGCTGTGTCGAGTGTTGAGGGTAAGAAGTAGTGTTTTCGAAGCTACTGGGCTGGAAAGGCTCATATCTCGAAAAACACTTTTAAAAAGCAGCTTTTTAATTTGATTTCATAAGGTGGAAAAGAGAGAGAGAGATGACTTCGCCTTCATTTCTGAGTCATTTACCTCGCCGACCTCCTGACCTCTTCCTGACAGTTTCCTGTGATAATAATGTATTAGGTTTAAAGTGAAAGTACATTGAAGAGTCAGAAAAATGTTTAAAAGACACAAAAACCGACGAATCTCTCCAGAATTATACGTTTGACGGAGATGAAAAGCCGTGAGTGCAGTAATTACTGTTTACGGCCGTTTCTGTGGCGATGCCTCGTGAAGGCAGTGGACTTGTTTGTTTACTGTCTGCAGGAGATGCTCATTAACGTGGGAGGGGTCTGTCAAGTGCAGGGGGGGTGTGGGGGGGGCGGACGGAGAAGAAAGGCAGTGACGTCAGCCGTCCCTTCGGGGGGGGGTGTTTACGACGTCTCCCTGGAGAGCTAATGTGATGGTCAGATCTAATGGAATTGCATTCCTGCGGAGTCCAGGGAGGCGGGATCGACCCCACGAATGATGACACATCACGGCTTTAACGAGCCTCGCTGGGAGATAAAATCCTCCAGAACAATAGCTGCTCCGACATTTAGAGTTTTTTTTTTTCTTTTCCATTGTGTTTTATTACAATGAGCTTCTACCTTCATCCTACTGATACAGTACGGACACAACCCAGGACGAGCTTAAAGGTGCAGTTCGTCCAATGACCACCAGGGGGCTGGTTACAAAAGTGAATCGATCAAGTTAAAATTTGCAACTTTGCAGCAGATTAAACATATTTACAGCCTGGTTCCAGAGGTACAACCCTACTGAGGTGAATATTTATATACATCAAATCAAGTCAAAGTTTATTTAGACAGGACAATGCATATTACTGAACACTACATTAAGTAGTGCAAATACACCGGATTTTAGCAGAAATGCTAGTTTCCACTTGCAGTCCCCACAGAAAACATAAAAACAATTCAGTCAAACAATACAATCAAACAAGGGAACAAACATAAAACATACATAGTAGCAAAATAGATTTAGCAGCATTTAAAAGCAGTATGGATTGTATCTAAAACATCTGCAAGTAATACTGTAAAAAGCCACAAGTTCATACATAATTAGGGGCGTGGCTTCTTGAATGACAGCTGGCTAAGGTTAATGGTTAATTTTTTATCCCTACTGAGCAGTGGGTAAAGACCCAACATACCACTTTTCCACCAAACCGGTTCCAGTTCTGGTTCTGGTTCACAACTCGTTCAAGTTGGAACCAGCTGAGAACCGGTTTGTTTTTCCACAGCTCGGGTGCTAAGATGAGCCACGTCAGTTACGTCGCTGCAAACGTCAGTTATGTCGCTCCGTTTGCGTGAAAGTTGCAGCAACAACAAGGTATCTGCTCTAACAGGACTTGGTCCACGTAGCTCCTCCGTGGACACATCTCTAAAAGACAGTCATGTCTCCGTCTCCCAGTCTTGCTATAGAGGGAATACACATGATGTCACAGATGCGACTTCACAGCTGGTTTCGCCCACTGAGTGGCAGAAAGACTGAGTGGCAGCGTAAACTTTCAGTTTGAGCAACTGGAAAACATCTAAAATGGGAAAGAGCTGTGCGATCGTCTGTACTCATAGATTTAGCAAGAAATCCGAGTTATCGTTTTACAGACTGACGAAAAATAAGCTTAAGAGAGACAAATGGATCACTACAATTCACAGAAACAACTGGATTCCAGGTACCGAAACGTGGATTTGCGGTTCCCATTTTGTATCAGGTAATGTTGCATTTTTGGGTAGCTAACGTTAAACGGTCAAATCATAAAGTTTGGTGTCCTCATCACTTTAATTTCTACAACAAATCCCGCCTTGAAGTAGGACCAAGCGTCAAGACTTTTGTAAGCCTTCAAGCTTTGCTTCGTGTATTTCCCCGGCGTAGAAATTAAGTACATATAAATATCAGGAAACTGGATTCGTGGCCAAATATTAATGTCCATGGACCACTGGTTCTTCAGGTAACTGTACGGGTCACTGTCAAGTCCAACCGCCTTTAATTTAAGCTGATAATCGGCTGTTATCCCGTCTTCTCCACTAGTTGCAGCTGTTTTTGCCAGTTAGATGTTTTCCCAAACATGTTTTCCCTCGAGTGCGAGTAAGGGGGCTGGTCCAGTGGAAAGGGACGTCAATGCATACCCTCTATTGCCGTTGATCTTAATAGCTCCAACCCCCTCCGCTTACGTAAGCGGTTCTTTCCTCTAGCCCAGCAAAGAGTTGGTGCTACCTTGGAACCGGTTCTTCTGGCCCGGAGCCAGTTCTTTGTCAGTGGAAACAGAAAGCCCGGTTCCAAAATGAGAACCAGCCCTGGAACCGGTTTGGTGGAAAAGGGGTATCAGTGAAGACTGTGGCGAAGAGGATGTTCAGGGTTTCCCACGATCGTCTTCATTTCATCAAGTATCCTCTTTCACACAATCAGCTCCAGAGACTCCAGAACCGTCCCCAGATCAGAACTAGCTCCAAAGTCCAACTCTCCACCTTCAACACATCTTCAGTACGACAGAGAAGCAAACAGCTCAGCTCTTACAACTTTATATTCCTCTAACTCCACAGTTTGGCCATCCAGTTTCTGCCTTAGAACTACTTTGAGCTCGTCTCCCACCATGATTTCCTGCCCCCCCCCCCCCTTCTCTCTCATTATTTATGGTTGTTATTCTGAGGTCATTCAATTCTCCGATTGTGCAAAGCTGTTGTAAACTTTGGCCTTTTGTATGAAAGCAAAATGCCACAGGTCTGCAGCAGGAAGCGCCTGACTGAAATAGGTGATCATGACCGAGGGGGATTTTCCACGGCTCCATTTCCTCCATAACTGAATACAGTAAATATGCGACGACCAAAAATGTCCCGAAATAATCGTTTTGGGAGAAAACAATCCATCCAGGGAGAAGAAAAGGATGTAGCTCAGGAATGCGAAAGGCGAAGTTATACGGGAAAGTTTTCATCTCATCTAGTGAGCTTTTTGGACACAACGGACACTTTAGCATGTCTGAACCTCCTCTCTGCCTTTGAATCGTTTCTAAACGGGTCTAATGAGCCCGTGATGTGTGTGCAGCAGAGACAAGACACCACAGTCAGCTCAAACATGTGATCCCTAATCTAATTCAGGCCATGCAGCAGGCATAATGCAGAATGTCATGGAGGACCGGTTTGAAGGTTAACTAGCCCGTCTTCCTGCACTCATATTCTTTTTTATTTTTTTATTTAGCAATAATGCAACCTTCAGAGATCATCGTCCTACTCAACATGAATCATTCATTGTGTTTAAAGTTTCATCGCAGTGTTCCTCTGGGTTAAACTGTGACTCCTGTCGCCGACTAAGTCACATCCAGACTTCAGAACTGCTGGATACTGATTTTCTTACTTCACATTTTTGTTGAAAATTGCACACATATTTCCTTAAAGGGTTTCCAAACCCCAGAGCAAGAAAAGAAATCTATTTTCATTTTACAAAAAAAAAGCCATAAGAATAATTAATACAAAACAATATAGTCATCCTTCAAATCCATTATTCCTTCAGTTAAAGCTGTTGAAATGTCTTGAATTAGTGGACCACATAATTCTGCAAATTATTTAAATATCATGATAATTGTTAAAGTTAGGTGGGTTTTCTTTTTTCTCTCTCTCTTTTTAGCACCATTGTCATATTTTGAATCAAAAAAGAATACGACTATCTGTGTTTGACGTCAGCTATTTTGTGTTATTTTATAACTTTGTTGTAGTTTTTTTTTTATTACGTTTATTGGAAAGTGTTTTTTTTTTTAATTGCGTAATTTTTTTATTTCTTTTATTATTACATTAATTTAAATTTGATTTCTTAAGGAAATAGGGAAAGATAAAATAAGCTTAGTCTTCTGTTTTGTTTTTCTTTTAATGAATGAAATAAAGAATAAAAGTAAATGAAATGAATAAAGCTTCAGCAGAAGGCTATGCTCCTTCAAAAGGGGGGGATCAGAAAACTACAACACGACCTGAGTATAAAAAGAACCAGACAAGCTCTCTGTGATGTCACTCGCAGGTTTTGTTTGTTGAGTTGGTCTTAAGTCGTTTCTGATGCTAAGGCTAACGCCTTAAATACCATAAACTGACTCCGCCCAAATCTGGTTAATCTAAAAACGGGCAAACGTGTAGCCGAGCAAGTCTGGGAGGTGGTTGGAAGCCTCCACCGTAACCGAGTTAACACAAGTTAGCTATTTTAGCTTGGCTGAGCTCCAGCTAGTCTGGGATTCTGGGTAATGTTTCCACAGATTTATTTTGACTAAATCCATCCATCCATCCTATTTTTGACTAAAAACACGTTTGAAACAAGTGCTGCCATGACTGCTTTGTTCTTTGAATTTTTGTTGCGTTTTGCATTACGTGTATTGTATAACAAAAAATACAATAAAAATATAGTATAAAGTATAAAAAAAGAAACAAGTGCTGCCAGAGCTGAAACGAGGACCAAGGGATCCACAATGCATTGCGCAGAACCAAGCAACATGTGGTACAGCGGAAAGTGATTGATTGCCTTTGTGTCTAGAGGTCCAGTTAGTCGACATGGAAGCAGCACAAAAAGCTGTGTTGTCTTCAAATCTAAATGACACTTACATTTATTGGCCTTATATAGTTTTTAACTGATAACGCGACCCATTAGGTTTCTGAGGACGGATTTTGAAGCCCGTCTTACTTCGTACGGGGCGGAGCCAAGCTACTCAGCAAGCTGATGGGCCCACCGCGTGTCAATCAAAGTTTAGCTTTGCCTCCTGGTCCTTCAGCTGAACCCCAAAACATCTACAGAGCTGGCTTGGGATGTTTCCAGCGTGTCGACTCCACGACGAGATCAAAAACGACTATTGCGTTAAGCCAACGTTGGGTTAATACAAACTGTAGTGTGACAGTTACGGACCAGGGGCCTCATTTAAAATGGACTGCGCAGGAGTCATATACTAAAAGTGCACGTACACCCAAAAGCCGAAAATGGCGGGCTTAAAAAACAAATCCGGATCAATAAAACCATGTGCACGCAATCTTGCATGCAATGTTCGCTTTATGAATCATAGTCCAGCTGGAAAGCTGCGCAGCTGAATCCGCCTCATATCCCGCCCTCTACACGCCCACTTTTTACCATAAATGCATATGGATGAGCCTACTGAGCATGCGCAGTGGCTTCCTGCAGCCTGTTTGGCGTCAGAATGAATGAGAGGGTGTCCAGCCACCGTGCCACTGAATTTCACTGAGATCTGAGATCGAGATGTTGTGGATGAGGTGGAGGACAGGAAAACTACATTATTTGGTGGTCACAGTAAAAGTAGAAAAACAAGTAGTATAAAATACAGCGAGTGAGTGGCAGCACGCCGTGAGTGCCCCGGCGCAACAGGGGGGGGCATGTCCCCTTGTCTTTTCAAAATCATGTTTTTGTCCCCCCCACTTTTTACAGTTTAAAAACTAATGGCAGGATCAGCCATTAATTGCAAGCAAACCCTGTGTGAAGATGATACGAGAACGGCCCGGCAGCCCCGCTTCACCCCCGCTCCCCCTCCTCCTCCTCTCCCGTCTCCCCTCAGAGCTGCTCAGGGCTGATTTATGGTTCCGCGTCACACCAACGCAGAGGCTACGGCGTAGGTGCGCGTCGCCGCGTACCCTACGCCGTAGGCTCTGCGTCGTTTTAACGCGGGACCCTAATTTAGGCTTACACCCGCACCTAAAGGTTTCACGCGCACGTAAAACTCATTATATATAAAAAAATCTGTGTCCCTTTAGGGAAGAAATGAGGGCCTCCGTGGATCCCCTAAACGCTCTACGAAACCTCTCATTTGTTCTGTCCTAAAGCGGTGGGTGAAGGAGTTTTCCGGCGTGTCACCGCGGCAGCAGCAGCACCAGAGTCCTGACTGACGCAGGGCTTCACACACAGAGGGACACGATCAGCGCTATTTTATTATACGGTAAGTCTGATATATGTTGTGATATGTGATGACATTATTAAGAGTATCACATGAATCTGGCTTCATTTCACCACCTCAAACCCTGCGTCGCCAGTTCCCCGTGTCTTAAGTAAATTCTTACGGGAGGGTCCTGGTTGCCGTAAAGATAAGCAGATTTTTCGTTTAGTTTTTTTCTTTTTAGATCCGAGGCTTTGCGTAGATGGCGGTTTCCGCAACTTTCAGGCGCTTTTTCTGCGCAAGCAAGCTTTATAGATGAGGCCCCAGGAAGTGCTAACGGCCAGGGATTGGCTGAGCCGACTGCCAATCAATCACATTAGAAATGTATTGTTTGACATAAACTCTCCTGGTGTGGTACAAAAACATTCAACCCCCTCATACCCCTTTTCTACCAAACCGGTTCCAGGGCTGGTTCTGGTTCACAACTCGTTCAACTTGAGAACCGGTTTGTTTTTCCATAGCGGGTGCTAAGGGGATTGAGACCTAAACAAGTTTTTTGTTCCAGACTGTAAAATTTTTTATTTCTGCTCTAAAGTCAGACATTTCAACATGTCGGTGGAGATGGACTCGCTTCTGCAGACGGCCTCTAGTGGCCAGTTGAAGAACTGCAACCAATCGAGACATTTTGATGAGTCATAATCAAAGATCACATGAGCATCTAGAGTGACTTAGCAGTTAGTAAAGAGAAAACGACGAGTCTGGACCAATATGTTTCCAGCACTTTTCAAAATTGCATCTATAAATATTGAAAAGTAAACTTCTTTTGGATTAAATTAATATGTGATTAAACTTTTACTTTGAGAATTATTGTGGGGCTCAAAGACCATGAGGCTGCTGCCACCGTTTACTGACAGCGTGTCATCAGGAGGAGAGGGAAGGTGCCGCAGACAGCAGCACATCAGTATTCACACCATCTTTCTTCTGGATTAAATTGAATCTCATGACTGCTGCGTCTCTAAATCCAATTTCAGAGAGACTCTCTGAACAGCGACTCTGTTGTGTCTTCCTGAGTCTGTGTGTGCGGCTCGACCGCTGCTTTAAAATACTTTCTCCCAGGAAACATACAGTCAGGCGCCACGCTGGATACTGACCAAACTCGTCCTGTAAAGCCCCCAAACCAAGCAGTACCAAGCTATCAGTATTGTTGCTGAAATCTACTAAAACCAAAATCAGGCCAAATATTAGGGCTGGGGATCAATTCAAATATCAAGAATCGATTCGATTCCGATTCTTAAGATTCAGAATCGATTATCAAGATTTTATTCAATACGATTCGATTCCGATATTGATTTGGGTTAGTGTTAATAAAACAGTTTTTTCAGCTGTTGCATGAATTATATGACTGTCTAGTTATGCAACATATTAATACTAGTATTATATTGAGATTCAACAGCAAGTATTGGCAGCTAATGATGCTGTAAGGACCAATCAGCTCCCAGAATGCTGATAGAACTGCTTTAGAAACATTGTGTGGGTCAGAATTATCAAACAGATCCAGGGAGGAAACAGAGACGGATGAAAAATCGCTTTTATTTTTTCCCCATTTATGAGAATTTGATTTTTAACATTTATGCAAATGTAACCCCAAGACAGTATAATAAAGCAAATAAATATAGACAATGTATGCAATTATAACTGAAAACTTTAATGTTTTCATACCTTTAAACATATTTAAAGGCAAAAACATGGCACCAGTTATTCTCGTGTCCAACAAAATATTCCTTTTTTGGGCATAAACAAAAAAAGAACCAAAAGTTGTAATGTAATGATGGAAAAAAAAAAAAAAAAAAAAAAACATCTTTAGACATATGAATCGATTTTTAGGAATTAATATGAGAATCGATTTAAAATCGGAGAATCGATTTTTTCAACACAGGCCTACCAAATATATCACTACATTTATTAATACCCAAAGGAAAGTGTATTGGTGCATCCTTAATTAAGTTAAGGGTAAATAAATAGTTGAAAATAGGGCTGGAGATCGATTCAAATGTCAAGAATCGATACGATTGATTCCGATCTGATATCGATTTGGGTTAGTGTTATTAAAAATATTTTTTTGAGCTGTTACCTGAGTTACATATTAATACTAGTATTAAACTTGACGCCATGTTCATTGTTTGATAGTTTAAGACCACGTGCATGCGGGATTTAAATGATGCGACTACTGGGATTAAAATTCACCGGATGAAAATGTTATAATTAAAAAAAATGTAATAATGATAATAATAATACATTTTATTTATAGGCGCCTTTCAGGACACTCAAGGTCGCCGTACAAAAGGACAATAAAAACAATCAATCAAATAAAAACGTAACAAAGTACAATGGACAGGTGGAGAGGTAGAGCTGGGTGTCATCCACATAGCAATGAAAATGAACGTTATATTTACGGAAAATACTGCCAAGGGGGAGGAGGTAGATGATGAAAAGGAGGGGTCTAAGCACTGATCCTTGGGGTACACCAGAGGAGAGGGGGACGGGTTGTGGTGTAAATGTTTTCAGTTGAACCTGCTCAGTGCGGCCAGAGAGATATGATTTAAACCAGTCCAGGGGTGTGTCTTGTGTTACATGGGCCAGACATGGCCATTGAACAGTCCAGATCTTTAGGCATATGAATCGATTTTTAGGAATTAAAATAAGAATTAATTTAAAATCAGAGAATCGATTTTTTTCCACACAGGCCTAGTTGACAAACTGCTGCATTGCAAAAGTTCCTTGTTCCAGGTGTAGAGACGCTCCTCTCCTCACGCTGTGGTCTTGTTCTTGGCCTTATTCGACTACTAACTTTTAGATTTGCATACCAAAATGTGCTTTACGAAAAAAAAAAACTTGCGTTGTCTAAAAGTTGCAGTTCCTGCAAAGACCACTAGAGGCTGAAAGATGCCCATTGACTTCCATGTTTAAATACGGGGGACCGGAGTTTTATGTGCCTGATTAAGTCAAGCTACGAGCGTCTGCTAACATGGTTTTTGAGTGGCAGGTTGTATCCTCTGGTAAACCGGTCCGCTCTTCCTCTGCCACGCCGGCCGTTGTAGTCGTTGACCACATAGAACTTCTTTCTTGGACTCTTTAGTTTGTTAATGACCCGAGTTTCGTTTTTTGCAAAGCCACAGTCTTTCATTTTAGTTGTGTTTTACAGTTCCTGATTTATGACTTCCTCAGCTCTGAAGATGAGGAGCTTGCGGATGCGGATCAGAGCTGACGCGTGATTTAATTGATTGGGTTGAGGCTGGAGTCCAACCGGTGCTAATCCGGACAGTCCAACCGGTGCTAATCCGGACAGTCCAACTAGAGCTAATCTGGACAGTCTAAGGCCCCGTTTTGGCCTTTTGTTTACATGAAAACGAAGCTCAAAGTCACCAAAAACGATAATTTCTGAAAACTCCGGGCAAAGTGGAGATTTTCAAAAACTCCGTTTTCACGTTTGCTTGTAAACGGAGGGAAACGGAGATTTAGGCTTCAGAACGTCACATTATGCAACAGAAACGTCACCAGCATCATGTGTGCGACCTGTGTTTACAATTTGTTTGGCCACCGTCAATAATTTCTTGTATTTACTTTTCTTTATATTCTAAAGTCACACTTAAAAGTAACTCCACTTCTGTCACTCCAAACGAAAGACTCTCGTTCCATCTTGGAAGTAACTGGCAGTCCAGGCTGATATATGGTTCCGCGTTACACCAACGCAGAGCCTACGGCGTAGGGTACACGGCAGCGCGCACCGTACGTAGGCTACGCCGTCAATTTAACGCGGAACCATATTATTCAGGCTTCACACGTGTCATTTGTTGACGTTTTTTTCCAGGATTCTGATTGGCTAGCATGACTTTATGTTTCTCGTTACACTGCCCCCTGCAGGTTTGGATGCTCATAGCACCTTAACAGCGTATTTATCCGGGTTTGTGTAAACGAGGGTATTTTTCAAAACGTAGGGGGGGGAAATATCCGTTTTTGTAAATACCCGGCTAAGTGTAAACGTGGCCTAACTGGTGCTAATCCGGACAGTCCAACTGGTGCTAATCCAGACCAGCCAGCTAGCCAAACCGAGGCCCGTCTGATCCGTCTGGGCAGAAACGTATGAGTCACGTTGCAGAAGGGATGGTCCAGCTGGGTTTCCACAGCCTCAGCCTCCGGTTCCCCCATAACAAATCTTAAACCGTCACTGTCGGAAGTCGTCAAAACCAAGAATAGCTGTTTGTGAACATGAATCCTCTCCAGAAAGCTAATTTCAGGCGTTTCACATTCCTCTCCCAAGACAATAACTTCTGCCCTGAAATTCCTCTTGTACAGGAAACATCACAGGAAGTTACTGCCCAGGAGCACGAACAAAACCCCGGGTGATCCTGCTCCGTATGAACAGAGGCAGAATAGGAAACCTGCTATTTTGGAGAATATTTAAATGTCTGATGGGAATTCCACTGAGAAAAAACCAACCATACTCAACCATAGACTGTTTAAAGAGAACTGGACTCTTCTGCAACGTCATTGATGGGGTCTGAAGTTGGTCTGATTGGACTCTGGCAGGAAAAACCATGGTGTAATTTTGAACTTTAAAATGGAGAAACAAATTAACGCAGTTGTAAAATCTATTTGTTTCGAGATGAGACTTTTATCTGAGGTTAAACCCTTTTTATCTTTTTATCGAGATGAGACTTTTATCTGAGGTTAAACCCTTTTTAACTTTCAGAAACTTTGTCCTGTTTTGTTTTTGCTTTCCTTTTGCTTGTCCAGCACTTTGGTCAGCTGTTATTTTGAAAGAGCTTTATAAAGAAACTTGACTTTTTAATTCAAAAGTGTGCTAAGTGAACGAGCACGGCAGCACATCTACGTGACCACACACTAGCCAGTCTAACCTAGCAGCTATGCTAACCTATGATGTTACTAGTACTGTCAAGCGCTAACAATTTTTTTGCAATTAATTAATTAAACTCTGTAATTAATTATTCTAATAATTTATTTTTTAATCTCACCTAATAATTGCTGAGAAAAGCCCTCAACTTGAGGTATTTTCATTTAAATTCATTACATTATTGTGGCAGATCAAAACATTGATATATAACAACAAAAAAGTGGCTTTATAAAGTCATTTATTTATTGTTTTAACAGACTTGAACAGATACAGTCCTAGTCATTTATATCCACATCCGAGTTTAGTTTGGGGAAGAGTGTTGCTGTGGCAACATCTTTGCTGCTAACGTTAGCTGTGGCTGCGCTCGCAACCTGGTGCTTTGCGTTGATGTGGCTAAACTTGAGCTGCTTCGGTGGGAAGCAAAGTCCTTTCCACAAAGAACTTATATAACTCTACCTTTATTAATGGTGCTGTCGAGGCGTTTTAGAAACTTAAATTCCCCATTCACTGGACCGACAACTGTTACATGCTCGCCTACCAGCGTAGCTAAACGCCCAAACACAGTTACAGCCAATCAATGTCCACTTCAAGGTGTTGTTTTCCACCCCGATCAACTCAAGCATAAACACAGATTTCAAAATAAAGGCAACTCGCAAACAGAAAAAGTTAGAGATTAAAAAATAGATTAAGCGATTAAAAAACATAACGAGCTAATTTGACACCCCTAAGGTTAATTAACACATTAATTCTGATTGAATCAATACTTTCATGGCTACCAAAACATCAGCTGAAACATTCTGGTCCCAGCAGGAGATCCAGTGGATCCTCTTAGAGCCCGCCCCCAGTGTTCAATTCACGAACTGCACATTTCAGACGCCTCAACGCACCTTAATGCAACGACTTTATGCAGATTTATATGAACGACCTTCAACGATGATCCAAGAAAACTCACAGAGTTGAGAATATTTTATCTTCACGCTTCAAGCTAAAAGTCGCAGCAGGGGATGTGGAGGATCTCTGACCGCAGCGTTGCAGGAACAAAGCTGAGGAGATCTCGTTCTTTTTACTTCTTCTTTTTCACGGGGGCCCCGTTGCTCCGAGATGGGGAGAACTGCCAGGCGGCTTTCAGTCGCCATGGCGACCGGCGCTGAAAGAAGCAGCTGCTGTGGGCTGTCAAAAGGGATGTCTTTGTTTTCTGGTTGTGTAAGTGTGTGTAAGAGTGTGTAAGTGTGTAGGAGTGTGTAAGAGTGTGTGTGTGTGTGTGTGTGTGTTTGGGTGGGTTTGCAGCAACAACAGACCCCCTCTCAGGAAGTCAGCCCCAAATCATAATCTCCGAATGACCGGGCTCTTCAAAGTGCCGTTTGGGGGGTGGGGGGGTCTAGATTAGTGCCGTCATGGCGGCACAGGAAGTGACAGAGCCTCTCGGCCGCCATCAAAGGCGGCGCAGATCCAACACAACGCACTTCAAACCTTTTTCTTCAAAGTTTCTTCCACGGAGAGCATTTGCATGATGGCGTTGACCTTTGCGACTCTCCTGCACCGAGCGACCCGTCTCCTGGTGATGACGGGTCGCTAACGCCGAGGTGATGGCCCACTTAGCCAGACTGGAGGATTGTGGCTTTGAAACCGCCTCAGGTGACGTTTTCTATTTTTTTTTATTGTGCACTTTGAGAAAAAAGTTGAAATGTCGAGAAAAAAGTCGAAATACAATTTGAAGAATAAAGTCGAAATTTCGCCTTTTTTCTCAACATTTCAACTTTATTCACGAAATTTTACTTTTTTCTCAACATTTCGACTTTTTTCTCCAAATTGTACTTCAACATTAATCTCGACATTTCAACTTTTTCAAGAGGGATTAAAAAGCAGGAGCGATCTCGACCACAAGGTGTTTGAAGTCAGAATTCTGATTTTTTTCTCAGAATTAATTTTTTTTTCTTCAGTGGCCCTAAACCTCTTCCGTAGACCTCAGACATGTACATTTGTACAATTTATCTTCTTATATTTCTTCTTGTAGGTCTGTGTGTGAGAGAGAGAGAGCTGAACTACTTCCTGTCAAGGCCGCAAATCATGTCAGGAAGAGGTGTCAAGTAAAGAAGTACAAATACTATGTTACTTTACTTAAGTAGAAATTTTGGTTATCTATACTTCACTGGAGTAATTATTTTTCAGACGACTTTTTACTTTTACTCCTTACATTTTCATGCAATTATCTGTACTTTTTACTCCTTACATTTTAAAAACAGCCTCGTTACTCTATTTCATTTTGGCCTTTAAACAAAAACTATCCAGTTAAATTGCTCCATCCGGATAGAGTGAATTTGGTTGTGGTTGTTTCAGATGTTCTTGTCCAGTTTTGTTCTTACATCCGTTCCCTCAGATTCCTGCAACTAAACTTGGATGTACATTCCAATAAAGGTTAGGATAAATGATAATATGCCTCTGAAGTTTGACTTTTTGCACCATTACAATACTTATAGGCAACTAGTCATCTTATCTCCTGCTCTCTGAAACACATGTTAATGCTCAATAGTACACATATATGGTTCTTTAATATATTTGCATTATACTAAGATGCATTCATTTTCAATGGCTTTTGTCCTTAATGGCTTTTTTCCCCCTTACATTACTTTTACTTTTATACTTTAAGTAGTTTTGAAACCAGTACTTTTATATTTTTACTTGAGTAAAAAACTTGAGTTGATACTTCAACTTCTACAGGAGTATTTTTAAACTCTAGTATCTATACTTCTACCTGAGTAATCAATGTGAATACTTTTGAGACCTCTGGTAATGACAGGCTCATCTTCAGAGGACACCTGTGGGAAGGCAAACAGCCCCGACGTGTCGCGTGTTTGTGCTGCAGGATTAACCGGCCCACGTTTGAGGCGTCTGCACAGGAAGCGTATGGGTCGACGGTGACCTCCGCTTCAACCCTTTCAAGTCGCCTTATGCACAGCGAGCAACTCCAGCGGACAGTTTTTTTTTGTTCTTTTTGCACGACACAAGCTCTCCCGTCGCCGCGGCGGCAGCTCTTTGCTCCTCGAGCTCCTTCAGCAGGTGATTCACGCTCCTCGGACGGGGCGGCACCAGCCCAAGGCCCTTCAGCGACTTGGACAAGTCCGAACTCGTCCGGCTCGACGGCAGCGGCACTGAGAGCGGCTGCAGGCTGACGAAATGCAGGATTTCAAGGTATTTCGTGTGAAAGTACCGGACGAGCCCTCCATGACATCACAGGGGGCGGTTTTGACTAGGCCGGTGTTGAAAAAAAAACAACAATTTTCCGATTCTAAATCGATTCTCATATTAATTCCTAGAGATGGATTCGTATGTCTAAAGATCGATTTGTTTTCATCATTACATAACAAGTTTTGGTATTTTTTTGTTTATGATCAAAAAAGGAATGTTTTGTTGGACACAAGAATAACTGGTGCCATGTTTTTGCCTTTAAATATGTTTATAAGGTATGAAAACATTAAAGTTTTCAGTTATAATTGCATAAATTGTCTATATTTCATTACTTTATATACTGTCTTGGGGTTACATTAGGATAAAATGCTAAAAACCAAATTCTCAAAAATTAAAAAACGAAATACACTGAAAATGGAAAAAATTAAAACGCAATGTGGGAAAAAATAAAACCGATTTCATACGTCTCTGTTTGCTGCCAGCAAGTATTGGCAGCTAATGATGCTGTAAGGACCAATCAGCTCCCAGAATGCTGATAGAACTGCTTTCAGAAACATCGTGGGGCAGAATTATCAAACAGATCCAGGGCAGAAACAGAGTTGGATGAAATCAGTTTTATTTTTTCCCACATTCCGTTTTTATTTTTTCCATTTTGTCTTTTTCAGTTTTAAATTTTTGAGAATTTGGTTTTTAGCATTTTATGCAAATTTAACCCCAAGACAGTCAGTGTGTTTACATGGGAAGTTTAATTCCTCTTTACTTCAGAATTAAAATTAAATCTGATTTAAAATGAGTAAAAATTACTATGTAAACACCTCATTCTGAATTAAACTTAAATCCGAAGTAAGTGGCTGGTTTATTCCGATTTTAAATCCGAATAGAATAATCCAGATCATGTAAACACTTATTCCACTTTAAATGAATTCCGGTCTTTCTGCGCTGCTCGTTCCGTCGCCCGTCTGTCTCAATGACGCTTATATTCTGCGCTGGGCTTGTTTTCCAAACAAAGTTTCAAGATGGCAGAACGCAGTAAACGGTGGTCAAGAGCAGAGACCATTTATTTAATAAATAGCTTGGAGGACCTGGAAATAATTAAAAGAACAGATGGCAGGAAACATAAAAATTGTGAGCTTTTCAAAGTTGTAGCGGCTAAGTTTGTTTTTCTTCCGGTAGACGTAACTTCCGGTCCGCCCCCCTATCCAATCCAAGAATCAGAAAATCTATTTTTTCAACACAGGCCTAGCCTTAATAGCTCCATGATTAATATGACAGCTCTGTTTTTAATTAATTCTAAACAGCAGCTTGATTTTAGAGGTGGAGTCAAGTCCAGCAAAACCTGTAAATCTGGAACTTAACGAGAAACGTTGAGAAACACCCAAACAGAAGGACGGTTCTGCTCCATGTTGGTTCAGCGACTTCAAAACACCAAGTTAAAGCCCACATGCGCAGATAAAAGGGTCTTTTTCACGCCATGGTCCCTTTAAATCAATTAATTTCTTCTGGTTTGTTGCCTCGGAGACGTGCAGCGTTTACAGCGAGGCGAGTTTATTTCATGCACAAGATAATTCAGTGTTTTAATCAGGTTTTCTGTCCTGAATGAGGTTAAGCAGCTGATGCTAAGAGGGTGAGACATTATTTACCGATCTTAGTGCTGACAAGCTGATGAAAGAGAAAAGTCCTGATATTCCGCTAATCAGCTCACGATGAGATCTGCCCCGAAGAAAAGCCCACGAAGCCACAACAGTTTTACACACTTCATCCTTATTAGCGGCCGCAGTCTCGGCTTATCAGCTGCTTTTTCCTGTTAAGAAACTTTAAAAGCTTTTTAAGACGTCAGTCGGCGCCGGAACTGCAGGAGATGATGGACCGCAGTTTACTTAACCGGTGGATGGATGATGGATGGATGGATGGATGGATGGATGGATGGATGAGGGGTGGATGGATGGATGGATGGATGGATGGATGAGGGGTGGATGGATGAGGGGTGGATGGATGATGGATGAGGGGTGGATGGATGGATGGATGAGGGGTGGATGGATGGATGAGGGGTGGATGGATGGATGGATGGATGGATGGATGAGGGGTGGATGGATGGATGGATGGATGGATGAATGGGTGGATGGAGGGATGGATGGATGGATGGATGGATGGATGGATGAGGGGTAGAGGGATGGATGGATGGATGGATGGATGATGGATGGATGAGGGGTGGATGGATGGATGGATGAATGGATGGATGGATGAGGGGTGGATGGATGGATGGATGGATGGATGGATGAGGGGTGGATGGATGGATGGATGAGGGGTAGAGGGATGGATGGATGGATGGATGGATGGATGGATGAGGGGTGGATGGATGGATGGATGGATGGATGGATGAGGGGTGGATGGATGGATGGATGGATGGATGGATGGATGGATGGATGGATAAATGGATGAATGGGTGGATGGATGAATGGGTGGATGGATGGATGGATAAATGGATGGATGGATGGATGGATGGATAAATGGATGAATGGGTGGATGGATGAGGGGTGGATGGATGGATGGATGGATGGATGGATGGATAAATGGATGGATGGGTGGATGAATGGATGGATGGATTGATAGGTGGATGGATTATTGAAATATGAGTGAGGGGCTTGGATGGATGGATGGATGGATAAATGGATGAGGGATGGATGGATGGATGGATAAGTGGATGATGGATGGATGGATGGATGGATAAGTGGATGATGGATGGATGGATGGATGGAGTAACTGGGACAGCTTTTCAGTCGACCTAATTACCATTTCGGTAGATATAATTATTGTCCCCAAACACCTGTGTGAGTTAGCGAGTGAGTTAGCTGCTGATCTGCATTAGTCGCCTGAAACTCCACGGTGTTTCTGTTCCCAGTGTCCAGACGTTTTATGGGTGTCCAAATACCTTTTATTGATTTTGAGAAGTTTTTTCAGCCAAGTTACACATTCCCACGTCTCCGACCCTAAATCAGAGCGTCTAAGTGGCCTTTACTGCCTGCCAGGGGCGGGAAATTTACAGTCGAGGCTTTGTTGAACCTATTCAGCGCTCCAGCTGCCGCGGCAGCAGCTAGCGGGAGAAACCGTGCAGGCAGGTCTTTAATATTTCGAAACTGCAGAGTCAGGACGAGTTCAGATCATTATTTACTGCCATCTGAGAGCGACAGGTGCCCCAACACGTCGATGACGTCTCTCTGTTCCTGCAGAAAGCAAAAGTTCCCTACAAATAGGCAAAGTTGGTGCGCTCCTATCCGATCTGCAGGTACCGGTGGATACTGACGGTTACCAGATGACAGTTTGAAGCCTGCAGCTATTCTGCTTGAGAACACATCGCTGTGAAGTACTGGGACGCGTGCGGTCGTCATAAATCACCGGAGCGCGGTATTATTATCTTTATATACGTGCCAAGAAAGTGGAGTGTGGAGGGACGGATGAGGCTCACTGGAGGTTGACGAATGTGCCGGAGGCGTCCACACGGTCGCTGTCCATTGACCTTTAATGGTGTTGTCCATTTGGACTGACCCACCAGTAATGTAGGTCCTTAACGTACCTACCTTATGGATGCGTTGCTCCTTAAGAACCTACTTAAGGAACTACCTTAGGGACATTGAAGAGTTATTTTAGCCCCATTGTTTCCCCATTGACGCTTAACTGTATCGCAACCACTCTCTGGACATGGGATCTGTCTTTTATCACATTGAAAGGGATTGATGTTTCCAGATTCCAACAGGGAGGACAGTCGGGCCAAGGTTGATGTCAGGTCGTATTAAACCTTTAAAGCCTACAGAGAACTCGGGACCGGCTTGAAATCACTTTGCAACAGCTCATAATGCCATTGAAACAACACAAGTCACGAAAGAGTCGAGAACTCAGAAGTAAACATCTATGAAGGTCGTAGCAAAAAGATAGCTACCGAGTGTAAACACTGTAAACATATTTACAGTCTGGTTCAAAGAAACTTTATTGTCACAATCGTTTGATTTCACATCCAGGACAACTCTGAGCTATTATTTTGAACCACACCAGGAGTGCATTGTAAGATATCTGAGACTCATTGTGACACCCCAAAACACAACATCTCTTACATTTGAAAATCTGTCAAGCTGGCTCTTGTTTGATACGGACCCTGTTGCAACACTGTGTTGTGTTACATCGACCCAGTCAGTTTGACTGTTACGTAATGTGGGATAAATATCCTCAACAGAGTGTTTCAGAAGGTGAATTAGCAATTAGCCTGCGGGTAAAACATTAAACTACTCACGAATGCTGCACACAACCCAACTTTAAAGGGGACCTATTATGAAAAACATGTTTTTTCTTGTTTTAACATATATAAAGTGGTCTCCCCTCACCCTGGCAACACAGGCAACACATTGCTTATGCAATGATAAAAACTTCCATTCCGATGGAAACATGCCCACTGCAGAGCCTACGCCGTAGCTTACGCGGCGACGCGCACTGTATGATGCGCGTGGCCGCGTAGTTCTTAAACTGTAAAAAGTGGGGGGGACAAAAACATGAGTTTGAAAAGTGGGGGGGGGGGGCATTTCCCCCCTGTTCCCAGTGGAAATTGGGCCCTTGCAGCATTTTATTTTCACTCACTTTATTTTATACTATTTATATACTATTTATACTTTTACTGTGACCACCAAATAATGTTGTTTTCCTGGCCTCCACCTCATCCACAACATCTCGTTCCCAGTCTCCGTGAAATTTAGTGGCACGGTGGCTCCACACGTCTCATTCATCCTGACGCCCAATCAGGCTGCAGGAAGCCGCTGCGCATGCTCAGCAGGCTCATTCATATGGAAACACTACTTTGCATTGCCCATTTATGGTAGAAAGTGGGTGTGTAGAGGGCGGGATATGAGCCGAATTCAGCTCCGCAACCTTCCAGCTGGACTGTGATTTATAAAGTGAACATTGCGTGCAAGTGTGCATGCACAGGGTTTTATAAATCTGGATTTTTTTTTGCGCTCGCCATTTTCGGCTTTTGGCTTAACGTGCACTTTTAGTATGAATCCTGTGCACTCTTTTATAAATGAGGCCCCTGGTCCTGCTCAAGGTTTCTTCCCTCATAAAGGGGAGTTTTTTCTTGCCACTGTTTGGCTTAAGACTTTTCTCCCACTAGGGGAGTTTTTACCTGCCATTGTTTATGTAATAATTGCACGGGGGTTTATGTTCATGTTCTGGGTCTCTGGAAAGCACCTAGAGACAACTTTGGTTGTATTAGACGCTATACAAATAAAATTGAATTGAATACATATATACATACATACATACATACATACATACATACATACATACACATATATATATATATACATACACACACACACACACACACACACACACACACATATATGTATATTATATATATATATATAATATACACACACACACACACACACACGTATATATATATATATATATATATATATATATATATATATATATATATACATACATACATATACATACACACACACACACGTATATATATATATATATATATATATATATATATATATATATATATATACACATACATACATATACATACACACACACACACACACACACACACACACACACACACACACACACACACACACACACACACATATATACTGTATATATATCTTGCCATAATTTGAGGGCAGGGGAATCTGTCCTCTGTCTTTGAGAAGCTCTTAAGGTGTGTGACAAACTTGAGGCAGGATTAAAGATACAGTTACCCAACATTCCTCTCTCAGACTCAGTGAAAGTCTCATTAGCATAACAATATAACCTCCACGTAACGCTTTTTTTAGCCCAACTCGGAGCATGTTGGAGGGACTAGAAAAACGCCATCCTAATCCTCCGATCCATCAGCAGGTGTGGGGCACCACCGCCAGACAGCTCGTATTGTGAGATCGCTGGCTTTTCAAGGTTTGCTTACTTAGTAGCTTGAAGCGGTGAAGGAGGTGAAGGAGGAGGGGGGTTAAACAATTAGCGTGTGAAACAGATATCCTTGGCTTTTCTTCTCACCAGCCTCACTTTTGGAGTGTTTTTATCTCATTCATATTTCACGACTGCAATGAGGGCAAAACCAACATCTAAGAACTGATTTCATCATCAAGAAAAACTCCACAACACTTTTTTACAGCATTAGCCTTTATTAGGAAGGTTAAAATACACATCTTTATGTAGGTATAGTTGTTGTTTTAAGAAGTTAACAGTGCGAAAGCACGTGACTGGATTTCATGTGTTGTCATATTTAATAAAAATTAGATTTTCTTTTTTTGAGATAGTCATATAAATGTACTTCAAACACAATTAGATGATAAATAAATAGAACTTTTTTCAATTTCTTTATCAAATTGCTTTTTTAAAAAAAGTTGTGCGCAAGTTATATTTACAGATCTTACAGCAGTATTTACAGTGTAGTCCAGAGGAGCGTTGTACTTTTTGACAAATTCTGCATCCAAACCATTTAGCTTCTTGTTTTAATATAAAACATAGTTGATTATACAAATAAGTGCAGCTTAAAAAAAAAACAAGTCCAGGCTGAAATATGGGGCTTTTTTATCTTTAAAGTACATTTTGATGCCTCAATACGGTCAGTTGTACCATCACACATTGTTCCTAACCTATCACAACAGGGTAGGGTAGGGGCTTATGCAATGACAAAAAACTTCCATCCCGATGGAAACATGACCACTGCATGTCAATCAAAGTTGCAGGGCTACCGTCTGTTTAGCCGACCCTCGGTTCGTACAAACGGGCGGTTGTTTCGCGAAACGCGGTAGTGTTGCGATTACAGGTGAGGAAGTCATAAAGGATAGCCTCTAGTGTCTGGTCGAGGAACTGCAACGAAACCTTGCTCTGCACGAGCGCTAAAGCGGAAGTAAGATGGTTGGCGTTGGTCCAAGAGCCGTCATTCAATACAACAGAAATGGCTGCAGGATTTACCTATCGTGAGTCCCGCCCCCCTTAGTTACTGTTGCTAATGTGAACAATCCACATTGTTTACAGTTTTACGATGGTTACTGACTCGTGAAAACCTTGTCCTACGACTTTTTGGACCCAATACGACCAAGTTTCAAGTAGGGCTGGGCGATTTTGGACAAAAATAAAATCCTGATTTATTTCTCTGAAAACCCTATTTTTTTTTGGAAAAACTACAAAAGACAATGGAATACATTGTTTCTTTATTTTTAAAGAAAAATAGCAAACAAATTTCCCTATTGGGAATGAAGTGCTATTGAAAGATACTGTAAATCCTCGAGTTTAGTAAAGTGACATTTACAATTTTCTTGACCAAACAAAGATGACTAGACGAGCTCCGTCTGTAATACAGCCAGCTGCAAGAAAAGGAAAATCCTTTTTTTAACATCGTCTTGAATAATAAATCCGATTTAGATTTAAAATCGATTAATCACACAGCCCTAGTTTCAAGTCACGATCACTGATGACAACATCCAGGATCAATGTTGTTCAGGTACCCAACACATCCGTATGAAGGCGTTCCCGGTACAGCTAAAAGACATGGTCCCGTCAGCTACCCTTTTTCAACCAAAACCGGTTCCAGGGCTGGTTCTGGTTCTGGGCCAGTGCTGAGTTTGGAACCAGGCTTTCTGTTTCCACTGACAAAGAACTGGCTCTGGTTCCAAGGTAGCAACCAACTCTTTGCTGGTCTAGAGGAAAGAACCGCTTACGTAAGTGGACGGGGTGGAGTTATTAAGACCAACGGCAACAGCAAGACTGGGAGACGGAGACATTTTCAAATCAGAATGAATCTGGATGCAGCAAAGCATCATGGGAGGAGGAAACAACCTGTCTTTTAGAGATGTGTCGACGGAGGAGCTACGTGGACCAAGTCCTATTAGAGCAGATACCTGGTTGTTGCTGCAACTTTCACACAAACACAGCGACGTAACTGACGTTTGCAGTGACGTAATGACGTGGCTCCTCTTAGCACCGAGCTGTGGAAAAGAAAACCGGTTCCCAAATTGAACGAGTTGTGAACCGGCACCAGAACTGGCCCAGAACCTGTTTGGTAGAAAAGGAGTAAGCATGTCCATGATGTCCATGTGATCTTATGCACTCAAGGACATACAAATTCCACGAGAATTTCCCAGGATGGCTGGTAGAGATCTCTAAAGGCTTTGGATTGATTTTTATTTTAAGCAAATCTGATTTCCGACAATAAGAAAAAGGACTTGATTATCCAAAATGCTAGTTTTCAAAAAGGAAAAATATAAAAACAATAAATATATCTGGACTAAGCTTGGGCATCTCAAGAAACAAAAAGCCAGTTTTTGCCATTTTCTTTGTACAAAAGCGAAGGGTTTGGGACTTGTGAGCTTTTCAAACATCGGAGTCCAGCGGAGGGGGGAAGTCCAGACACGGCGAAAGAGAGTCCTGACTGTGCGTGGAGCTGATCCCGGTGTCCGAGTCCGTGTCGTCCACGGGGGACAGGCCCGGTTTGAGATCCACCAACCGGGAAATGCTGCACTGAGCCTCGTTCCCCAGCGGGGGGGGTTTGGGGTTCGGTTCCTCCTCCATGCTCTCCATGATCTGCAGGGAGTTCAGCTGCGACGCCAGCTGCCAGCACTCCTGGTCCTTGGCGGCCAGCGCGCCGTCAAAGTGCTTGAGCTGCGTCTCGATTTCGGCCACCTGGTTCTGCAGAGCCACTCCGCTGAAGATGCTGCGCTTCAGTTCGTCCTGAAGCCTCTGTAACTCGTCACTGTGGAGCGAATTGTCGGAGGCAGCGGTGGCTCCGTTCTGGTCGCCGTCCTCGTCCTGAAGGTGAGCCATCCTCAACTCGGCGTCGATGTCCAGGGAAAGCTGCAGGATGAGCTCCTGGTGCCTTTGGACTTGCATCTGGAGCTGCTCAACGCCGCCGCTGGTGTACAGAAACTCCTCCAGCTCCTCCTCGCTGTGCGCCGCCAGGTTAGAACCACAATCCCCGGGTTCCTGGCTCGTTTGGAGCTCAAACTGCTCGATCTCCTGATCCAGGTCCCTCATGCGGTGGATCTGTTCCCTGATCATGTGGTCCTGGTTGAGGATGAGCTGCACCATGCGATCGACCTCCTCGGTCCCCGGGAAGCCCCTGTTCTCCTTGTGGAGCTTCTCCAGCTTGCGGAAAGCCTTCTTCACCAAGCGCTTCTGCTTCTCCGCCGGCAGGTGCTGGGTGTGATGGTTGCGGCCGTGTTCCCACCGCTTCGGCTTTGCCCCCTTGGGCTTTCCGGCCTTCTTGGTGGTCTGAGGCACAAAGTCGCTGGTTTTGACCAGGAAGAACTGTATGAAGGGCCTCTGGTCCCCCCAGGCGTACCAGAGCCGGAGGATCCTGGTGAGGGGCGGCAGGGCCCTCTCAAAGCCCTTCCACCGCTCCACCAGACAGAAGTCTTTGGGGTCCCCATGAAGGAGCCGTTTGCTCTCCGGGAGGGACTTGTGGTCCTCCAGCAAGGCCTGGATCATATCTGTACACGTCGTGTGTTTGGTGACGCCGCAGACGACCTTTTCCTCATTGCAGACGGTGATTTGAATCTCCTTCCCTATGACGGGCTCGGCGTCCTTCGTCCTGGGTGAGAGAGAGACAAACAAAATGTGTTACTAAAGCTAAGGACTAAGGCCCTGTCCCAATACTCCCCCTCGCCCTCGTTTTCATCACTACCCCTAAATTTTGCGCGTTCCCGTGAGGGTAGTGGTGTCCCAATTCCTCTTTTCACCTAGGGGGAGTGGAGAAAATGAGGGGTAGTGGCTATGAATTGTCCCTACGGAGGGTTTTGCAAAGCTCACTCGCTGACCTAGGGACCAAAACATTTCCCAGAATGCTTTTCGTTAGTCATTTGCGGACTGAATCCAAAAAAAAAAACATGGCGGACATTTCTTATTTTCTAGTGAATAAAATCAATATTTTGAGTTAGTTTCTGCATAAAAATTAGTTTTGATTACATTTCTAGCGAGAAATATATATTTTACTTTCAATAATATTCACTCAGTGAATGTACATAATCACTTTTTTGCCCGTTTTTTGCAACCTCACCACAATAAAGGCTGATTTATGGTTCCGCGTTACACCAACGCAGAGCCTACGGCGTAGATTACGCGGCGACGCGCACCGTACGCCGTACCCTACGCCGTACCCTACACCGTAGGCTCTGCGTCGATTTAACGCGGAACCATAAATCAGCTCTTGAGCCGGCAGGCAGTGATCCCGAAATTTTCGGAGCAAATTTCTTAACAGGTGTAGCTACAACTGTTAGATTTCATCTATTAAACCTACATTTATCTTCCTAAATGATTTATTTCAGCCAGCGGTAATTCTCAACCGAGCTCCAGGTTTCTCCCCCGGGACGACGGCGCAGGGCGATCACGTCTGTACTCCGGCTACTGCTGCTCCCCGGGGCCGGCGGCTCTTCTCATCTCCGAAAACATCGTGTCAAATTTCTTAACAGCCGTTATTTGGATAAACTGAGCCCAGGTTGGGGATCTTAACGGTTACTTTTACGCCTGAAAAAACATTAAAACTTAATAAAGTGCCATATTAACACTACACGCTACAGCTGAAATTAAAACAGCTTTTTGCTCTCGGCTTCCTGATAGGGAAAGGTAGGCATGAAAACGAGGGGGAGTGGGAGTATTGGGACAGGCCCCTGGGAAGATTTCAAGTGCCCTAAAATCTGTCCCTTCTTTTTTAGGGGTAGTGAAGAAAAGAAGGGCGAGTGAAGAAAAGAATGGGTAGTGAAGAAAAGTAGGGGGTGTATTGGGATTGGGCCTAAACATCTTCTACTTCTGATAAGAAGACTAGTGTGTGTCGGGTAAACATGTAGGTCTCAAGACCACTTTCTTGTGGCCTTGGTCTCGTCTCGGGTCTCTGACTCAGATAACTGAGATACCGTTGCACACCAAGATGACAGAATCTGGTGATCAGCAGATCTTCCTCTGGTTAATGTACAGTTTTGTAAACTATTTGTATTTTGCATTTGATTTAATGTTTTGGTGCATCTGCATGTGTCTGTATTTAATTACAGTTTTGTGTTTATAACGGCCTTGTTTGAATAAATGTATGGATATTATTTGCATATCGTTGTGATTGATTAAGCATCAGATCCATATGACAGCAGACCTGAACCGATACCTCGGCTCGAAAAAAGGGCCTGCTCCTACTACAGGGCAGTTTCTTTTGGTCCCATAAAGGTTCCTGAAGACCACGTTACAGGGCCGTTCCTGGTAATGGAAACACAAACACAAAACACAAAAATCTACCCAGAACCCGAATCTACCCAGAGCTAGTGGAAGTAGGGCTGTGCGATTAATCAATTTTAAATCTAAATCGGATTTATTAATCAAGACAATGTTAAAAAAAGGAAGGATTTTCCTTTTTTGCAGCTGGCTGCATTACAGACAGAGCTCGTCTAGTCATCTTTGTTTGGTCAAGAAAATTATAAATGTTGTCACTTTACTAAACTCAAGGAGGATTTACAGTATCTTTCAATTGCACTTCATTCCCAATAGGGAAATGTGTTTGCTATTTTTCTTTAAAAATAAAGATAAAATATTTGAAACAATTTATTCCATTGTCTTTTGTAGTTTTACCCAAAAAATCGAAATCGAAAATCGTGTTTTCAGAGAAAAAAAAAATCGGGATTTTATTTATATCGACCAGCCCTAAGTGGAAGGAACCAAAGTTAAGCATAAGATTTTACAAAAAGATTCGGGGAAATCAGTTTCGAATTAAATGAGTTACAGAAATCCAGATGCATCCTGGGTATCATGAGTAACTCAAGCAGTAAAGGTTTTTAATTTATTCGCAGTGTGACACATATATGCTGATGACACCATTCTAATCATGTTAATGTTTATCCTACATGTGTTCCAAGCTCCAAGCTGGATGGACTCTTGGTTTTATTTCATTTCAAAAGTACCACACAAACCTTTGCCTGCTTGAAGTTGGATGTTTTCGTCACTACTTTAATGGTCTTCCATTAGGCCAATGAGCAGAAAACTACATCCCTCATTTTGTGCTCCCCGGCCTGATTCTATTAGACTGTTATTCATCGTCTTGCTCATCACAGATTATCGCTTAATGGTTTGGTTCTGAGCTATTTAACCCCAGGATGCTCATTAACTTTTTGTCTGCACCGTGAAAGTTGTGCAAAAGAAATGACCGCTGATGGGTTGTGGACAGCCATTTTTTACCTGCTTAATGGAGCACCGGTAATATCCAGGACCTAATATCCAGCCATTAAACGCTGGGCTCCGGCGACGCAGGCGGCCACAAGTAATCAGTTAGTAGATAACGTCGGCAGACAAAGATAAAGAGTGACAACCCGTGTCATTGTTTAGATGAGATGACACGTTTGAATATCCTGCAGCTCCTTTTACTTACTTTAGTGTTGCAGGTTTATATCTCTGAATAACTAAAAATTACAGTAAGGACATAAAATATTCCTGCAATAATTATCATCCCAAACAAGCAGGGAAATGGATCGACACTGACTACCACCCCCGCAGTATTTGGACAATGAAGGACTTTATGATTTTATATCAAGCATCACAACGCTTCAGCTTGAGAGGTTTCACAAATATATGGTATTTATCGTTTAGAAAAACAGCCATTTAAAGCAAAGTAGCTCCATTTTCAGGGGCTCAAGACGGCCTAACCGTTCCTTTATTGATTTAGGACAAATTAAAGAGTTTATATCAGGTTCTGAGTCGGTGATTGGCCGGAGCTTTGAATATGAAGTCCAAGGAGATCTCATACCCCTTTCCACCAAACGGTTCTAGGGCTGGTTCTGGTTCTGGGCCAGTGCTGAGTTTGGAATCAGGCTTTCTGTTTCCACGGACAAAGAACTGGCCAGAAAACCTGGTTCCAAGGTAGCACCAGCTCTTTGCTGGTCTAGAGCAGGGGTCGGCAACCCAAAATGTTGAAAGAGCAAAACAAATATGTCTGGAGCCGCAAAAAAGTCTTGTATAAGCCTTAGAATGAAGGTAAACACATGCTGCATGTATCTATATTAGTTATTACTGGGAATGCAAATGATTCGCTCCAAGAAACGTTGAATCAGGGCCATGCAGGAAAAAAAATATTTGAGAGGGGAAGATTTTTTTTTTATTTTGCACTTCGAGAAAAAAGTCGAAATGTCGATAAAAAAGTCGAAATATCAAGAAAAAAGTCGAAATGTCGACATTAATGTTGAAATACACTTTCAAGAATAAAGTTTTTTTCTCAACATTTCAACTGTATTCACGAAATTTTGACTTTTTTCTCGACATTTTGACTTTTTTCTCAACATTTCAACTTTTTTTCTTCTGTACAAATCTTCATTAACGGAAATGTTGAAATGTAATATTTATTATACACAGTTTTACAGCATTGGAAAATGTTCAGAATGTTTGTGTCATGTTTGTCCTCCTACAGAAACCATATTAAAACAAAAAATGTATTTCCCTCCCCCATCTATTTCCATTTTCAAACATTTTTGAAAAAGCTCCAGGAGCCACTAGGGCGGCGCTAAAGAGCCGCATGCGGCTCTAGAGACGCGGGTTGCTGACCCCTGGCCTAGAGGAAAGAACCACTTACGTAAGCGGAGGGGCGGAGTTATTCAGACCAACGGCAACAGCAAGACTGCAAGGCAGAGACATTTTCAAATCAGAATTCATCTGGAACTGAGGTTTGCAGCGACGTAATGACGTGGCTCTCCTTAGCACCCGAGCTATGGAAAAGCTAAATGGTTCTCAGCCGATTCACAAGTTGAACGAGTTATGAACCAGCCCTGGAACCGGTTTGGTGGAAAAGGGTATCAGTGGAAGTGAAGGAGGTCATCTCATCCCTAACAGCAACATAAACACACAGGAGACAGCAAAAACCTCCCCCAATCAACAGTTTGGTTAATTCCTAGAAAGAAAGACAGCACCAGTAAGGTTGATAAGATCAGAAGACGTGGACGAACAAAGGAGGACAACAGAAGCAGAATAATTTCTCTGATAAAGAAAAACCCTGTCAAGAATATTCTGGAGAATCCACAAGAACCTTTGTCAACATTTACAAATCAGAAGATCCCTTGATGAATGTAAAAACAGAGGGATTACCTCCAGGTGCAGACCACTGGGGCGTACAGGTGTACAGGGATGGAAACTGAGCCTGAACATGAACAGCCACTGAGGTAAAAAAGCATTTCCACAGAAGAAACTCAGGATTTAGGGACGTCCACAGCTTCTGGCTGCAAACGATTCTTATCCCAGCATTAAAAATGATGGTTATGTTTACATTTATGTCAGTTTGTCCAGATACTTTGATAACATCCCCCACAAACATTCATGAAGAGGATATTAAGAACCGTGTTACTCTGCGTGTCCAACTCATACGATGTTTTATATTTCCGTTTACAGCGTTTACAGACTGACACCACTCCGTTTTTGTTCCCACAGGTCACAAAAGCACAAAACCGAGGTGACGTGTGAATAACGAGATCTCAGGAATGTGACAGATTCAACAAAAGAGAGGCCGGTTAATAGTTATTCAGACCCTCGGAGAGGCGTCCAGCATAAACCCGAGCAGTGTGGAGGCCACACAAATACAAAATGCCCGTGGCTTTCGGAGGGAACAACATGCTTCACGGCTTTCAGCTTGAAAACTGGATCGTCCAGAAGTAAAATCCCACAAGTGCTGCTGTTGTACGCTGATGAAAACAGTGGGTGTGCACAAATATCCACTGCTGAGCAGGAACTGTGATTCATCAACAGCTGATTGAACTGCACACACAGGCTTGTAGTGTTCAAGTCCAGGACACGAGCCGTAGTTCCATGGACTCTGACTTGTGCATTAATTGCATTTGTGCCTCAAAATCCTCGTTGACTCATACATTTATTTATTTTATCTCTTTATGCCCTGATGGTTTCCCATAATATCTACAGGAAGTTCAATATTTATGTTGTGCAAGACGCCATCTGACATGTGCCGTTTGTCCATAGACTTCATGGACAAATGATTTACTGTTCATTTGTTTTTGAAATGCACTTCAGGAAGTGGGCGAACGACCTTGATTTCCAGACGGCTGATTTTTTTCTAGCAGTCATCTTGTAGTACTGCTTCAGCCTTCTTTTGGCTATATCTTCCACAGTCTACAGACAAGGTATGTAACAGCGAATAAAAGATTCCTTACTAGGCATGGGACGATATGAAAATTTCATATCACGATATTAGTGGACAAAAATATCACGATTACGATATTATCACGATATTAGTGTGTCGCTTATAAAATTCTTAAAATGCAAGGAAAAACACTAACCGTGGATCCACTGGTTCCTTCAGAACATTTATTCTCAAATCATTCTCAACACAGTGACACTTGAGGTAGAGAACAAATAGTGTACTGTAAATGTTATGCATTACAAAGTGTAAACTATAGTACCGGTACCGGTACTTATTTGAACTTTCTTTTTTTGTAAGAAAATACTTCCCTGAGAGTCGAAAGAAATAAGTGACAAATAGAAATAAAGTGACAAAGTAGAGCCAAATGCACACTGATTGTATTACTCTCTGAAACTTTAACAGTGGCTGGCTGCCTGCTACTTAGTACGGCTCTCTGGAAAAATAATAAAATAAAGGCACTGCTCTATAGTATACAAAACAAAAGCTGCATGGCCAACACAAAGATTGAGTGAAAATAAAGTGCCACAGTAGTCAAATGCACACGGATTGTACTACTCTCTGAAAAAATATTAAATAAATAATAATAATAAATAATATTAATAAAATACATGAAAAAAAATAACACTGGCTTCTACCTGGGTGGTAGCCTTGTGTGACAAAAAAATAAATAAATACATTTAAAAAAAATAAATAAAATTTGGCGATAATTACAGTACCCCACGATAACGTTATCGCGGCCGTTTTTTATCGCGATATACGATAATATCGTATATCGCCCCATGCCTATTCCTTACAGGAACAGCTTCAACATCTCTGGGCTGAGAGGCGTTGGGGGGGTTGGCATCACAGCGGAAAAGTGTATTATACTATCTGAGGAGTACCACAAGGCTCTGAACGTTGACCTCAGCTTCTTTAATTCTACATGCTACTCTGCATCACCCTGGTTTTCGTTATTGATTCGTTCATTTTATATGCAGATGATGCTCTGATTTATGTTACAAATCAGTATTCCTGGGTTTTTTTTGGAAGAAATGGGCACCAGAGAGGAAAAAGAAGGACCGTTCAAACTGTTATCAGCAAGTCCAGAAGCTTAGTGACGCCCCGGGGTTGTATCAACATCCCTGGTAAAGCTCATTTTCACTTCACTGATGGCAGCATTAATGGCCAAACCTACACTGATCTACAACGAAGATTGTAGATCAAGATGTGCTGCCTGATATGCTGCCTTCATCCTGCACTCATTGCAAAGATTATTATTATGTGTTGCATGGTAGGAATAGATTACTGTCCCCAGGTTTCTTGGAATATGCTAAAGGATGTATATAAAAAAAATGAAATGAAGTTGATGAGATACTGAAATAAAACAGAGGTTAATACATTTAAGAATCTGAGTTGGGTTTTTTTCATTAAAATGTTCAACCTCATCCACCCTTTTCCTGATTTGGGGTTATAGTTTCATAAATTAAAAAATAATGATAATCTTTTCCACCTCTGCAAAGCTGAGATAAGGGATCAGGAGCAGAAACGGCTTCGTTGCGAAGAGCCAACATCCACAAAATGATGTGATCCCTTTCTGAAGGGTTTTTACACCTCCTGGATGAAACGACTGGCTGCTCCAGACATGTTTGAATACACCGAAGCACAAACATTTCCTACAGATTTAAACATGGGAGAGACATGTTTCTGTGTTGATTTATGGACATGCAGGTGAATAAACATGCACCGCAGACGTTTGTGGATTTCAGCGTCGGAGACCCAGGTCTCAGCTGTACAGGAAGAGAATGCAGCGAAGCGGGGAAACACCTGTGTTTGTCCTTCGCCACAATCACCAACTCTCAGGCAACATCCTGCTGCCGCCGCCGCCGCCGCTTAAAGCACAGAGGGAGGAAGGCGAATAATGGACTCCATATCAGTCCACTGTTTGGTCCGTTTTTAACTTCACTCTAATGTGAAGAACGCGCCAACAAATGTGTGTTTATGGATTTTCCATTGGCTCCAGTGCTCGTTTTTGATTGATAGCAATGATTTAAACTGAAAATGGAATTAATTCAACAAGGGGAAAACAAGAAACAAAACATTTAGTTCACTCGTGACCATGACTTTCATGAACTACTGGCGGTAAAAGGCTGCTGTACACGGCTGTAAAGTAATGATTCATTGGAGTACCTTGACTTTAACACAGCAGTTATGGCTCAAAATGGCTCAGTTTTGAGTAGTTTAAGGTAATTCCTCAGCTAGTGTCGGCGATTATAATGTATTGTTAAGCTAAACAAATTAAAATCTGTCTCTCAAAGTAAAATAATGAGCCTGAATTACAAAAGAAACAAAATTATGCCACGTTAGACTTTACTGCGCAGAAAGAAGTCTGGTGTTAACTTTGTCCAGGTGGTGTTGACATCTCTGGGTTCGGAAGCATCTGGAATGGACCGTCACACAGTGAAAAAAGTGTGGAGCAGATGATACTGATGTTTCATCTGATTTCTTTTTTGGACGCTCCATAGCAGACACAAAGGTTAATCCAGACTGTTTGTTTTTGCTGAGCCTATCCGAATCCTGAGCCTAGGGCTGGGCGATATATCGAGATTTTAATATATATCGATATATTTTCAAACGCGATATGGTACGAAACAATATCATTTATATCGATAAAAAAAAAAAAAAAAAAAAAAATATGATTTTGATGTAGCTTATTTTGTGACAAATTGACTTGAATGTTTTATTTGAGATTTGCACAAATGTTTTGTTATTTGCACAACTGTCAACCTCAGTGGAAAAGTCTGCCTGTTACTGTCTACATTGTATTAATTGCACAGTGTATTTTAATTTAATTGTTATGCAGGAAAGGGATATTTGTTTTATTTTATTCAAGACGCATTTTTATTCTATATATGCAGGCAGTTTATTTTTATTTCATTTGTTTTATACATTTTGATATTGTGCAGATCTCTGTTAATAAATGTACCTGTGTGACATTTGGCACGAGGCTTTGTATTAAAACTGACTTTTTTTTTAAGGGTTTGCCTCAGAAAAAATGAAGCTAACAGAGATGCTAACAGAGATGCTATGCTATAATGTTTTGGGGGAAACCCCAATTATGTCACAGAAAAAATATCGATATATATCGAGTATCGCCATTCAGCTAGAAAATATCGAGATATGACTTTTGGTCCATATCGCCCAGCCCTACCTGAGCCTAGCCTTGCATTAGCCCAGGGAGCTCAAGCTGCCTCAGGAACTGCTGGCCATCCTCTACACTACAATAGTCGAGTCTGTTCTCTGCACGTACGTCACCATTTGGTTTGGATCTGCTGGCAAACAGGACAGGAACAGACTGCAATCATAACTCAAAACGTTTTTGGTCTTTGTTTGTGCATGAAAATCTGGCCAATGAAGCTGATTCTAACTATCATTAACAAGTCTAAAGACCAGACTTCTTGATGGTCTGGTCTTGCATCAGCGTCCTCGGTGAAGCTCATTTCCACTTCTGTGACAGCACCATTAATCCAACAAGAACTCAGAGGTTTTAGAGGAACATCTGCTGCCTTCAGGACCCAGTGTTTTCCAGGTAGATCCGTGCATTTTCCAACAAGAAGATGTCAAACCACATTCTGCACACATTACACAGGAAGAGGAAGAAGACGGTCCAGGTAGTGCAATGGTCTGTCTGCAGCCCTGAACTGTTGCCAGCAGAGACACAGAAATCCAACAAAATGAATGTCTTACTGTTACATGATACCAGGAAGAATGGGGCAAAGCAACAACTCAAACTCTTCCTTGAGGGATTCTGTAACGCCAGTGTTGTAAAAGGAATGACAACATTCCAACATGTGAAACATGTTAAATTTCTTTAACTTTTTTTCGAGTGTGTTGCATGCCTGAAGCTAAAAAACCTTCAATGAAATAAGTTAATGGGTAAAGCATGAAACAATGTGGCTTGATAGAAGCTAGAAGTCGAAAACTTTAAGATTTTAAAGAGAACTTGACCGAATAGCAAAAACCTCTTTGCTGCCGTGCATTCAGGAAATATATAAGTATTTCCTGAATGGGTGTGAAGTTCAATTTATTAGCCAAAGCTGAATGTGGTAGTCCACAACCTGAACAGGCCAAAAATCAGTCCTTAGACGCAGAAACCTTCAGGCAGGGAATCCGAGCAACCAGGAACCAGAGAACCGACGAGTAGTTAGGAACAGGGAGGGTCGAAACCAACGAAACAACCCAGAGAAAACTGCTAGAAGGCTTTGCATGGAGCTAAGATAACCAGGCAAAGACTGAGTGGAAGGAGTGGGTTTATATCTGGTGAGGGAGCTCAGGTGAAGGTGGTTGCACTGATGAAACTGTAGGAAGGGAAAGCCAGGGAAGGATCATGACAATGGGCAGTCAAAATATGAACTAAGGAAAATGAAAAAGCCCAACCTGATGCAGCTGAAAAGCCCCACCTACCGAGCGGCAGCTCTGCTGCTGTTCTTTAAAAATGTTCAAATTGATTTCCTTTTAATGGAGACTAAGTGAGCTAGTCATACAGGAAAGGTCGGAAACAGTTTTGGAGCGGTTTTATAGCCAATACACGATGGGCTATGTGGGCCGGACGTGTCCCAACATTCATGAATTGACTCAAACAGTCCTGGCAGGCATTGTATTGGTGGGGGAGTGTAAGGGCCAGATTTGACCCAAAGAAAATCAAGGACCAGGCCATGTTTGGTGGAATTGTGGCCAAATTTAGCCAATATGGGCCTCGGGTTGGGTCTGGGGTAGGTTCTAGTCTGAACATACAGTAAAACTCCACTGGGACTTTAAGATAACAAACAGGATCTTAAAACTGTTAGACAGCGCCTGCCAGTGCCCGCTAGGGTCCGCCAGTGCCCGCCAGCGACCGCCAGTGCCAGCTAGGGTCCGCTAGCGCCCGAAAGGGTCCACCAGTGCCCGCCAGTGCCAGCTAGGGACCGCCAGTGCCCGCTAGGGTCTGCCAGCGCCCGAAAGGGTCCACCAGTGCCCGCTAGCGCCCGACAGGGTCCACCAGTGCCCGACAGGGACCGCCAGTGCCTGCTAGCGCCCGACATGGTCCACCAGTGTCCGCCAGTGCCTGCTAGCGCCCGACAGGGTCCGCCAGCGCCCGCCAGCGCCCGACAGGGTCCGCCAGCGCCCGCTAGCGCCCGACAGGGTCCGACAGGGACCGCCAGTGCCCGCTAGGGTCCGCTAGCGCCCGACAGGGACCGCTAGCGCCCGACAGGGACCGCTAGCGCCCGACAGGGTCCACCAGTGTCCGACAGGGTCCACCAGTGTCCGCTACACCTGACAGGGTCGGCCAGCGTCCGCCGACGCGCGACAAGTCTGGAGCGGTTTAATAGCCAATACACGATGGGCTATGTGGGCCAGATGTGTCCCAACATTAATGAACTGATACAAACAAGTCCTGGCAGGCGTTGAATTGGGCGGGAGGGCTAAGGGCCTGGTCCGACCCCAAGAAAATCAAGGACCATGCCATGTTTGGTGGCTACGTGACCGAGTTTAGCCAATATGTGCCGAGTCCGGGCCGAATGTTCTTCGGGTTGGGTCTGGGGTGGGTTAAAATCTGAACATCCAGTAAAACTCCACTGGAACTTTAAGACAACAAACAGGATCTTCAAAACTGTTATCATCATAAAAAAAGCAAGAAAAAAGTTGCATTCGGGGAAATGTTTTGATGAAACTCTGCGGAGGCGCCAAACCCTTCAAACCCGCCGGCAGAACGTACACAAGAACCCCTCGCTTCACTGAACTGATTCCATCTGGGTTCATATCATCGGGGCTGTCGATGTTGGTGCCAGAGAGGAACGAATGAGGGTTACAGGTAACATCTTCAGGTGGTGAAGGAAAACACTCACCTAAAACCTGAACCCACTCTGGAACCAGAATCAGGATGAACGACGGCAAAGGTCTCGACTTGACAAAAGATTCACTGGATAACAAGGCATTGTATATTTTATATATAACACTATGATTGTGCCATATCTGACCTATTGCATTGAAGTTTGGGGAAATGCTTGCAAAAAATATACTCAAGTCTATTTTCATTTTACAAAAAAAAAAGACATAAGACATAATTTGAAGAAAACAATATAGTCATCCTTCAAATCCATGATTCCTTCAGTTAAAACTCTTGAAATGTCTTGAATTAGTGGACCACAGAATTCTGCAAATTATATAAATTATGTAAGAAGATTTTGCTAATCAATATACAGAAACCTTTTGAAAAAAGGAGAAAATAAGTATAACTTAAAAGGTCTCTGATCTTTAAAAAAAACAAAAATTCAGGACGAAATTCATGGAACTTTTTTCTGTAAAAGGTATCAGTTTATGGAACAATCTGGATACAGAAGCCAAAGAATGCAAATCAAACATTACATTTAAAAGAATAATAAAAGCCAGTTTGATGAAGAAATATCATGATAATTGTTAAGTTAGGTGTGTTTTCTTTTTTTCTCTCTCTCTTTTTAGCACCACTGTCACATTTTTTTTTCTTTGAATCAAAAAAGAATACGACTATCTGTGTTTGGAGGAGCTGGATGAACCATCTACAGATCTCTGATTAGCGGGTTTGATGACTGTTTTTAATCTGCCGCCATCCCAATTCAGTCAATACAAAAATTGATAAGGAAGCAGGCTGAGACACGCCCACCTTAAAGTCAGCATTTAGCTTGACTGGCTTAGCTTAGCTATGATGCTAATTAATGTGACCTTACATTCATGATCAAATCTGTCCGAAAAACTGATTTTTTTTTCATGTTTCGCTACTCAAACAGCATTTTAAGTGCAGCCGGAGCTGAAACGGGGACCCGTGTTCACCTGGTCGTCCACAAATAGCTCGGTTAGCAGGTTAGCGGCCCGGACTCCTGACATGATCCAAGTCGAAATCATATTTTTTTTTTCTTCGAATCAAAAAATAATGCGACTATCTGTGTTTGATGACAGCTATTTTGTGTTATTTTATAAATTTGTTGTAGTTTTGGTTATGTTTTGTTTTTTTGTAAATTATGTTTATTGGAAAGTGTTTTTTTTTTAAGTGCGCAATTTGTAATTTGTTTTTTTATTATTACATTAATTGAAATTTGATTTCTTAGGAAAAAGGGATAGATAAAATAAACTTAGTCTTCTTTCTGTTCACTTTCATTCAAGGAAAGAGATTTGTTGTAATTATATTTAACCATAACCGGAACATTTAACCCTGTGAGGACAGGTGTTGCACGACGAACGGTTCTGGACAGGTTGGAGCTCAACAGGTCACACCTGACCGACCCCAGGAAACCTGAGACGGCCCACATGGCCCCACGTTGAACCCAGGAAATGAAAGGCATCAGACATCAGACATGTGGGAGGGAACCAGGTCTAAATTATAGGATTTCTGGGTGCGAGTCTCTGTGTGGGACGTTAAAGCTCCACCGCGGTCCCATCAACTTCAGCGCGATATAATAACAACCTCGTAATTCCCTCCCGGGTCATGAATGAGCAAGCTGCTGCAGGTTACGCCGGTTAGCCGCAGACGACAGCGTGCCGGCGGTTTCAACAAGTCACAACAAACGACAGAAGTGGATCGCTCTCCGAGATCAGTAAACTGGAGATAAAGTGACAATTTCCTGGGTGAAACATACTCTTGTTACGCGATAAGAGAGTTTATTAAAAGTGTCAAAGTAAGTGGGGAACTCTCTGGTAGTCGCAGGTCTTTGCATTGATTTTCCATTAAAGCCTCAATAACAGACAAACGTGATGCGTTTACAGGAATGTTCTGTAGGTAAATGAACCGTAGGTTTTGGCAGGAATGTCGAGCTTCATTAGGGACCAAAACAACATGAACCAAACCTGTTTTTATTGTTGGCAGCAGTTATGATCAGCACCGGGGGCAAGGGAGACATGGGAGAATAAACCGCTATTTCAAACTTGAAGTTACCTCAGTTATGCAGTTTGGCATAGAATTGTCACATTTTAATTAACCGTATGAATTGTTACAGATTACTTTTGTAATACTGTATTTGACCCGGTCTTTGTACGTTTTGACCGTATAGAAACGTAATTCTTGCCATTTTAAGAGTGAGATGTTGTACCTGCTGTACTTTACTGCTCTTACTCTTTAACAACTTGTGCTTTTTATTATTTTACCTCTTTTCTTATCATTTTATTTCATTGTATTTGTTATTTACTGTTTAATTGTGTCTTGCCGCTTTTAATGTTGATGTAAAGCACTTTGAATTACCTTGTGTTGAATTGTGCTACACAAATAAACTTGCCTTGCAGGGATGCCACCCCCAATATTAGTTAGTGAAATTAACTTTTTTTGTGTAAAAAAGGCAAAACTCAGAAATTTGGCCATTTTGCTTGGTAAAATGTTTTTTTTTCTAATTTGTTTTTGCGATTTTTTTTTTCCATGGAGGTTCTTGGCACCAAGAGGTGTTTCCTTTTTTTGGGGCTTTTTCTGTGAAAAGCTGAATTACAACTAGGCCTGTGTAGAAAAAAAATTATTTTCCGATTCTAAATCGATTCTCATATTAATAATTGGTATTTCTTTGTTTATGCCCAAAAAAGGAATGTTTTATTGGACACCAGAATAACTGGTGCCATGTTTTTGCCTTTAAATATGTTTAAAGGTATGAAAACATTAAAGTTTTCAGTTATAATCGCATAAATTGTCTATATGTCATTACTTTATATACTTTCTTGGGGTTACATTTGCATAAAATGCTAAAAACCAAATTCTCATAAATGGGAAAAAATAAAACCGATTTAATCCGTTTCTGTTTCCTCCCTGGATCTGTTTGGTAATTCTGCGCCACAATGTTTCTGAAAGCAGTTCTATCAGCATTCTGGGAGGTGATTGGTCCTTACAGCATCATTAGCTGCAATACTTGCTGTTGAATTTCAATATAATACTAGTATATATACAGGGCTGCACATAATTATTTTGGTCTGGTGCTCAGAGGAGCCCCTGGATATGTGACTTGGGCCTCCAAAAACGCGGTGACCCGTCTCGCCGGATCGATAAAAGAGGGATGCAGGAATAAGTTATAGGCAAAACGATATTTATTCACTTATAAAGATGAATGGCTCAATATAGTCTTTTACAAAGTTAATTTATTTCAATAATTCAACTAGAATATGGTGTAAAAGTTAATTTATTTCAATAATCCAACTAGAATATGGTGTAAAAGTTAACTTATTTCAATAATTCAACTAGAATATGGTGTAAAAGTTAATTTATTTCAATAATTCAACTAGAATATGGTGTAAAAGTTAATCTATTTCAATAATTCAACTTAAAAGGTGAAACTAATATATTACCTATTCTTATTACATGCAAAGCAAGATATGTTGAACCTTTATTTGTTATAATTTTGATGATGGAATTGTTTATTGATTTCATAAAATATTCTCTAATTTATTTTTTATTTGGGGTTTTCATAAACTTTGAGCCATAATCAGAGCAGCGTCTTGCTGCTGCAGGTAACTGCTGCACGCAGTGACGGACGCTGGCTGATTTATGGTCCGCGTTGCATCAACGCAGAGCTTACGGGGTAGGATACGCGGGACCGCGAACGTACGGTGCGCGTCGCCGCGTAACAACATCATGCAGCCACTTCTCGGCGAAGACACGTTTTCTGTTTCTATCCACGGGTAGTGGTTTAGTTTGGCGTCTCTTTGTAGTTGGTGGTGGTGGAACGCCAAAATAATTACTTAATGGCGCTTGCTTCTAGGACATTTTGACGAGACGTGACGGGGTTTGTTCAGTAAAGCTTATCCTACCTCTCTTCCTGCCCAACCCACCGCTGCAACGAGTATGGGAGGGGGAGTAAGGACGCGCTGTGATTGGCCAGTACTAACTTTGAGTGGCGGTTCTGGGGAAAAGCTCTCGCAATAGATTTTTTAATATTAGTATTCTGGTCTGGCCACAACCAATAATATGAGCCCCAGCTGTTGGTACGCAAAAGCGCTTCGCAGCACTAGATTGACAGCGCATTGAGGATTTTGACGGCGCATGCGCTCTGGCGGCCCACTTATGTGCAGCCCTGTATATATATGTTGCATAACTACAGTCATATAATTCATGCAACAGCTGAAAAAACAGTTTTAATAACCATAACCCAAATCAATATAGGAATCGAATCAAATCTTGATAATCGATTCTGAATCTTAAGAATCAGAATCGAATCGCTTCTTGACATTTGAATCGATCTCCAGCCCTAATTGCAAGTTTTAAAAAAGTGTAAAAAAGGCGTCTCTGTCCGATTGCATGTGACTTCAAAGCCTTCGGTTAAACTCCTGATCTCTTGATCCAGCTGAGGAGGCAGCAATCGACCCGCCAGCATCTGCTTTTGAAACCCTTTCAGTGAGGGTGGAGCACATTTTCACGTCTTCAAACGCCCCTGACGTCTTAATCGTATCAATAATCGACAGTCAAAACGATCCGACTTCCTACCGCAGGAAAGCTTTAACACCGTCCCACCACACGAATCATTTCATTGGAACATCTGTGAAATGTGATCTGCCGATGCCTGAAGTCAGCTAATGCCTCCAACATGACGCACGACCCACATTCAGTTCGGCAGCACATGACTTCACCTTGTGATGCAACCCAGGGTATGTTTGTTTACCACCGCTGATAATTTGAAAATTTTAACTCATTTATTTTTGGAGCCAAAAAATTCAAACTAGAGGTCCAAACTGGGGTCAAACTTAATTTGGTCAATGATCTGATGTCAGAGATGTGTATTTTTGATTCTAAAAGCCTAAATGACGCACTGACATACAAGAGTTATATGAATCATGATTCCCAGTCTCATGAAAGAAGAACGACATAAAGAGGAAACATTAAAAAGAAAAGAGAAGGTCAGTTAAACCATCAACAGCGAAGCAGTTTCATGCCTCGTCTCCGTCTCTGTGATTTGTTCCAGGTGCTTTACTCTGGAACCTGAAAGAGCAGCGACGTCTAATGGAAATGTCGATAGTTTAGTGGTTATATTGGCCCCGATGATGGCAAAGATGATGAAATTCATTCAAATGTCATCCTTTCAACAGCGAACATTTGCTTAAGTCTACAAATGTCATCCTCGTAGCAGATCGTCCAGCGCAGTAATGTTTACCCTCAAACTCAAACCTCTGTAGTTTCCTGAACCATCAGGGAGACGAGTGACACAAAATAACATGTTTCATTCGTCTCTAACGACTAAATTAAACAAGATACAAGTCTGACTGGACGTTTTACTGGAAACTGGTGAAAGAAAACCTTTGAAACCAGCTGAAGGAAGTTAACGCCACTCTATGTAGCACCTGATCCCAGATTTGGGGGGGTGGGGCATAAAAGGAGTTGTTCAGTCAATCCAAAAATTGATAAGGAAGCAGGCTGACACACGCCTACAATAAAACGTTAGTAATTTAGCTTGGCTTAGCTATGATGCCAACGAATGTGACCTTACATCATCAAATCTGTCCAAAAAACTGATTTTTTTGTTCAAGTTTCGCTACTCAAACAGCATTTTAAGTGCAGCGCAAGATGAAACGGGGACCAGCAGAGCTCCGCTAGGACCCGTGTCCACCTGGTCGTCCACAAATAGCCTGGTTAGCGGGTTAGCAGTCCGGTTTAAAATCTGCGCGGTTACGGGCCCTCTGGGCTCTCGATTGGTCAAGGAGGTGCGCTACATGCCGCTGTGAGATCCACCACTGGCAAACACCCAAGTTAGCCTGTTAGCTCAAGATGAGAGCCGCTACATCCAACAACATCGCAGAGGTGAGAACGTCATTTCAAATTATTTTACCTATAAATGATAAACCTTCAATGATAAGAGAAGACCAGATATGAACTTTGCATTTTAACCCTTTAAGCCCTCATGTTCTGACACAGGGTTAACCGGGGTTTTAGCCGCTAACGATGGAGCAGAAGTTGTTCTGCTGGATTGTTGATATTTGGAGTCGAAAGTAGAGGAATAAATCAATTCAAATCTGCTCAGGAAACAATATAAACTGTTGTTATAAACAAACTGGTTGCACAGGCACACGCCCTGAAACTAATACCTTTAAATCTAACGCCTGTTTTTGATCTGCTGCCATCCCAACTCAGTCAATCAAAGAATGATAAGTGGGCGGGCCTGGAAGCGGGCTGAGACATGCCCACCATAAAAAGTTTAGCAATTTAGCTTGGCTGGCTTAGCTTAGCTATGATGCTAACGAATGTGACCTTAAATTAATGATCAAATCTGTCCAATAATCACTTTTTTTTTCAAGTTTTGCTACTCAAACAGCATTTTAAGTGCAGCGCGAGCTGAAACGGGTCGTCTGGTCGTCCACAAATAGCCTGGTTAGCGGGTTAGCAGTCCGGTCGGTCAACTTCAAAAGACTCCTGACATGATCCAAGTCGAAAGTAAATCGTCTTTAAAATCTGCGTGGTTATGGGCCCTCGGGTCGCCCGATTGGTTGAGGAGGTACGCTACATGCTGCTGTGAGATCCACCACTGACAAACATGCTAGTTAGCCTGTTAGCTCGAGATGGAAGCCGCTACGTCCAACTTCTCCGAGGTGAGAGTTGAAATTATTTTACCTACAAACGATAAACCTTCAATGATAAGAGAAGACAAGGAATTAACTTTGCATTTTAACCCTTTAAGCCCTCATGTACCGGGTATCAGGGGCTCCGAGGTTTAACCGGGGTGTTAGCTGGGAGTTAGCTGTTGGATTGTTGATATTTGGAATCGAAAGTAGAGGAATAAATCAATTCAAATCTGCTCAGGAAACAATATAAACTGTTGTTTTAAACAAACTGGTTGCACAAGCGCACACGCCCTGAAACTAATACTTTTAAATTCAACTGCGTTTTTGGGAACACGCCCGCCGTCGATCAAAGAGGCTCCGATTGATCAGGGTTTTCATGTGGTTTGTGGAGCGGTTAAAATGCATTGTGGGAGATTTCATTGTTTAGGAGGTATCGGTCAGAGAGAAAAAGGAAAATCCTGGGACAAGTGGAGGACGGAGAAACGACCTGGACGTCCTCCAACAGCAGAGGGAGAGCTGCAGAGAGACCTGCAGCTATAGCAAAGGAGCTGGACCTCGGAGTCCGGTTACAGTCCAAAAAATAATACAATCAAGTCTCTTAAAAGCATTCTGGCCTCGCTGAACTCTTCTACGCTCCCTAAAGAAATGTTTGGTGCAGAAGAAAAAGAAAGGCCTTGCACAAGAGACGGGCGTCCTGGGAACCTGGTGAATCAGAGCAGTGACTTACTCAGGTCTCGTCATTTAACGTAATTTAACCAAAGATTGGTTTAAGATTCAGTTGAAACAATATCTAAAATTTAATGAATTATGATTTGACATTTGGACGGAACAGAATGAAGTTTTAATAGAATTACAGGTAATGTAAACCCGATCACAACAAAGGTGAAAAGTGGTCAAGAATTCTAAGATAAGGTCATTTCAGGCAGGTATTGTTTATAAAGGTGTTTTATTTGATTCATTTCTATATATTTATGTCTGAGAATGATGTGGATTTAGTTCTCCTCTGTGTTGGTTGTGACTAAGGGAGTTGTGTCTATTATTGTTTTGTTTGTCATGTATAATGTATGTCTGTTATGTATTAAGTGTTAATTTGTGTGTTGTGTTTATGTCGGACCCCAGGAAGAATAGCTAATGCTGTTGCTAATGGGGATCCTAAATAAAAAAAAACAGACGTCACAATGGGGATTTTAACAGTAAAACAATCAGACCTGAGCTGATTTCTGAACAGAAGCGTAAATAATAGGCCTGTGTTGAAAAAAAAAACGATTTTCCGATTCTAAATCGATTTTCATATTAATTCCTTAAAAAAATCGATTCATATGTCTAAAGATCAATTTTCATTACATTACAATTTTTGTTATTTTTTTGTTTATGCCCAAAAAAGGAATGTTTTGTTGGACACGAGCATAAATAATGCCATGTTTTTGCCTTTAAATATGTTTAAAGGTATTGAAAACACTAAAGTTTTCAGTTATAATCGCATAAATTGTCTATATTTCTTTGCTTTAAATACTGTTTTGGGGTTACATTTGCATAAAATGCTAAAAACCAAATTCTCAAAAATGGGAAGAAATAAAAACGATTTCATCCGTCCCTGTTTCCTCCCTGGATCTGTTTGGTAATTCTGACCCACATGATGTTTCTGAAAGCAGTTCTATCAGCATTCTGGGAGCTGATTGGTCCTTACAGCATCATTAGCTGCAATACTTGCTGTTGAATCTCAATATAATACTAGTATTAATATGTTCCATAACTACAGTCATATAATTCATGCAACAGCTCAAAAAACAGTTTTAATAACACTAATCCAAATCGATATCGGAATCGAATCAAAGCGTGATAATCGATTCTGAATCTTAAAAATCGGAATCAAATCGATTCTTGACATTTGAATCGATCCCCAGCCCTAGTAAATAAGTGTTTTCCCTCTGATTCGTACGCTGGAAGAGGGAAACGTTGAGAAAAACTGGCAGAAAGTGCTTCTCCTGGTTCTTATCTGCGACAGGATGAGGGGTTGTCGAGG
Source organism: Cololabis saira (assembly GCF_033807715.1). NCBI lineage: Eukaryota > Metazoa > Chordata > Actinopteri > Beloniformes > Belonidae > Cololabis > Cololabis saira. The sequence continues at coordinate 9,874,110 of NC_084591.1, forward strand.
AAATAACATCACCTCTCTATCTCCAAGAGTGGATCTGCGGGATGACTCCCACTCTGATAGTCATCTGCAGCAGAGACACAACACTTCCCATCTCTGCCTTTTCCGCTCTGAATCCACCCACCGCTATTATTTACCCCCCCGCCCGCCCTGCACCCAGCAGGCCTGTGAGTCACCAAATCAGCTTTCGCTTGAGTTACAAATAAATGAATCTCTTGTCTCCTTCGGAGGCTTATTGTTGTTTTGCTGTACACAAATTAGCCTCGGCCACTTAGCTCGGGGTGTAATTATGTGAGGGGGCGGGGCTTCACACAGCCTCTTCATGCTAACGCTGCATTGTGAGCGTCACGTGCTCGTCTCCAGCTGGCGGCCACTTAATTGCACATGTCGACCAAAGCGCTGTAATGATACACCGACATGTGCAGGAGTACTCCCTTTATGTTTCAGTGTGAGGAATACAATCTGGGACTAAAAAACCCCAAACAAAAACAGAAAAATGAAGCCAAGAGAGGGAAGAAAACATACTTATACTTTGGGCAGTACTAAGTACCCCCATGGTTTAGCAGCTTTTGCTAGCTTCGCAGGTGGGGGGTTTTTTGCTCGGTTTTTCTTCAGTTTTTCCATCAGGTTCAGGTCTGGATGTTGACCAGACCCTCATACCTGGGAGGTACCAGGGTCCAGTGTTACCCCTTTTCCACCAACCCGGTTCCAGTGCTGGTTCTGGTTCACAACTCCTTCAACTTGGAACCAGCTGAGAACCAGTTTGTTTTCCACAGCTCGGGTGCTAAGAGGAGCTACGTCAGTTACGTCGCTGCGTTTGCGTGAAAGTTGAAGCAACAACAAGGTGTTTGCTCTAATACGGACTTTTGTTCTAATACGGACCCCAAAGTTAAAATGTGCAACTTTGCAGCAGATTAAACATATTTACATCCTGGTTCAAAAGGCACAACTCTAAAGAAGTTAATTTTAGCTAGTTATCCCTTCTGAGCTGTGAGCAAAGACCCAACTCTATCCCTTTTCCACCAAATCGGTTCCAGTGCTGGTTCTGGTTCACAACTCGTTCAAGTTTGGAACCAGCTGAGAACCGGTTTGTTTTTCCACAGCTCGGGTGCTAAGGGGAGCTTGGTCAGTTACGTCGCTGCAAACGTCAGTTACGTCACTGTGTTTGTGTGAAAGTTGCAGCAACAACCAGGTATCTGCTCTAACAGGACTTGGTCCACGTAGCTCCTCCGTGGACACATTTCTAAAAGACAGGTTGTCTCCTCCTCAGACCCATGATGCTTTGCTGCATCCAGATTTATTCTTATCTGAAAATGTCTCCGTCTCCCAGTCTTGCTGTTGCCGTTGGTCTTAATAACTCCAACCCCTCCACTTACGTAAGCAGTTCTTTCCTCTAGACCAGCAAAGAGTTGGTGCTTACAGTGGCCGAGACCCGCCATTGCTGAAAATAAAAGTAACGCTGCAAACAGAAACAAACGCCCCTGCAAATAAAAAGAAACGCTGCTGCAAATAAAAGAAACGCTGCAAATAAAATAAAAAAACGACGCAAATTAAAAAGCCACAACGGAAGTGAATTACTGGGGACTATTTTTGCCGATGCACCGGTAACACATTAAAAATTACACGTAGCGACGTTGAACACTAACTTTTTCACTTATTTTCTTGTTCGTTGTTCTTCTTATTCCTCACTCTTCTTATTTCTTCCTTTTCACTTACGTCCTCTTCGTCTTCTTCTCCTCTCACGTAAAAAACACCGGTGCATCAGCAAAAATAGTCCCCGGTAATTCACTTCCGTTGTGGCTTTTTTATTTGCGTCGTTTTTTTTTTATTTGCAGCGGTGTTTCTTTATATTTGCAGCGTTTCTTTTATTTGCAGCTGCATTTCTTTCAGCATTTATTTTATGTGCAAAGCGTTTATTTTATTTGCAGTGGCGTTTCTTTTTATTTGCAGCGTTTCTTTAATTTTCCGCAATGGCGGGTCTCGGCCACCGTAGGTGCTACCTTGGAAATGGTTCTTCTGGCCCGGAACCAGTTCTTTGTCAGTGGAAACAGAAAGCCCGGTTCCAAATTCAGCACTGACCCAGAACCAGAACCAGAACCAGAACCAGAACCAGAACCAGTCCTGGAACTGGTTTGGTGGAAAAGAGGTATGAGATCTCCTTGGACTTCATATTTGAAGCTTCAGCCAAACACCGTCTCAGAACCTGATATAAACTCTCTAATTTGTCCTAAATCAATAAAGGAACAGTTAAGCCCTGGAACCTATTTGGTGTAAAAGGGGTTTGGAGAAGCAGCATCCCTTTCTGAAGGTCCCATGACGGCATTGAACCAGGCTGAACCGGGCTTTTACCTCCACGGAAGAGGTTTAGGGCCAATGAAGTAGAAAAAATGTAATTCTGAGGAAAAAATTCAGAATTCTGACTTTTCTTTTTGTTAAAAAAAAGTTCTTTGTCCGTGGAAACAGAAAGCCCGGTTCCAAACTCAGCACTGGCCCAGAACCAGAACCAGCCCTGGAACTGGTTTGGTGGAAAAGGGGTAGCTGAGCTGCTTCCTTGGTCTTTATCAACAACATCAACAACAACACAAAGTAACAGAGGAGTCCTCCCTCCTGCACGCCGCGGCAATGATTTTCACGCCTGCAGACGTTTTCGGTGTTTGAGCTTCACGTCTCAGAGTCTCTGTAATCAGACGTTTGACATATCAACTGATCTAAACACTTACAGATAATTACAGGTGCCCCGATGGCAATTACTGCGCAACACACACACAGAGAAAAACCCCCCACCAGGGGGACGTACGCTGGAGACAACTCCAGTCTGACTGTTTGAAGTTCCATCAAAGACTCGGGGAGGTGAAAACACGTCCAGGCTGCTCTTACACAGTGGCGTCAATTCAGTCGAAGCTAAGGTATGGCAAGGTTACGAGTCACAGAACTTAACTAGAGTATCAATCAACACGTCCAGCAAATACTCATCACAGAAGTCTATGTAGCTTATCTGCGTGGTCAAGAAAATTGGAACTTTTTCAAATGCAGTCTCACTCACTGCAAAAACTCAAAATCTTACCTGGAATATTTGTCTTATTTCTAGTTAAAATGTCTCATTTTTAGTCAAAAAATCTCATTACACTTAAAACTAGAGTCATCACCAGAAAAATAACTAGTTATTTGACCATTTTCACCTGTTACAAGATTTTTTTGCTTGTAATGAGAAGATAAATCTTGTCCCACTGGCAGATTTTTCTACTTATTTCAAGTGAAAATTTACTTGAAACAGGTGAAAATGGTTGTTTTTGAGTCTTGTCTTAAATGTAATGAGATTTTCTTTGACTAAAAATTAGACATTTTAACTAGAAATAAGACAAATATTCTTGTTAAGAGTTTTTGCAGTGTATAATAACTAGTGAAATCGATCATGTTCTGATTTGCATTTGTAGTTATTCTATATGTATTAAGTAATAGAATAACCAATACAAATAGACACAGAGTAATTCCATAAATGCATTTAAAAAACAAACATTTACATTTTCCCTTGAAGCCAAGGTGTGGCGACTGCCATACCTTGCCATACCCAATTGACGCCCCTGCTCTTACATCTCAACCTGATCCAGACCCACTCAAATTTTGACTCGAATCTTACAGGCCAGAGTCCTGCGAGGGCCCGGATTCTGACCCAGATACGCTGAAGGAGAAACTGAAGCAAACAGACAGGATTCCTGCAGCGGCGGCTCGGCCTGTTTCTGACTGACAGACGGGGAAAACCTTTCTTTCACACCTTTTACAAAGTTTGGCAGGACCTCAGCCCTGACTCAACAGGGGGGGGGGGGGGGGGGCAACATAGTTTTGATAAGATCTTTCCCACGCTCAAGTGAAAACGTTGCGTAACACTGCTGAAGCACATTTAGTAGAAGATTAATGACGACTGTAGGTGTGCAGGGCCGTATCCACGCAGACGAGGGCCCCTGAAGTCCAGGATTAACGCCGTGTTTGTGATGAACGGCACTTTCAGAGACTTTTCTCTCCATGTAAATGCTATGCAGATGTGTCGTCATTCGTCACCACCAGGGGGCCCCCAAGACACAATGTCATCAGTGTGAGAATAAAAATGACCCGTCGTCAACTGTATCCGACTAAAAAAGATCATATTTACGTAAAAATATTTGATCAAGTTAATAATTCTGCCTCAAATGTTTTGGGACTTTTACTCGCTGCCCATAAGACAATATTAAAAAAAAAATGCTGCTGGAGTTTTTTTGTTTTTTTTTCAATTCCAGAATTTATAAAGTCTGAGTTCATATATTTGGATTTTACTTCTGTTTCCGCCACGTAATGAATTCTCTCACAATAGACCATTGCGCTACTCTCAGAAACATTTACGCTAGCTGGCTAGGTCTAGTTTTTGTAAATTCGTACATTTATAACGTTTTTTTTCTTGTTATTTTAGCTCAGCCTCAGTATTTTTCCTTCAAATGGTCCTGATGGATTCTGAGTTCGTCACGTGGCCTCAAAAAAGATTTATGTGAAAATTATACGGGTCTTTTACTCAACATTTGTGAGTTTACGACATTGGAATGTCAAAGTTTTCTCGTTGTTTAAGAACAAAGAATTAAGTAAAAAATTTATGTTTTCATGGAATTTAACTTTGTTTTCATGAAATGGTCCTAAAACACTGTTGTCGTTAGCTAAAAACTAATTATATTAGCTAGCTAACATAATTATCAAACATCATCGTAATAGGGGTGTCCTTAGTAATATTGCTAATTTATTAACCCTTCTACTGCAAATAGCACTTTAAACTGCAGCTACTCTTTTAGACTGTCATAACTTGCTGCCACATTCTCTTGTACAGTGCACTTTTAATTGCAGTTATATTCTTAGCTGTTTCATTTGCTGCTATGCTTGTCTTGCAGATTGCACTTTTAAATGGATTTGTATTCTTTTTCTTTTATCACCCTTTTTAGGGGGGTCATTTTCTGGTTATTTTTTTTGTTGTATTGATCCACTGCTGTCCCTACGTGGAGACATGCTAATGTGTATTGTCGATTGTTTTATGTTGTGGCCATGGTGGCAATGAAGTTTCCACTTTGGGGATTATTAAAGTTGAATCCTATCCTATTTTATAATCTTGGAAACTATCTTTTTCTTTTACTACTTTCGACGTATTAGCTCACAATGGTATATTTAAGTTTAGTTAGGCTTGAATTTGAAGGTTAGATTCAAAAATCTTGCCATTTTCCATTTAAAGAAGCACAAACTTTTGTTAAAACATTAGTTTTAGTCGTGTTTAAAGGAATACTTTGGTTTTCCGCATTTGTTCCTGGTCTAATTGGGTCAAATCTGCACAAACCAGCCAAAGTAACTTCTGACTCCCATGGTGTTTAACACATTTGACTCCAACTTACAGCCATTTGTAACGATTATACACAAAACCATGATGGAAATCGTAGAAATAACCACTGAAAACACCCCAAAAACAACTGTGGAAGAGGACAAGAGTGAATGTTAGTGGCTGAAGAGCGACCTGCTCTCTCATGTAGGGGGCGCTCTCAGGTGAAAATTACACATAAAAAAAGAGGATGATAATAATTCCACTAATTTACAACCCGGGTCACCTTAAAGGGTTTTAACCCCCCACCTCCACCCTGCTGGAGTTTTAAACATAAAGGGTCCCAAAACAGAACCCTGTCCAGAATGAGGGTAGAAATAAAACTGCAGGTTTCTGGATTCTTGTTAAAAACTTCAGACTGAAGACTCCGCTTGTCATAAAAGTTTATATTTTGCTCTGAACGGACTGTTTTCTCTCTCTTTCCTCCGTTTTTATCTGAACTTTCAGGGTTCTGCTCAGAGAAAACTCCTTGAGCCGCTTGGAGGTTCCTCCCGTGACGCGCGGTGATCCATCTCCTGCAGGTTTTTACTCCCACACCTGAACCAGGACTTACCTGTTCTTCATTCGAGCCTTGAGGAAGTTCTTCCCGAACGGAGCCATGACTCCGAGATCCAGGACCTGGAACCGGCGCAGAGATCAGAGATCAGAGATCCGACCCGAGACGCGCTCCAGCCCCGCGCCACGACGCAGGACGTCCGCGGCTCCGCTGCAAACTTCAGACTGGAGTTTGGATCTGATCTGACTGCGCCCGACGCGGAGGAGGAGGAGGAGGGGGGGGCGTTTCCTTTCCTGCAGGGAGAGACTCTGCTCCCACTTCCACCCCCTTCCACCTGCAGGACGTCCCGCACTCTCCGCGGCCTTGGCGGGGACGCGCACGCAGGAAACGCGGCCGCGCGGCCCCAAATACGCACTGAGGAATAAAAACCAACATGTCAGAATCTGAATCTGTGTTTCTGTCAGGCTGCCACACTCTGATCTGATCCTCGTTAAAGTTACAGTCATAAAATAAACAATAAACGTCTTTATTGGCGTATAAAACCACTAAATTATAATAAATGTATTTATTGGCCACGGTTACATGATGTTTTTTAAATTCGGAATTAATTATTCTGAATCAAAAAATTCCGAATTAAACTATTTTCCTTCGAGTTTATATGGAAATAATAATTCCAAATTGAGGTTTACATGGAAAACACGTTTGATCGGCTTTATCCAATTCCGCTTAAAGGAGCATGAGGCAGGATTTATGAAAAAAAATCATATACGTTTTAATTTTTCTAGTAATGTCAGATGAAGCGTTCCAAACCAAAAAGAATGAGCCCTCTAGTGAATCTCTACGTTGCCTTGAACAGGCTGTGTGCTGCAAAATGTGCTGCAATTGTGGGGCCGAATTTCCCGCGCTGTCCTGCGGATGTGACGTCACATGACGCTGCATGCGCGTTCTCCCCGTTCTCCCGTGCCGGCTTTGCTGTTGGCTGCAGTACCCCCAACGGCCGTCGTGGTGAAGGGTGGCGCTAGAGAGTCTCATTTCTTAAAAGGAGCCTCAAGCTCCTTTAAGTTCTGGGGGTTGGGAAGGTTCTGATTGGATAGGGGGGCGGACCGGAAGTTATGTCTACCGGAAGAAAAACAAGCTTAGCCGCTACAACTTTGAAAAGCTCACAATTTCTATGTTTCCTGCCATCTGTTCTTTTAATTATTTCCAGGTCCTCCAAGCTATTTATTAAATAAATCGTCTCTGCTCTTGACCAGCGTTTACTGCGTGCTGCCATCTTGAAACTTTGTTTGGAAAACAAGCCCAGCGCGGAATACAAGCGTCATGGAGACAGACGGGCGAGGGAACGAGCAGAAAGAAAGAACGGAATTAATTTAAAGCGGAATGAGTGTATACATGATCGTGGAATTATTCTATTCGGATTTAAAATCGGAATAAACCAGCCACTTACTTCGGAATTAAGTTGAATTTGGAATGGCCATTTTCATTCAGAATTAAGTGTTTACATGGTCATTTTTAGTCATTTTAAATCGGATTTAATTTTAATTCTGAATTAAAGAGGAATTAAACTTCCCATGTAAACGCACTGACTGTGAGATGTCAAGCCAACTGTGATTGACATCAAGTGGGCGTGGTTTCCTGCATAACACTAGCTGGCTAGGTCTAGTTTTTGAAGCACATTTAGTAGAAGATTAATGACAACTGTAGGTGTGCAGGGCCGTATCCACGCAGACGAAGGCCCCTGAGGTCCTGGATTAACACCGCGTTTGTAATGAACGGCAGCTTTTTTTGATAAACACCACTGTAAAACCAAACTTTCAGAGACATGTCTCTCCCTGTGAATGCTACGCAGCTGCATGACCACTCCTCACCACCAGGGGGCCCCAAGACACGTCATCAGTGTGAGAATAAAAATGACCCGTCGTCTGTATCCTACTAAAAAAGATCATATTTACGTAAAAATATTTGATGAAGTTAATAATTCTGAGACAATATTCAAGACACAAGACAATATTCAAAAAACCGCTGCAGTTTTTTTTGTAGCTAATTTCAGGATTTATAAAGTCTGAGTTTATATATTTGGATTTTACTTCTGTTTCCGCCACGTAATGATTTCTCTCACAATAGACCGTTGCGCTACTCTCAGAAACATTTACGCTAGCTAGCTAGGTCTAGTTTTTGTAAATTCGTACATTTATAACATTTTCTTCCTTGTAATTTTAGCTCGTCCTCAGTATTTTCTCTTCAAATGGTCCTGATGGATTTTGAGTTCATCACATGGCCTCAAAAAGATTTATGTGAAGATTTATGAGAATAAAAATATTTTATCGAGTCAATAATTCTGACTTTTACTCGCTAGCCTACCCAACAATATTAAAAAAAAACGCTGCTGTGCTACCAAACCACAATTTGGATGTTAGATTCCCAAATCTTCCCGTTTTCCATTTAAAGAAGCACAAATTTTTGTTAAAACATTAGTTTCAGTCGTGTTTAAAGGAATATTTTGTTTTTTTGGTGTTTGTTTCTGATCTCTTTGGGTCAAATCTGCAAAAACCAGCCAAAGTAGCTTTTGACTCCCATCGTGTTTATGATATTTGACTTCACTTCACAGGTCTTTGTAACGATTATACACAAAACCACAATGGGAATTTAAAAAAAATTAAGTAAAAATGTTTTCCTGGAATTTAACTTTGGTTTCCTGAAATGGTCCTAAAACACTGTTGTCATTGGCTTAAAACTAATTATATTAGACAGCTAATGGAGGTTTTATTGTGAAAAGGAAGTGTTGGCAGTGTTATGTCCTGGGCCTGGTTTGCCTCTTCTTCGGCCTAAAGGACAGGAAGATTTCAGCAACTTTGATCATCAGTTGGATGATTACTTTATATTAGAATGAATCTGTTCTGTCATTTGACCCCCGGACGCCTTGAGCAGCATTCCACATCCAAACTCCCCCAGATTCAGATCAGCAGTCATGTAAGCAAACAGAAAATCACCCGGCTCTGTTTACAGCTTTCCACTCTCTAATTGGCTCCTGCGGAGAATTATCTCCCCCCAAAAGTAAATATGGTCCACTTGGAGACGGCTAACCGAGTTAGAGCAGGCTCCGCTCCTCCGGTATCTGAATCTGGCGGTGGTTTGAATCCAGCGGGAGGTGGGGGGGACTGCAGAGTCACTGCAGACATGTTTACACTTTTTAACTGTAGCCGTTCCCTTCGGTGGGTTTGTCTGGCAGGACAAAGTAAGTGAACCCTCTGGAATCAATCAGCCGTGGAACATAATCCAAGTCTCGATAACAGAGTGGAACGCTGTGCTCAAGGTTGGAAGACGTAGAGCAGTCCGGGTCCTGGTCCTTATGAGGTGCAGCAGCCGGTAAACAGTGATGAGCGCTGGACCTGTGGACTCGTTCCCAGGACGTCTGGACTGGACGGGTCTCTGGGGGTCAATACCGTCACTACAGGGTTCAGGACTGGACCAGTCTGGACGGGTCTCTGGGGGTCACTACCGTCACTACAGGGTCCAGGACTGGACCAGTCTGGACGGGTCTCTGGAGGTCACTACCGTCACTACAGGGTTCAGGACTGGACCAGTCTGGACGGGTCTCTGGGGGTCACTACCGTCACTACAGGGTCCAGGACTGGACCAGTCTGGACGGGTCTCTGGGGGTCACTACCGTCACTACAGGGTCCAGGACCGGACCAGTCTGGACGGGTCTCTGGGGGTCACTACCGTCACTACAGGGTTCAGGACTGGACCAGTCTGGACGGGTCTCTGGGGGTCACTACCGTCACTACAGGGTTCAGGACTGGACCAGTCCAGGATGGTCACTCATCAAGTTCATGACCATCAATGAGGGTGCACAGAGTCCAGGCCACAACTCTGGGGGGGGTTAGGGAGGAAACTCGATGGAGAACCGTACCGGTGACCTCTCAATGACCTCTCAATGACCTCTCAGTAACCTCTCAATGACGCCAACCGGACCACAGTCATTTGTGGGGGACTCGGAGTGGAGTTGCTTCTCCTCCCCAGTGAGAGGAACTGGTGAAGATGGATGGATGGATGGATGGATGGATGGATGGATGGATGGATGGATGGATGGATGGATGGATGGATGGATGGATGATGGAAGGATGGATGGATGGATTGATTGATTGTGGAATGGATGAATGGATGGATGGATGGATGGATGGATGGATGGATGGATGGATGGATGGATGGATGGATGGATGGATGGATGGATGGATGGATGGATGGACGGACGGACGGACGGATGGATGGATGGATGAATGAATGGATGGATGGATTGTGGAATGGATGAATGGATGCAATGATGGATGAATGGATGAATGGATGAATGGATGAATGGATGAATGGATGAATGGATGGATGGATTAATGGATGGACAGATGGATGGATTGATGGATGGATGGATGAATGGATGGATGGATTGATTGTGGAATGGATGAATGGATGCTATGATGGATGAATGGATGAATGGATGAATGGATGAATGGATGAATGGATGGATGGATTAATGGATGGACAGATGGATGGATTGATGGATGGATGGATTGATTGTGGAATGGAAGGATGGATGGATGGATGATGGACGGACGGACGGATGGATTGATGCAATGATGGATGGATGAATGGATGGATGGATGGAAGGATGGATGGATGGAAGGATGGATGGATGAATGGAAGGATGGATGGATGGATGGATGGAAGCATGAAACGATGGATGGACGGATGGAAGGATGGATGGATGGATGGATGGAAGGATGGATGGATTGATTGTGGAATGGATGAATGGATGAATGGATGGATGGATGGATGGATGGATGAGTGCTGAACACCTGAGTCTCTTCATCCTGGTATTTGAGGATGAACAGACCCCCCCCCCAGAAAGAGTGAGACTGAGAGTGAGGCGGATGACAGAGTGAGATGGATGACAGAGTGAGGTGGATGACAGAGTGAGATGGATGACAGAGTGAGGCGGATGACAGAGTGAGATGAATGACAGAGTGAGCCTGCGTCCTCCCCGACCCCGAGTTCATCCATCCATCAGAGGAGCAGATCTCCAGGACCGTGACGCTCAGACCTTCCACTCGGTGATGCCGGAGTGACGTCTCCGGAGTGACGGCAGGATGGAGATGTGATTTGAGGAGAGGTGGGTGAGGAGGGGCCCGTGGGTGGGGGGGCCGTGGGTGGGGGGGGGGTGGGGCTCAGGGCTCTTATAAACGGAGGCGATGGAGCCACCAACTCCACAACCCTGCAGCTCCTGGAGGAGAAGAAGCAGCAGCATCTCTTTTCTGTCCGACCTCAAACCTCCTGGACTAAATTCCTCCTCAGGTGATTCTCCTCCGTGGAAACGTCCTTTCTTCCCCCGACGAGATGCAGGCTCAGCTGGCGTGTTTCCTGCTGCTCTGCCTGGCAGGTGCAGCCCTCTGTTCAGGTGAGCAGCAGCCGGTTCTAGGGGAGCAGCTTCCTGGATCCTCTGATTGGATCTCAGCGTCTGGAAAGTTATTATAACATATTTTTTCATTTAGTTTTTTCTAAAAAGAGACTTTTTCTCAGTATTGTATCTTACATTCATGTTATTATATTCATAAAATATAATAAAAAATATATATATTATATATATATATATAATATTATATTATATTCATATTTATAAAAATAGTCTAAAATAACCATAATTATTTATACTTTCGCATCATGGCTGTTAAAATAATCATTTTTTTAATCTGGTCTAAATAATGATATAAATACTAATGTTAACAACAAAAATAACAATAATCAATGATACTGATAATAATAATAATAATAATAATAATAATAATAATAATAATAATAATAATAATAATAATAATAATAATAATAATAATAATAATAATAACGATAATGATAACGACGATGATGATGATGATAATAATAATAAAACGATAACGACGATTAAGATAATAATAATAATAACGATAACAATAATCACGATGAAAATAATAATAATAATAATAATAATAATAATAATAATAATAAGATAACGATGATGATGATGATGATGATGATGATGATGATGATGATGATAATAATAATCATAAGAATAAGAATAATCATAAGAATAATAAAGGTCAAGGATGCGGAGTGGAAACCTTGGTTAATAAATAAATTAACAAATAAACCAAAAGAAATCTCTGAAGCCGCTTTTTTGCTAAATGATCCAAAATTATTTAATACATTTTATACTTTAAATCCACATGTAAATATATAAATCCAGGTATAATTCTGAATGACATGTACGTAAAACCCACGTCTTCGTATGTATTCATGTATTTTATATTTTAATAACCAAGTGTAAGTGTGCATTTCTACCAAATATATGTATTTAAAGCACGAATATATACAATATATTATATTTACTGACACATATATCCGTATAGATGGATTTTAAAGTATAAAAATACAACTAAACCTGAGTGTAAGCAGGTATAAATGAGGGTAAGGCGGTTTTCTTTACACGTGTGTTGATTTTAAACTATAAAACCCGTCTTTACATGAATATACGTGGGATCTTTTACACGTGAACTCATGTATATGCATGATTTTCAAACACAAGGAAACATTAAACCCACTCGTGCTTACGAACCCACACAGACCCAGGAATCCGTGAGTCTTAAAGTGGCACAAAGACAGAAAAAGAAATCCGGTTTGGAAGAAAACCAAAGTCTGAATGTGGAAGGATTTGATTGGGTTCGATGTGACGAACGTTGGAGTCCAGAAGTTTGGGAGTGGGGAGGTGTGGAGCGGCAGGAACGCTGGGAACGCCGGCGGATGTGGAGCAGAATAACAGCTCCACATACGCTTGTAAAAGACGGGACTTTCAGAAGATAAAGCCTCCCATGATGCAACTGGTTCCAGCTGTATACAACCATTAAGAGAGAACTAAAAACCAGTGTGAGTTTGGAAATATTTTAGCAATTATACCCACGATCGGAAGAAATATCAGAAATCCAGAGTAACATCTACATCTGCTAAAGTGACGTCTGATAAATATGATGTCATTAAAAAACTGCACAAAATGAGACGTATGTAAAATGAGAACTAAGAGTTACTTCAGTTCACCTCATTACGGAAGAATATCAGGGCCATGCAAGAAAAAATATTTGAGGGGAAGATTTTTTTTTTATTGTGCACTTCGAGAAAAAAAGTCGAAATGTCGAGAAAAAAGTTGAAATGTTGAGAAAAAAGTCTAAATGTTGAGATTAATGTTGAAATGTTGAGAAAAAAGTCTAAATGTCGAGATTAATGTTGAAATACAATTTCGAGAAAAAAGTTGAAATCTCAAGAAAAAAGTTGAAATGTTGAGAAAAAAGTCGAAATGTCGAGATTAATGTTGAAATACAATTTCGAGCAAAAAGTCGAAATTTCGTGAAAAAAGTTGAAATTTCGAGAATAAAGTTGAAATACAATTTTGTGAATAAAGTCGAAATGTCTCCTCTGCCCCATCAAATCCAGTTAGAGCGACTGACAGCTATGCAGCAGCAGCCGTAACTAACTAACTAACTTACATCCTTGGAGTGGAACGTTAAGGATACGTTTCCCAAGTTATGCAACTGCATATGTGTGATATGTGTTTCAAATCAATATCGTCATCAAATTTTGACTTTTTTCTCAACATTTCAACTTTTTTCTCGAAATTGTACTTCAACATTAATCGCGCCATTTCAACTTTTTTCTCGACATTTCGACTTTTTTCTCAAAGTGCATAATGGAAAAAAAATCTTCCTCCTCTAAAATATTATTTTTATTTTCTCCTGCCTGGCCCTAATACTCTTCCGAACCTCATCTTTATTGATGTGGAGAGAAAACGGCTGGAAAACGGAGACGGAAAAATAAATCAAGGGGAAAATTGAGTGCGTAGGTACCAATCCGAGAGAAATCAGAGAAATATTCCGCCCGGTGGGACGAGACGAAGACTCAGGAGTCTTATTCTTATTAGCCCAGATGGGTTTTGGTTAGATTGATGTTTAAATCAATAATTTAGGGGAGAAAAAAAGGGTGAAACGGATAAAGATCCTATAATTAATCAATATCTGATATCATTTCCTGACAGATGTGGACCAGGAGCAGCGAGCGCTCGCAGAAGAACTCCTCAGCAGCCTCCTCAGCTCCAAGGTACGTAGCTGCCCTGTGACCTCTGACCCCCCCCGAACCCTGGACCATCAGCGTCCCCTCCCTGCTCGAACCGATAATCAATAACGGGGGGTTTCGACAAATCAGACGTTGATTTATACAGATCAAACGTGCAACAGATGATGAAACCATCGTCGGTGGTGCTGCAGCCGAGGGAGATGAAGTCAGGGAGACGTCGTCATGGCGACGCATCTCCCTCTCACACAGATCACACGTGAGATTGGATCATTTCTGCCGATGCTCGAAGCCCCTCGGAGGTGATGGTCGGGGGGGAAACTAGAGCGTCATTCTTTAAATCAGGAGATCTGCTGGCTCTCTGGTGCAGCGATGCTGCAGAGCCCAGATCAGAGGTGTTAGTGGGAGGATCCTGATGAAGTTTGTTGAGTTTGTGACAGGAAACATGGGTTCGGTACGGGCCTGAACGAGCAAGATGAGGTTCATGTTCAAGATGCTGAACATGTTGAGGGCAAGGCCTGGCACGAAGACCATAGACAAGGAAGACTCGGGCCACGTCTGGTGGGTTTGTGGCCGAGTTTGGGCCAAAAATGAGCAGAGTTTGGGCCAAAAAGGGCCAAAATATGCTGACTTTGAGCCAAAACGGGCCAAAATGAGCCGAGTTTGGGACAAAAGGGGCACGTTTGGGCCAAAATGGGCCAAAATGAGCCGAGTTTAGGCCAAATCGGGTCGAGTTTGGCCCAAAAGGGCAGAGTTTGGGCCAAACGGGTCAAAATGAACCGAGTTTGGGCCAAAACAGGCCAAAATGAGCCGAGTGTTGGCCAAAACGGGCCGAGTTTGGGCCAAAACGGGCCAAAATGAGCCCAGTTTGGACCAAAACAGGTCGAATTTGGGCCAAAACGGGCCAAAATGAGTCAAGTTTGGGACAAAAGGGCCAAGTTTGGGCCGAAACAGGCCACAATGAGCCGAGTGTTGGCCAAAACGGGCCGAGTTTGGGCCAAAACAGGCCAAGTTTGGGATAAAAGGACAGAGTTTGGGCCAAAATGGGCCAAAACGGGCCAAAATGAGCCGAGTGTTGGCCAAAACAGGTCGAGTTTGGGCCAAAATGAGTCGAGTTTAGGGCAGAAGGGCCGAGTTTGATACAAAACAGACCAAAATGAGGCGAGTTTGGACCAAAACAGGTCGAGTTTGGGCCAAAATGAGGCGAGTTTGGGCCGAACGTTTTGTGCAGCTCACGTGTGAGCAGCTCCCTCAACATCTACAGCTTTGATCTTGCGTCTCCTGCCAGGAAACTTTCATGTCTCAAAGCAAATGATGCTGATGCCCCCACAACCCCCCCGCAAACCCCCAGGGCCCCCAAGAAGCCCCCAGGTACAAATGCAGCCTCTACGTACGTGTGGATAATTAAAACAACCCGTATTCATCTGTAACATTTACTTCCTTCACATGCTTTTCTTGGGTTGAGATCAAATTTATAATCTTTTTTATTTCTGAATTTGCTTTATAAAGTTGATAAAGTTGGAATTTTAGTTTTTTTTCTTCCTCGAAATTTTAAGTTTATATAATAAGACATTTTTTGTTTATTTCTTAAGTTAAAATACAATCATTACAAGATAAAAGTCAGCCACGGAGAAGGTTAAAAAATACAGTATGTTCTTACGTGTCTAAAGTGTGTTTAAGGTCCTGCAGCGGCTTCCACTTTTATTTCTCTCGGATAATTTTTTTTTTTTATGTTTTCTATGTTTTTATTTAAAGTTCCAGCTCAGTTTCCCTGAACATCGGCAGGATTTCTGTCAAAAAGAAGGATGACGTCCGATGGGTTCAAGGATAATAAAAGACAAATTAGATCTGCTCCTTACCCATGATTCCTTCTGATGGGGCGGGGGGGCGGGGATCCTGGTCTCCATCCGGCTGGGGGTCCGATCTGGGGTCCCGGTCTTGGGTCCGATCTGGGGTCCCAGTCTGGGGTCCGGTCTGGGGTCCCGGTCTCAATCCGGCGGGCCGTCCGGTCTGGGGTCCAGTCTGGGGTCCTGGTCCCCATTTGGCTGGGGGTCCCCCTCCTGGGTCCCGGTCTGGAGTCCTGGTCTCCATCCTGCTGGGGTTCGGGTCTGGGGTCCCCCTCTGGGATCCTGGCCTGGGGTCCTGGTCTGGTGTCACGGTCTTGACCGGCTCCGTCCCGTCTCTGCAGGTGAGACACAGCCAGCAGAGCGCCCCCTACTGGCAGGCGTCCCTGTCCAGCCTGTGCAGGACGGTGGGGGTCCTGCACCGGGGCTCCTGGGACGGCGAGGACCAGGCGGCAGCGGCAGCGGCGGTGGCGGCGGCGGAGGAGGAGCTGAGGGAGGGGGGCCTCCAGCTGCTGGAGGACCTGTACAGCCTACGACACATCTGCCGGGAGCTGCAGAGCCGGGACGAGAGGGTGAGGATGCAGAAACCGGATATACATTCATCCATCCATCCATCCATCCATCCATCCATCCATCCATCCATCTTCTTCCACTTATCCGGAACCCGGTCGTGGGGGAAGCAGTCTCAACAGGGATGCCCAGACTTCCTTCACCCCAGACTCTTCCTCCAGCTCTTCCTCCAGCTCTTCCGGGGGGAGTCCGAGACGTTCCCAGGCCAGCTGAGAGACATAGTTTCTCCAGCGTGTCCTGGGTCTTCCCCGGGGTCTCCTCCCGGTGGGACATGCCTGGAACACCTCCCTAGGGAGGCGTCCAGGAGGATCCGGTACAGATGCCCAAGCCACCTCAGCTGACTCCTCTCAATGTGAAGGAGCAGCGGCTCGACTCCGAGCTCCTCCCGGGTGACCGAACTCCTCACCCTATCTCTAAGGGAGCGTCCAGCCACCCTGCGGAGGAAACTCATCTCGGCCGCTTGTATCCGCGATCTTGTCCTTTTGGTCACTACCCAAAGTTCATGACCATAGGTGAGGGTAGGTGCGCAGATTGACTGGTAAATCGAGAGCTTCGCCTTTCGACTCAGCTCTTTCTTCACCACGACGGTCCAGTACATCGACATCGACATCGACACCGACACCGAGGTTCAACTATCGGCCGTATTCTCCTCTCCAGTACCCTGGCGTAAACTTTCCCGGGGAGGCTGAGAAGTGTGATCCCCCTGTAGTTGGAACACACTCTCCGGTCCCCCTTTTTAAAAAGAGGGACCACCACCTCGGTTTGCCACTCCAGCGGTACTGTCCCCTTCCTCCATGCGATGTCGCAGAGGCGTGTCAACCAAGACAGCCCTACGACATCCAGAGACTTGAGGTACTCAGGGCGAATCTCATCCCCCCCGGTGCCCGGCCACTGA
Source organism: Cololabis saira (assembly GCF_033807715.1). NCBI lineage: Eukaryota > Metazoa > Chordata > Actinopteri > Beloniformes > Belonidae > Cololabis > Cololabis saira. Next base: position 9,891,437 of record NC_084591.1, read on the forward strand.
GGAGCTTACGAACTACCTCAGTGACCTCTGCTTGGGTGATGGATGAGCACGCCTCCGAGCCCCAACTCTCTGCTTCCTCAGTGGAAGGCATTTGGGTTGAGGAGATCCTCGAAGTATTCCTTCCACCGTCCGACTATGTCCCCAGTCGAGGTGAACAGCTCCCCACCCACACCATAAACAGTGCCGGCAGAGTACTGCTTCCCCCTTCTGAGGCGCCGAACGGTCCTCCAGAATTTCCTCAAGGCCGAACGAAAGTCTTCCTCCATGGCCTCCCCGAACTCCTCCCAGACCCGAGTTTTTGCCTCCAGGACTGCCCGAGCCGCGGCCCGCTTGGCCTGCCGGTACCCATCTACTGCGTCAGGAGTCCCACCGGCCAACATAGCCCGGTAGGACTCCTTCTTCAGTTACGGCATCCTGTACTTCCGGTGTCCACCACCGGGTTCTAGGATTGCCGCCACGACAGGCACCGGAGACCTTGCGACCACAACTTCGAGCCGCCGCTTCGACAATGGAGGCAGAGAACATGATCCACTCGGACTCAATGTCCCCCGCCTCCCCCGGGATCTGAGAGAAGTTCTCTCGGAGGTGAGAGTTGAAGATGTCCCTGACAGAGGGCTCGGCCAGACGTTCCCAACAGACCCTCACAATCCGTTTGGGTCTGCCCGGTCTGTCCAACCTCTCCCTCCGCCAGCGCATCCAACTCACCACCAGGTGGTGATCAGTTGACAGCTCAGCCCCTCTCTTCATCCGAGTGTCCAAGACATGCGGCCGAAGGTCAGATGAAACGACAACAAAGTCGATCATTGACCTCCGGAGTACAATTAAAATGAATAAAATCCTTTCTTTTAGGCTGAATGTTGATGTTCAGCTGTAGAACCGGCGGGTTTCTTAAACACTTTTCAATTAATCGAGCGATACTAAACTACTTGCTAAAAAGGAACCTTTTGAGAGGAGATTTAAAAGTGAACCAACAGCATTTGAATGACCTCAGATGTTTTCTTTCTTTTTTGTCATTGAACTGAAGAAAATTGTGCACGTACAGCTGAGTGTCATCAGCATAAAACTGTAATCCCCATTATGGTCCGGGTCAGAGGTAGCATGTAAATATGGAACAGGAGGGGACAGAGTACCGAGACTTGTGGCTCAACAAGTTCAACAAGTTCTCTACGTAGACTGTATGAGAGGAACTGGACAAACACATGAAGCCTGTCAATCAGTTAGCCGTTTTAGTCCGGTTAGCTTTTATTAGGCGTGGGAATCTTTTACTATTTCAGGATTCCATTTGATTCCGATTATATCAATATCGATATTTAGGGACACGATTCGATTCATAAGTACTTCTGCTTTGATCTGTAGGGAGGCAAAGGATGTTCATGATCCGCTTCAGTCTGCAGAGAGTGATAAATGGACCATTTAAGTGTCTTTTTTCACATTTATTATATTTTAAACATTTATCCACACTAAGATAGAACTGTACTTATTAATAAAAGTGCTTCTTTATGAAAAACTGAGCCTTGTGGCACGCCAAAACGGCGACATCCGAAAAAAAGATTTTCTTTTTTCTATTATTATTTAAAATCGATTTGGGGATATTTTATATCATTTCTGAATCGTATTAAATGAGAATTACGATTCTTATTTGACCGATTTCGGGTCGGGTTTCTGTCCTCGAAGCGGGGCATATAAGGGTTTCGATCTCAGAAACCAAAGGATTTTGGGTCAGAATAATAAGCATGTGACCTGAGGATCTCTCAGATCTCTCAGATAAGATAAGATGAGATAAGATAGTCCTTTATTGATCGGGTGCTACAGGAGCTCAAAGTCGGACAACATGAACTCAGACTACCGGTAAATAAACAATAAAGATAAATTATAAGTATGAAAAATAAAAAAAATTAGAAATACAGTAAAAAAGAAACTGAATAAATGTACTATAAACATAGTAAGTACAGTATAATAAATAGTATGTTATACTAATATAGTATAAAGGAATAGTGTGCAGTTGCAGTCTTATTACTTCCACCTTCCCACCCTCCTCCCTCTGTGCCTGTTTGCAGGAAATCAAATCATGGTTTTCCTCCAATTTCCTCAAGTTAAACAGTAACAAAACTGAAATAGTCCTCATTGGCTCTAGGTCCACCCTCACTAAACATCCCAGTTTCTACCTTACCATAGACAACTCCTCGGTCTCCCCCTCCCCTCAGGTCAAGAGTCTGGGTGTCGTCCTTGACAGCTACCTTTCATTCCACTCCCACATCAACAACACCATCCGGTTCGCCTACTTCCATCTCCGCAACATCAACCGCCTCCGCCCTTCACTCACTCCCAACAGCGCCGCAATCCTGGTACACTAACTTGTCACCTCCCGCCTGGATTACGGAAACTCCCTTCTTTTTGGTCTCCCGCACAAACTCCTCCATAAACTTTAACTGGTCCAGAACGCTGCAGCCCGCATCATCACCGGGACACCTTCCACCAGCCACATCACTCCCATTCTCCACCAACTCCACTGGCTCCCCATCAAACACCGGATCAATTTCAAAATCCTCCTCCATACATTTAAGGCCATCCAAAACCTCGCTCCCCCAAACCTCTCTGACCTCCTTCACATCAATGTCCCCAGTACTCGAGTTGTAAAAAAAAATCAGGGGGGATGGTGGATTTGATCATATGGGGACAGATAATTTGTGCTGATTACAAATAATATAATATATTACAAATAATAGCAGTGACCAAAACACCTGCAGAAATACTGCAGGAATGACATAGCAGCAGTTAAATGCAGCCTTCTGTAAGCTTTAAATATCCACTGGGCTTACATCAAATACATCAAAACACAACAATAAAAAACAGTTTTCTGAATTTATCAATATGACTCTGTCCTTCACAGGATAAGTAAAATGGATCAATGCAAAAACTCACAATCTTAACAAGAATATTTGTCTTATTTCTAGTTAAATGTCTCATTTTAGTAAAAAAAATCTCATTACACTTAAAACAAGACTCATAATTGGAAAAAAAAAACAACAATTTTCACCTGTTTCAAGTAGATTTTCACTTAAAATTAGCAGACAAATCTGCCAGTGGAACAAGATTTTTTTGCTTGTAATGAGAAGATAAATCTTGTCCCACTGGCAGATTTTTCTACTTATTTCAAGTGAAAATTTACTTGAAACAGGTGAAAATTGTCAAATAAGTTATTTTTCTGGTGTTATTGTTGATGACTCTAAATGTTGAAATAGCAGTAAAACCACATTCATTGATGAATTGACATAAGGAATGGAAAGGGGGGATGGCAGTTTTACAGGGGGGATGATTTGGAGCGTTTTTATTTCAGGGGGGGATGCCATCCCCCCTCATCCCCCCTCAACTCCAGTACTGAATGTCCCCACCCGGTCTCTCAGGTCTGCCTCTTCCATCACCCTCACCGTCCCCCCAGTCCGTCTGTCCACCATGGGGTCTAGAGCTTTCAGCCACTCTGCCCCTCATCTCTGGAACTCCCTCCCCCCTGACCTCAGGAACACTGACTCCTTCTCCCGTTTCAAGTCCCTCCTCAAAACCCACATCTTCAGACTGGCATATGAGAGCTGATGTTCCCCTGTTTGTGCCTGCCTGCTACGGGTTCTGTGCAGACTGTTTTTATTCCATGAGTCTGTCTTAATTATTTTATTGATTTTATTTGATGTTGTACGGCGACCTTGAGTGCCTTGAAAGGCGCCTTATAAATAAAATGTATTATTATTATTATTATTTTTATTATAAATTAGTTATTATTATTTATTATTATTAAAAATAGATTATAAATTAGGTTTGAATTAGATCCGTAAAGGGTTATCAGCTACGAATCAGCGATCAGTATCGTGACGTACTCGTATCGTATGATTGGACAATTCTTTCCCCGTCTTTTTTATCTGAGCAAAATGGCAGACACAAGCAAAACTGAGGGAACTAAACTAAATGCGGTTGTTTCTTTACAAAGACACCCTTTCTCGAAGCGTTTTAGAGGACAAACTGGAGGTAAAGGAGCTTGGGCCCGAACGTTATCTTTTTAAATAATATAAATTCTAGACAGAACAATGAAAATGTTCATGTTTCTCTTCTCTCTAATGTGTAAAATAAACTGAACCCAAACCAGGAAGAAAAAAACAATACAAAATAACAGTGTTGAAATGATAAATCCCCACTTTTTTTCTTTTTCCACTGCAGCAGAACTGAACTGCTTCACTAAAACTTTAAATTACATTTTTTTGCACCAGCAACCACTGGTCTCAACTGTTTGCTTTGTAGGATTTTATCTAAAAAAATAAATAAATACATTAAAAAAAATCTAGATATGGGGATCAAAACTGTTTTTTTGTTTTAATTCCTGCTGTAAAGCTTCAATGTGAAGCTGAATAGAGATTCACTCACAGCTTCAGGCTCCCAGCCCCCTCTGGTGGTCGGTTCAGGTACTGCAGCCTTAAGTGCATCCTGGTTCTCTTGAACCTGGACGTCCTTGTCGCCTGTGACCAGGGGTGGAAAGTAACAAATTACATTTACTCACGTTACTGTAATTGAGTACTTTTTACGAGTAATTTGTAATTTTCTAAGTAGATTTTGAAATATGTAATTTTTACTTTTACTCGAGTACATTTTGACCGAAGTATTTTACTTCACTACATTTGAACCCCCTCACGTTACTGAGTAGAAAATTTATGGTGAAAAAATTAAATGCGGGCAGAAACCAGCCACAAAAACAACAAAAACCCTTGGCCAAACTTGGAAGACTTATTCGCATTCAACAAAAAGAAACAACATTATAATGCAGTGTAAAATGTGCCTGCCCGGCAGAACGGAGCTTTCAGCATTCTAGACATCAACATCTAAAAAAATGTACTCAAACAAGTGTGGATCTGTACTTTAATATGCCTCGAAGTTGATTAATTTGATTCGCGACTCATCGTTATTACGTACTCTGCTACTAGGATCACAGAATACGCAAAATGAAAGGCAGGTTTTGCAAGTAAAGATATGTTTTATTTTTGACCCAATGGTTCTTTTGTTCAGGTTTAAAAATGATGCAAGTGACTATTTACAACAGTATGGAAAGCAGTTTACAAATTAAACCCAAGAACTAAAGTTTATATAAAGAAAATGACTCCAACGTAACCCAAAGAAATAAGCAAAAAGAACTGGACCCTAACCTTAAAATAATAAATCCACTAACTAAACCTAACCTTTAACCAAAACAAAATTACACATAAATTAACTATACTAAACTAACTACTCTAAATCAATCCTCAACAAATTAGGCTTTTACATCAGTCAGGCGTTGGAGCCATCTAATATTTACCTTACTGCTTCCATTCACAAGTGATACAACAAACAAGATTTAGCAGGAACCAAACTTAAGGGCAGAAAGGCTGAGGGAAACCAAACATTTAGCCCCAAAGCTCACACAACATCCAGAACGGACAGCACGTCTTCACACATGGGTTTGAGTGAGATGACTGCCAAAGAGCACTGCTCCAGCAGCAGCTTTGTAGGGGGAGAGGTTCCCTCTGGTTGGCTTCCGGTAGAGGTGGGCGTCGCTCTCCATCAGCACACCTGCAGCAGCTCCAGCTCCTCCCACACCAGAGGACCTGAGCTGACAGGTGATTTAGTAAAGGCCACCTCCAACAGGAAACACTCTCCCAACCAAACCTCTGCACCCCAGTACCAGATACTCACAAATAATAAATAAACAAAAACAGTAAATTAACAGGGATGTAACAATCGTTTTTTTGCATTAAATAACTGAAAGTAACTTTTACTCAAATTACATTTTAAATGAAGTACTTTTGTACTTTTACTCGAGTAAATTTTTAGATGAGTACTTTTACTTTTACTTTGAGTAGGATTTAAGCAAAGTAAAGATACTTTTACTCAAAAATTTTTCAGTACTTTTTCCACCTCTGCCTGTGACTGACCCCCCCTCATCTCTTTCCCCCCCACAGTTCCTCCCAGAGTCTCTGGAGTTCCCCGAGGACAACAGCGACGTGCCGCTGAAACGAAAGTCGCCCTACATCCTGAAGAGGCAAGCCGGCCACAACACCAAGTCCCGGAGGCCGTACATCCTAAAGCGGAGTCCGGTTTACTGACGGCCGCCGAGACGAGGGGAAGGGACGGGTTGGAGGGTTTCAGGGAACCAGAACACACATTTTTGGTGAATGTGGGTAATCTAGTTTGTTTTCTTGTGGAGGTGCTTGTTTATTTATCTCCCCGCTCGGCTCGTACCCCCGGCACCGAGTTTACACCAGTCATGCATCTTTGAAAAAAAAACATGTATTTCCTCTGTTTCTTCACCACAGACTGAGTTCATTTTGTTCCAGAAATGATTAAAAAGGATTCGTAATACCAAGCTGGAATGATGTGAAAGTTTGTCCAAACTCTGTAAAACGCCTTCCAGATGGGGACAGAGTAGGGTTGCCACCTTTCAGAAATAGAAATAAGGGACGCCCTGATTTCAGCAGCGCAGGCGCCAAAAAAAAGCCCCCAAACTTCTAAACTGCATAGAAATGTGTTTATTTTATATGAAAAAACAAAATGCTTTGATTTAAAGTTTAAAGTGCTTTAATAGCATTGAACTTGCATGACTGTACAGACTGACAACCATACTAGCAACTGAAATATCCTCCTATGAATATAGCCTACAGGTGAAGAATATGGTGTAAAAGTTAATTTATTTCAATAATTCACTAGAATATGGTGTAAAAGTTAATTTATCTCAATAATTGAACTAGAATATGTTGTACAAGTTAATTTATTTCAATAATTCAATTTAAAAGTTGAAACTAATATATTACATAGTCTTATTACATGCAAAGCAAGATATGTTAAACCTTTATTTGTTATAATTTTGATGATGGAACTGTTTATTGATTTCATAAAATATTCTCTAATTTATTTTTTATTTGGGGTTTTCATAAACTGTGAGCCATAATCACCAAAATCATAACAAATAAAGGCTTGAAATATCTCACTTTGAATTTAGTGGGGAAATAATATATTTGTTTCACCTTTAGTTAAATTTACTACGAATGACGTTTTGCAATATATTCAAATTTTTTCGACCTTCACCTGTATATTATGACATCAATAAATAGGAGTATAATATATGTCCGTATTGGTTCAATACGGAACGCAATTTTTAATTCCCAATTCCCAAGCCCTACCTGGAGGTGAAGCCCGAGTCCTCCCGCTGTCTGGCACATAGAAAGATCTGGGCACAGACGCAGCAGGTGCTGTTGTCCCGCCACTAAGATTTTGCCGGCCTTAATGTTTCCTCTGTTTTATTTTGTTCATTATTGTTACATTTAGTGTTGATGTGTGTGTGACAGATGTGTGTATGGGGCGTATGGGGCGTTAAGGAAAATACGGGGCAAATCGCGTGGACGCAACATTTTTTTCTCAAATAAAGGACAATTCCGTATTTTACGGGATGGGTGGCGACCCTAGGACAAAGTGGCACAAAAACAACACGAACAAAAAGAAAAACAAACAGTTTTACACCACGCTGACTCATGATAGCGCCCCCTACTGGCCCACCGATCCCCGTAAAAGTATGTAAGCATGCAAGTATACGAGAATACATGTACCTTAGAGTATAAATACACCACATTGGAGATTTTTTATCTTAATTGACCCTTTTGGCCTTCTGATAGGTCCCTGGCTGACTAATCAGAAACCCTTCTCCGTTGCTACATCCGGTTTATCCGGTTGGACCAAACAGCCATCTCTCTCATTCACATCAATGGAAAAAGCGTAGTTTTTACTTTCTATGTATCAAATATAAATCACTGGATTCTTTTTTTAAAACTCTGTATTAGTAAAGAGGAACACTTGTAGTGTATTTTTATCCCCAAACTAGCAGAAATCCGATCCAAACTTCCAAAAGAAAGTCGGCTCGGCAGCAGGCTACAGCCCTTTTATTTATTTTTCTTAAAATGGTTAAGTGGTGTGCTCGGGGCACACAGAGAGAGTATCACAGGAATACATTTCATCCCAAAACCAACCGTGAACTACAATAAAGCTACAAGGACGATCACACCTTCCACTTTGCTATCAGCTAAAATAATCAAAATATCTTGTTTTCACCGAAAACCTCTGTTTTTTAAACCCGAAGTGTTCCTTTTTATTTATATCTAGTTGCTGTTGATTTTCTTTGGTACATGAATTAGGAATAAAGTGATGTAAAATCCTGTTTTTACAACGGACGGGAGAGATGACAGTTTTGTCCGACCTAGCAACATGGTCAGGGCTTGACAAAGGATCAATAGGTTCATGAGATGTTGAGTTCATGGTGTTTCCAAGGAATGTTGGATTGATTTTAGATCATTAAGTCACAAGATATAGATCAAAATGAAAACTTTAGGCCACACCCACAAAAAACTTGCTCGTAGCTTTGTTAACATTTTTGCGACGACCACACCTTCCACTGTGCTATCAGCTAAACCAGGGGTCGGCAACCCAAAATGTTGAAAGAGCCATATTGGACCAAAAACACAAAAAACAAATATGTCTGGAGCCGCAAAAAATGAAAAGTCTTGTATAAGCCTTAGAATGAAGACAACACATGCTGCATGTTTCTATATTAGTTATAACTGGGGGAAGATTTTTTTTTTCATTATGCAGTTCGAGAAAAAAGTCGAAATGTCGAGAAAAAAGTCGAAATGTTGAGAAAAAAGTCGAAATGTCGAGAAAAAAGTCAAATTTCGAGAAAAAAGTCGAAATGTCAAGATTAATGTTGAAGTACAATCTTGAGAAAAAAGTCGAAATGTCGAGAAAAAAGTTTAAATGTTGAGAAAAAAGTCGAAATGACGAGAAAAAAGTCAAATTTCGAGAAAAAAGTCAAATTTCGAGAAAAAAGTCGAAATGTCGAGATCAAAAAGGAAAGGAAAAAGGAAAAAAAAAGAAGAAAAAAAGAGAAAAAAGGAAAAGAGAAAAAAAAGAAGAAAAAAAGGTCAAACATTTTTGTAAAAGCTCCAGGAGCTAGACTAATCAATATATATCGTTTTTGCCAAAAACCTCATTTTTTTTAAACCAACTCCACGGTACCCGAAGTGTTCCTTTTTATTTATATCTAGTTGCTGTTGATTTTCTTTGATACATTAAATTAGACATAAAGTGAAAGTAAAAAGTGGACGGGAGAGATGACAGTTTTGCCCGACCTAGCAACATGGCCAGGGCTTGACAAAGGATCAATAGGTTCATGAGATGTTGAGTTCATGGTGTTTCCAAGGACTGTTGGATTGATTTTAGATCATTAAGTCCCAAGATATAGATCAAAATGAAAACTTTAGGCCACACCCACAAAACACGACTTGCCCGTAACTTCATTAACTTTTTATTTTGCGTCCTTAAATCCAATGAAATGACTCTTGGACAACTTGTTCGGTCCACTTCCTCATATGTCCAGCGTTGTCTCAAATCCATGAAAGATAATGTTGATTTTGGTCTAAATAGAAATAAAACCAACAGACAGAACGCTTTGCTCTCACATGTTTGATGTTCAGAAGAGCGCCGGAGTTTAAGCAGAACCTCACTGCGAGAGCGAGCGTCTTGGCATTGATGGATGTCAGGTTCACTCCCAAGTCGTAACGCTCCGCCGCTCCTCGAGGCCCCGGCTCTTAAACCTGACAGCCGGAGGGTCTGGATGAAGGGCGGCGCATGGAAACGGCCGCTTTGAGCAGAAATCCCGTTCTGCTTAACCAGAAGATGTTCAGAGCTCCTCTGTCACTCCTCTAATTAGCAAATACTGTACATTCTCTTTAAAGCTTCAGCTCGGGGACCCCCCTCCTGCGTCGACAGGATTTAAAAGGGTAAGTTGCAGCTGGGTGCTGCTAATCATCATCATCATCGAGGCATTGATCATCAGAAAGTGTCTACATCTCTATAAAAGCATATATTTTGGCAGTTTTGCTGGTTTTAAGCATTTAGGAGCCTGTTAACCCAATGTCAACAGGGAAAGACATAAACAAAGGGAAAGGAAAGGATTATAAAACCGTATTTTTCTTTGTCGAGTTTCCCCCAAATGCTGTTGGCTCACTTTTAAATCTTCTCTTAAAGGAGACCTATTATGGCATTTAACGTATATTTTTAACAGGCCTTGAATGTCTTAAAAACAATCTAAAGCTTGTTTTTTCTACATAAATCAGAAATTCAGCCTGTGGGCCATGTTTCTAGTTTTACCGCTTCTAACCTCACTTTCTGTGAGGGATTCTGAGGGGAGGGGCTATGATAATGAGGCTCTGTGCTGATTGGCTGCCTGAATGACGTGTAGCAGGGGAGGGAACAAAGCCTCTCGAGCAGCGGCTGCGTACACAAAACGTCTCCCATGCCATGCGATCGAACTTCAGTGAGAAAATAAATTCCATTGCTTTATTTTCTATTGGACTGTCCTAACTGGCCGCGAGTTTAATGGTTTCAGTGTGGACAGAGAGCGTCCGATGTCACGCAGCTCGACGCAATAGTCGGGCGCTCACATGCATTTATGACACGGTGTAAACGGATCTTAAGGATTACGGTTCTGCGTTAAATCGACGCGTACCCTACGCCGTAGTCTCTGCGTTGGTGTAACACAGAACCATAAATCAGCCTTTAGTCACCTCGTCTTCACACAGGAAGATTTAATTGAATTCTAAACAGGTACACCACAGTTATTTACTCCTCATCATTTCCTCATCATTTCATTTCTTATGTTACAAGACAAATGAATCATGTTAACTGTAAAGAAATCACAACACTGAATTTTCACAGATGGCAACTTTATTGTTGAAAAAAATAAAAGAACATAAGTTGTATATAAATAACATGTATGCACTATTGTTTGCTCAAGGAAGGACCGTGCATCTTCTGAAAGTGTCGTTGAAGCTCCAGGTGCTTGGAAGATCTGAAACCATGAACAGAAGAAAATGTATTACGGTACTAATAGAGCACTGTAACACGGAGTAACACCGGAGCTAAGCTAAATACTTAGCCCATGCAAAGATCATACTTGTAGACAAATATAAATAACATAAAAAAAATAACGTCACTTACGGCTGACTCGTGTGCAGTTGCCGGGTCCGTGCTGTTGGTACTGATCCTTTTATGAGGGTAAGTGTCGATGCAAAACCTAATTATTACTGTCCCTCGTTGTTCAAACAGCCACCGCTTCCAAACAATGAGGGAAGCAGAAGCGGAGGTCGACCTATGGAAATCCTGGAGATTCTGAACGGCTCGTAGAAGTCACATGACACTGGAAGGATCCTCCGGGCGGGGTGAACAGACCCTGCAGAATTTGGTGTCTTTCCATCTTCTCTGTGTTGGCAGGGTGAGGGGAGATCACTTTATATATGTTAAAGCAAGAAAAAACGTGTTTTTCATAATAGGTCTCCTTTAAAACTTTCCTTTCTAGCAAGTCGTTTGGTGTCGCCCGATGAATATATTATAATTATTCCAGAAGTAAGTCTTTCAGTCTCCAGAAGAGTCTTCTTTCCCGTCCTCCCAACTTCCCGCCGGTCCAGGCAGATGCTCGTCCTCGGCGACTCTGGTTCTTCCAGAGGTTACTTCCTTTTCCACGGGGAGTTTTTCCTTTGACAGTCGCCTGGTGCTTGGTCAGGACAGGGGTGCATCCAAGGAAGGTGTTCAGGCAATCTGTTGCTTTCTTTACATAGCAATTATTATTGGTTTTGTATTAATTGGACTAATTTAGGCTTATTTGTCATTGTTTATCTTAGGGGGGCGTCCTGGTGGGGTTACAAGTGTTTTCTCTCCAGGAACAACACTCCATCTTACTCACGCCTCCTGCGGTCGGGTTCTGCAGAACCACGGTTCTGGTAGACAAAGGTAGCCGGGAACAGCTCAAATTTAATTTTTGCATTTTTGGAGCTACAGCAGAGAAGATGAGGTCCCCACTGTCCGTGAGGCAGGCCAGCTGACAGTCCTGCCGGGGCCCCGTACAAAATAATCTAAGATGGGCCCCCCTGCGCCCGGATCTCTCCTTCTCCTCTTCCTCTCCTCTCCCTCTGCTCTTCAGGTTTTTATACAAGCTAATGGACGTTAACATTAGAGCTAGCCAGTTAGGTTAAGTTACAAGGTTGGTAAACGTTGGCTGTGCTGTTTCTTACCTTGCTCTACGCTGACTTTATTAATTCCAGCTTCACCGTCACCTCCTTTTTAAAATATTTGTGTAGAGAATCTCTGAGGCCTCTATTTTCTTCTTCTCTTCTTCTCTTTTCTCTTCTTTTCTGAGCACCGGACTTGTGCTGACCGGACATTTTGACCATTCTAATGGTTGAATTAAATGATAACATCAAATTTTGATCAGCGGCCGAACCATTTTTGTGTTGGGGGTTCTTGACCACAAGGACAATTAGGAAGAAAACAAATAACAAGCTTTTATGTAACTCAAATACTACATATTCTCTCCACAAATAGGCATATTTTGAAACATTTTGACAAATGATTCCCAATTAAATGAGAGTAAAAAAAAAAAAAATTTCACAGGGTTGCCGTGGTAACCCACATGAACAAAACAGATGTAAACAAACAAAAACAGAGGGTTGGAGAAGCTTGAGACCGGATGAAGCCACCATAAATGCCGGCAGCAGCGCAGATGAGGCTGTTGATTAGAGCTGAGTGTAAATGTCATATTTATCTGCAGTTGTGCTACGAAACGGATATTAAAAATGTCACGAATAAGATATTTCCACACGGAACAACAATCTGCTCGGAAACATTTGCAGAGGTCAGTCATTAAATTATATTCAATACAGAAAAAAATAAAAAAAATAAAATAAGTAGATATAACTTAAAAGGAACAGATATCTTTAAAAAAAACAAAGTTCAGGACAAAATTAATGGAACGTTGTGTTTCTGTAAAAGGTATCAGTTTATGGAACAATCTGGATACAGAAGCCAAAGAATGCAAATCAAACATTACATTTAAAAGAATAATAAAAGCCAGTTTGATCAAGAAATATCATGATAATTTGTAAAGTTAGGTGGGTTTTCTTTTTTTTCTCTCTCTCTCTTTTTAGCACCAATGTCATATTTTTTTTTCTTTGAATCAAAAAAGAATACGACTAGCTGTGTTTGACGACAGCTATTTTGTGTTATTTTATAACTTTGTTGTAGTTTTGTTTTTGTTTTTTGTTTGTTTGTTTTTTTAAATTACATTTTTTGGAATTTCTTTTTTTTTTAAATTGCGTAATTTGTAATTTTTTTTTATTTTTTATTATTACATAAATTGAAATTTAATTTCTTAGGAAAAAGGGACAGATAAAATAAGCTTAGTCGTCTTTCTGTTCCCTTTCATTCAAGGAAAGAGATTTGTTTTAATTATATTTAACTGTTTTGTTTTTCTTTTAATGAATGAAATAAAGAATAAAATAAATAAATAAATATTTATTTGGAAAACCCATAAGTGACTGAAAAATTAAACCGTGAGTCTACAGAATAAAATAAATAAATGGATCTCGGTGTTTTTCTTACAATGCCGACTTGTCATTACCTTAATAAAATACAGTTTTAATAAAAGAGAATGATCCTTTTATGACTTAAGTGTATTCTCAGTATCCGCCAGCAGGGGGCAGCAGATCACAAACTATCGCAGAAGCAGCAGGAAAACTGTCCCTCTGCCAAAGTTGCTCTTCTTTGTTAGTCGTTCATTTGATGTCTAATTATCCACTCAGAACACAAAGATAGTTTTATTTTAATGGGACGATAGTTTAAAACTCCTCAACCGGATCTTTTTAATGTTCACCGAGAGGCGCGGAATAGTTCCAGCTGATCTCCACTAATCAATATGTCGCCATAAACGGGCCATAAGTTTGAAACATAGATGTTTCTTTGCAGTTATTCATATGAACGCAGCTCTCTAAGGCCCCTTGCTGCAGAATTACGGCCCGGTTCAGTCCTGGATGTCGACCTGAACCTCGATCCTTTTCTTTTTCCGCCCATCTGAGAAGGTTTGGGGTCATTATTCCGTCACATGTCCCAGGTTTAGTTAAGCTTCATCTATCGGCTCGCGCTCACTTCTATGAAACTGAGGCAGATGTTGTGCTTGTTGGTCGTTGTTTCTGTTCATAACAACCTCTGATACCCCTTTACCTCCAAACCGGTTCCAGGGCTGGTTCTGGTTCACAACTCGTTCAACTTGCAAACCAGCTGAGAACCGGTTTGTTTTTCCACAGCTCGGGTGCTAAGAAGAGCCACGTCAGTTACGTCTCTGCAAACGTCAGTTACGTTGCTGCGTTTGCGTGAAAGTTGCAGCAACAACCAGGTATCTGCTCTAACAGGACTTGGTCCACGTAGCTCCTCCGTGGACACATCTCTAAGGCCCCGTTTCCACATAGCAAAAACGGTGGCGTTTTCATGCGTTTTGGCCGTTCGTTTACGCGAAAACGGAGCTCAAAGTCTCCAAAAACGATCATTTCTGAAAACTCCGGCCAAAGTGGAGATTTTCAAAAACTCAGTTTTCACGTTTGCTTGTAAACGGAGGGAAATGGACATTTGGGTTCAGAACGTCACATTATGTGACAGAAACGTCACCAGCGTCATGTGTGCGACCTGTGTTTACAATTTGTTTGGCCACCGTCAATATTTTCTTGTATTTTATCCGTTTTATATTCTAAAGTCACACTTAAAAGTAACTCCACTTCTCTGTCACTCCAAACGAAAGACTCTCAGACCCCGTCCACACGTAGCCGGGTATTTTTAAAAATGAATATTTCCCCCCTCCGTTTAAAAAAAAATTTGCATCCACATTACATCGTTTTTAAAAAAAAACCCTTCCACACATAACCGAAGATCTGCGTTTTCGACCACATTCATAAGCATTCTAACCTGTAGATCATCTGGTCTTCCGGGGAAGCTGCACCTCCGCGGGGGCTCCGCGGGCCCTTCACCGTAGCGGTGGTCAAGACCAGAGACCATTTATTTAATAAATAGCTTGGAGAACAGATGCTGGATCATCTGTAGATCTGTAGTAAACAAAAGTCGCACGTCAGAGCAGATTTGTTGTTGTTTTGGAGCATAATGTGACGTTCGAAAACGCAAAACTCCGGTTGTGTGTGTCTACACGCATCTACATAAACAGAGTTTTCAAAAATCTTCACTTTGCCCGAGTTTTTTTAAACCTTCGTTTATTTGCGTTTTCGTGTGGATGACAGGTCAAAACGTAGGAAAATATCTCCGGTTTAGCAGATATCCGCAGATATCCGGCTACGTGTGGACAGGGTCTCATTCCGTCTTGGAAGTAAAGCGACGCAGAGCCTACGGCGTAGGGTACGCGGCAATGCGCGCCGTATGGTGTGCGTCGCTGCGTACCCTACGCCATACGCTCTGCGTTGGTGTAACGCAGAACCATAAATCAGCCTTAACTGGAAGTTACACGTGTCATTTGTTGATGTTTTTTCCAGGATTCTGATTGGCTCATAGCACCTTAACAGCGGATTTATGTGAATTCGTGTAAATGAAGAGATTTTGAAAACGATCTTGTGTAAATGATGGAATTTTTCAAAACGTAGAGGGGGAAATATCCGTTTTTGTAAATACCCGGCTATGTGTAAACGTGGCCTAAAAGACCTCCTCCTCAGACCCATGATGCTTTGCTGCATCCAGATTCATTCTTTAAAAATGTCTCCGTCTCCCAGTCTTGCTGTTGCCGTTGGTCTTAATACTCCGCCCCCTCCACTTACGTAAGCGTAAAAAACAACCAAACAACTCAGCCCACCCCAAAAGCTTCCTGCTCTTTAGATGTCCGCGTTGGCAGTTTTAGATCTGAATTTAAAACATCTGCTTGTTTTTGGTCCAGAAGAAGTTAAAGTCAAAGTTTTTCTCTTTCTGACCGGTTCGGTCCTCTAACTGTGGCGTTTGACCCTTGACCTGCTCAGCGAGGCCTGCACATGCAACTCTTTAAAGTAAATTAGCCGGAACATCCTCATCTTCAGCATATCTGCACAAAAGACTCCCATTTTAAAGAAAGGTGCGTTCTTTTACTTCCACGTAAACGACAACAACAACAAACAACGAGGCGGCTTCTCTCAACAATAAACCCCTCGACAAATTGCAATCTCCTCTCTCTCTCTTAAGAAGACTGACAGATCAATAAACACACAGTCCAATTCCAGGCCTCAGTCCGATGAATCACTGCCAATTTCTCCCGGCCAAACTAATCAGAGCCGCGTCGGGAGGCTTTAGAGAAGGATGTTTACCAGGTATGAGGGAGCAAACGCAGGGAAAGGAGAAAAACTTAAGGAAGGACACAATTACCTTTTTTTTGTATTCTTTATTTCATTCATTAAAAGAAAAACAAAACAGTTCAATATAATTACAACAAATCTCTTTCCTTGAATGAAAGGGAACAGAAAGAAGCTTATTTTATTTGTCCCTTTTTCCCAAGAAATCACATTTCAATTAATGTTATTACACTTTCCAATAAACGTAATTTAAAAAAAAAAACAACAAAAAAGAAAACTACAACAAAGTTATAAAACACAAAATAGCTGTCGTCAAACCCCAGATAGTCGTATTCTTTTTTGATTCAAAGAAAAAAAATGACAATGGTGCGAAAAAGAGAGAGAAAAAAAAGAAAACCCACCTAACCTTTTACAGAAACACAACGTTCCATTAATTTTGTCCTGAATTTTGGATTTTTTTATAGATCTCTGCTCCTTTTAAGTTATACTTATTTGGTCTTTTTTTTTCAAATTTCCACTAGAAATAGGAAGTAAATTAATAAAACCTTTCTTTAAACGTGTCATTGGATGCAAAATTCACTTTTTTTCCATTTCTTTGTGAAATCAGGAAGTTCTGAGATTCCTGTTCTGCACAAGCCCCTCCCATGAAAGTTGATTGACAGGCCGTCATAGCTTAGACCCGCCCTGAATGGGCCGGTGTTCTGCCAATTTCTGCTACCTGCCGAGAAATGCTACTTTGTGGTTCTGCGCATGCGCACATTCGATTTTCAAAGTTTGATTGTTACGCTTAATTGATAATAGCGTATGTTGAGTATTTGATGAAATTTCATGAACTAGTAGACTATAGTATTCTGCAAATTATGTTTAAAACTCATAAAAAAACTTTACCAATCAACATTCAGAAAAGATTTGAAAAAAGAGAAAGCAAGTATAACTTAAAAGGAACAGAGATTTTTATAAAACCAAGATGCAGGACAAAATTGATGGAACGTTGTGTTTCTGTGAAAGGAATTAGTTTATGGAACAATTTGAGTAAAGAAAACAAAGAATCCAAATCAAACATTACATTCAAAAGAACAATTAAAGCCTGTATGTTAAGTAAATATAATAAAATATGTTAGTTAAGTTTGATTGACATACCCATAGACGCTGGTAATTTTATTTTATTTTAGTTTTTTATTCACCTAGTTGTTTTTTTTATTTTTTATTTTTTTTTTTATTTTAATTTATGTTATTTGTAAGTTATTTCTTGGGAAAAGGGGCAGATCAGATAAGATTCTTCTTCTTTCTGCTCCCTTTTCATTTACAATTTAAGAACATTTGTATTTGTATTGAAGTGTTTTATTTTTTTGAATGAAATAAAGAATAAAATGAAAAAAAATGAAATGAATGAGTATTTGATCCTTCAAAATACACTACCCATGAAATGAATTGCATTACACTTTGTGAACATTATACGATAAAGAGAAAAAACCAACAATTCTATCACTTTATTTGATATTCATTCAGTCATTGGCCTTTATTTAACCAGGCAGGTCATTAAGAACATTCTTATTTACAATGACGACCTGGCAAGAGACAAGGACCACTTGGGGGGAAAGGAAGTGGTTTAGGGAGTAAAACACAGTAAAATTGTAGCTCTGCAAAGGTAGAAAACCATTAGGTAACATTTTTTGGCAAAGCAGCAGAAATTGGCAGAACAGCGGCAACTCCAACCATCACAGTGCGACGCTGGTCTGTTATGAACTAAATCCTCAGCGGTCGTCAAGGCAACGCTCCAGGTGTGCAGCGTTGAAACGCCCCACAGAAGAGGGGGCGGGGTTAGCAGAGCTCATTAACATTTAAAGGGACATGCACTTAAACCAGGTTCATGTATGAGGAGCCGATTTTGGTTGTTTAATTTGCATCAATGACTACGTTTAACTGCAGTCAATAACCCTTTTCTAACCGGAATATTAGCAATAAACTGGTTGCTCACGGCCATGTAAACACCAATAACCTCTTTGAATAACCGGAATTTGCTCATATTCTGGTTTTTAAGAACCCGAATATGACCCCTGGGTTACTCCTTTTCTAACCTGAATATTTGGTCATGTAAACGCCTAACGGGATATCCCCATCACAAGAAACAGGAAATTGTTTTCTCTGCATCTTGTTTTTGCAAGGTATCTTTTTCTTTTGAGTCCAGGAAGTACTTGGAGAAACGCAAGACCAGGAGGAGACTAATCACTTCATAAATGTAATGAAAGATATGAACATTTTTCCATTTGTAGACGGTAGAAAGTACCGGGATAGAAGATTTACAAAAAGGTGAGCGAAAAGTTGAGCGAAGCAGGATTTGTACGAACGCCAGACCAGATCAAGCACCGCTGGAAGACGCTGGAAAAGGCGAACTACAGGACCAAGAAACAAAACGACTTCTACTGGGATGTGGATTATCCGCCGTGCTGCTGTTATTGTTGTTGTTTTGGATTTGGATACAGGAAGAAGAAACGGAAATGATGCTAATTGCGTCATCACGTTCTCCGTGCGTCGCTGGTTTGATCCAGATATCTCAAATGATTAATTACCATGTAAACATGGATAACCCTGTTTGCTCACGCATGGAAACAGATTATTCCCAATGTTTCAGTAACCGGAATATTGACCTGAACCCAAATTTTGACTGCATGTAAACGTAGTCAGTGGGAATTTCTAATCAAAGTAGATCAGTGACTTTTAATTTAGACCATAAAGAATCATATCAACTCACATGTGTTTTTACGGAGACGGATCTGGTCCTGCATCGGTTCGGTTGGTGAAACATCTGGGCTGCAAATGGTTCAGTTCTTCAGGTCTGGTCCTCGACGCTGCTGTCCTGCAGCTTCCCAGCTCCAACACACCTGACTCAGATAAACGGTCATGAACAGGCTCATGTCCACCTTGGTGACGAGCTGATGACCATTCATTTGAATCAGGTGTCGGAGCATCTGAAACATCTGGAGGAGCTGGTCTAATATCAAAAAGTTGATATTTCGAGAAAAAAGTCGAAATGTCAAGATTAATGTTGAAGTACAATATTAAGAAAAAAGTCAAAATTTCGAGAAAAAAGAAAAAAAAGAAGAAAAAAAGGAAAAAAAGGTCAAACATTTTTGAAAAGCTCCAGGGAGCCACCAGGGCGGCGCTAAAGAGCCGTGGGTTGCCGAGCCCTGCTCTAGACCAACCAGCCAGTTAGTAAACCACAGGCCATTTCGCTTCAGATGTGTCTCACTTTTGGAGCCAAACTGCATTTTATGTATCTATTTATTTTGCACTTTTGTTCAGTTTTATTACAAAAATTCCTTTCATGAGTTTGGTCCCCGACAACTTTGCGGATTTTACTAAATCTCCAGCTTCCTGTCCTGAGAGGTGAGAGGATTAAATGAACATTTGTTTGTTTTGTTTTTAGCAGGTTTTTTTAGGACATAAGAGCAATCCATCATTATCCCCGGCATCAGAACAGATCTGTCACTTTCTGCAACCTCGCCGTCCAACTCAGCAGATGTGTATGAACGAAGCGGCTCCCGTGACCCTGAGAGGGTTCACGCTCGCTACGCCTCCCGCATCCAGCAGACAAATTACACCCCGCGTGAATTAATTCAAGTCCATTAAAACCCCTCATCGACATCTGCCGCTGCAGCAAATCTCCGGCCCGCTTGTCTTGGCCTTCCTCCAGCCGGACGCCTCTTCAATTTAACTCCAATTTGGAGTCGCTGGATGGCGGCTGACAGTTCGAGGCTCGTCGGCGGGATGCTGATGAGCCTCGTTCGCTCCCGCCGAAGGAAAGTCATTCTCTCATCTGGACGGCGTGGCGAGTGGCGTTAAAAAGCCGGCCTGATCAAGATAATGGCTTGTGAAGGGATGAGATTAGCTCCCTTTGTGAGGAATCTCATTGCGCGGACGGGGCGGTGGCATCGCCGGCGCGACCTCGCTAACGTAATTAGGCCTCACATACGGGCGCCATCACCGGGGCGCCAATGAGGGGACGGCCACGCCGGAGCGGCGGAGGCTGACAGTGATGGTCGACACATTCCCGCTCCGCTAAACGGCAGATGGACGACTAACTCAGGAGGACTTTGGTCAGATACCAAACTATAAAACCTGCTGAATACTTTTTATATTAAACATCCCAAATAAAGGGTCAAACATGGTTTTTCTGGTGGCATATGAAAATATAACCCACCTAAACACAAACAAATAACCTTAAACGAATCAAAAAGTGTGTGACTATTCATTTAATCTTCGAGGGACCTCACTGATGACGTGTTATCAAGTTGATCGTGCGTCAAAGAGAAAGGCATTTCAGCACCACGGACAGCAACACGGTTTATCACCAGAAATAAGATGTTCAATTTAAGTTAAATGTAGTTTGATATTTTACAAAGGAAAAGACTAAAAAAGGGAATGTGCCTCGTTACTCTATTTCATTCCGGCCTTTAAATAAAAACTATCCAGTTAAATTGCTCCATCCGGATAGAGTGAATTTGGTTGTGGTTGTTTCAGATGTTCTTGTCCAGTTTTGTTCTTACATCCGTTCCCTCAGATTCCTGCAACTAAACTTGGATGTTCATTCCAATAAAGGTTAGGATAAATGATAACATGCCTCTGAAGTTTGACTTTTTGCACCATTACAATACTTATAGGCAACTAGTCATCCTATCTCCTGCTCTCTGAAACACATGTTAATGCTCAATAGTACACATATATGCTTCTTTAATATATTTACATTATACTAAGATGCATTCATTTTCAATGGCTTTTGTCCTTAATGGCTCTCTGATTTTCTGGCTGGATGTTTTTAACTGAGAAACAGTAGCAGGTTTGAGTTAATGGTGTTTCAGCTGATGCTCTTATCCCTCCATCATCCCCCCCCCAATGTCCTCCCTCTGCCAAAGTCAACATGGCATTAATACATTTGATGAAGACTCTGTTATCATTTCTCCATCGTGGGTCATTAAACCTTGATCTCGTGATTCATCCGACTTCGTAAGACTTCATTCTCGGACGTAAACATTTCCAACATGAAGGAGATTTTCAGGATCGTTCCTCCTGCTGTCTCTCCTGCAATCAGGAATCAGTCCAGAAGCT
Source organism: Cololabis saira (assembly GCF_033807715.1). Taxonomy (NCBI): domain Eukaryota; kingdom Metazoa; phylum Chordata; class Actinopteri; order Beloniformes; family Belonidae; genus Cololabis; species Cololabis saira. The sequence goes on from NC_084591.1 coordinate 9,912,745, forward strand.
AATCAATACGAATACAGTATCGTGGCACTGTTATTGATTCATAAGTGGACATGTCGGTATTCGTAAAAAGCTCAACATATGCACTTTTATCGTTGGCATAGTTTTTTATGAGGATGTTTTATTAAATCTCTTCCTACCTCAGGTCTGACCTGTTGCCCATCCGACCCCCGTCTCTTTTGTTAAGGGTTCCTGTTACCACGTCCAGAGGTGAGTAGTAACGAGTTACATTTACTCCATTACATTTACTTGAGTAAGTTTGGGAAATGTTGTACTTTTAGGAGTAGTTTTGAATCCGTATACTTTTTACTTTTACTTGAGTAGATTTGTGAAGAAGAAACTGTTCCTCTTACTCCGCTACATTAGGCTACGTTGAGCTGTTACTTTTCTTTTATCCCTTTTATCCGCGTACGCGTCAATCTCATGACATCACTGGGTGATTCTTTGGGAAAAATGTTTGTTTTTCCATGTTTTGTCACATTTACACAGACTCAAACACACACAGAGTTTCTATGAGTTCATGTTTGTTCTAGTTCTGCCTGGTTAAAAAAGAAAAGTACAAAGGCTTGAAATTTTGTGCTACTTGTGCTTAATTTATTTTTTTATTCTGTTATTTTATTTATTTTATTATTTATTAAAGTACTTGAATTTACTTTAAGCTTATTTTAATTTAAGCAATTTTTTATTAATTTTAATTTATTTTATTGATTTAATTTGCCTGAAGATGATTATTTTGTACTTTTGTCTGTTTGAATGGTTGTGTTAAAAAAATAAATCAGACGTTACTCAACAGTTACTCAGTACTTGAGTAGTTTTTTCACCAAGTACTTTTTTACTTTTACTCAAGTAATTATTTGGATGACTACTTTTTACTTCTACTTGAGTCATATTATTCTGAAGTAACAGTACTTTTACTTGAGTAAAATATTTGGCTACTCTACCCAGCTCTGACCACGTCCCACAATCCTCCCTGGCGGCTACCGCTCCCACATCTCTGGTCCAACATCCACCCAGTAAACCCTCTTTTCCACTCCACAATAAACTGTTTCATCCCCGTCTCCATCCTGCTTCTGGGTTCCAACCTCCTGAAAATCCTCCACAAGTTGGTTTGGGTCGTTATCGATACCAAGAACTGACTGGAAAGATCTCCGGCGTGAACCCGATCGATCCTAAACCGTACAAGAATAGCACTTCAGAGAAAGCTCCGTCCGTCTCTGCTGCTCCGAGCCAACGGCTCTGTAAAGCTTTTATGTTGCTGCCGTCTGCTGCCAGATGCTTTTACAAAATGTAAAAAAGTTCCTGCTGTATTTTAAAACTAAGCGATAGCGTTTAGCCCAGGGGTCGGCAACCCAAAATATTGAAAGAGCCATATTGGACCAAAAACACAAAAAACACATATGTCTGGAGCCGCAAAAAATGAAAAGTCTTGTATCAGCCTTAGAATGAAGGCAACACATGCTGAATGTAGCTATACTAGTTATAACTGGGGGACGATGTTTTTTTCATTATGCTCTTCGAGAAAAAAGTCAAAATGTTGAGGAAATAGTCAAAATTTCAAGAAAAAAGTTGAAATGTTGAGAAAAAAGTCAAAATTTCAAGAAAAAAGTTGAAATGTCGACCAAAAAGTTGATATTTAGAGAAAAAAGTCGAAATGTCAAGATTAATGTTGAAGTACAATTTTGAGAAAAAAGTCAAAATTTCGAGAAAAACGTCGAAATGTCGAGATTAAAAAAGGAAAGGAAAAAGGAAGAAACAAATTCGAAAAACGTATCTATCTATCTATCTATCTATCTATCTATCTATCTATCTATCTATCTATCTATCTATCTATCTATCTATCTACCTACGGCTCCTTTTATGGCTGTTTTTAAATATCATCTTAAAACTCATTTTTATTCACTAGTATTTAACTCACCATGATAGTTTTATTTTATTTATGTGTTGTATGTGTTTCTTTTAAATGGATTGTATTCTTTTTCTTTTATCTCCTTTTTTGGGGGGGTCATTTTCTGGTTATTTTCTGTTGTATTGATCCACTGCTGTCCCTAGGTGCAGATATGTTAATGTGTATTGTTGATTGTTATGTTGTATTGTTGTGGCCATGGTGGCAATGAAGTTTCCCCTTTGGGGATTATTAAAGTTGAATCAATCAATCAATCAATCAATCAATCAATCAATCAATCAATCAATCAATCAATCAATCAATCAATCAATTTATGTTTTACATTGTCCTTTTTTGTTTTTGTTTTGCTTTCGCTTGTCCAGCACTTTGGTCAGCTGTTATAGTTTTTAAAGTGCTAAATAAACTTGAACTTGAACATCTATCCATCTATCTGACTCAAGTTGCATAGGTCTTGGCCAGCAGAAACCGTTTACCAGGTTTTAGAAACTTTTAAGTACAGACGATGGCATGAAAACATTTGGGGAACCCTCTAAAATGAAGTGGTTTTCTGCATTGATTTGTCAGTATTTATGATCAAATCTTCACCGAAGACACAAAAAGAGACAAATGCAATGTAGTCAAAACCCTCAGTGAATGGAAAGTAAGGAAATGAGTCTAAAGGTGTGATTTAAAGCTACTTTGAGAGACAAAAGACACTCAGACGTTTCAAGTTTGCCAATCACGAGAAGAGTCAGCTGATTTGAAGCACGCCTCGCTAAGAAGACAGACAACCAAGAGTGGATGGTCTGCAGGAGGCTGGAAAAGTCATCCCAGCGTTTAGATGTCCTCCTTACATTTTCACGCAATTATCTGTACTTTTTACTCCTTACATTTTAAAAACAGCCTCGTTACTCTATTTCATTTCGGCCTTTAAATAAAAACTATCCAGTTAAATTGCTCCATCCGGATAGAGTCTTACACATCAGGGGCCAGGTACAGTTTTACCTGATTTGGTCGTCATGGAAATGAAACGAAGCCATGGTTTGGTTTATTTCTGCTCTAAAGTTGGATATTTTGTCGTGGGGGTCAGAGAAGTGGAATCAGCCTCCAGCCTGCTATCCAGCACCAGGTTCCTTCATGGAGAGGAGAGCCAGCTTAGCTCTGGATCTGTGGAACAGGGAGGGATCAGAAAGCTTCCTCCTCCAAACACACACAGCCCAGATGCAAAGACAGAAATGTGTATCACAGGATCTTCGGATGATGAAAACAAAAACCCTGGCCTCTTCATCATACCGCCGTCACTCACCGAGGATTTATTTCATGGGAGGAACAACCTTGAGATAATGGAAGAAGGATGTGTTGTTAGGTGACAGGGAAAAACAGCAACACAGACACACACATGGGTACCAGCAAAGGTGATCCCGCCCCCCCGCCCCCCCGACGCCCTGCCACCCCCCCGCCCGACGGGTCCAGCTGGCCCGAGAGCTGAGGGCTGACAAATCTGGTGTTCGGCCTTTTTTAGCAACGCGCCCCTGGAGATGAGTTTATCTGAGCGGAGCATGTGAGAAACCCCGACGTTAATCTTTAATTAAGGCTTTTACTCTCTCGGACTGCGTGCCAGGGAGTATGAGAGTCACCGCAGGGCCGCTATTCATCCAGGGGGGGCCGAGGGGCGGGGGGCCCGTTTCGTCTCATCCAAGTCAAGGGCTCTGTTGAGTCGCCAAGACATTGCTCGGGTTCCTTTTCCAGGTTTTTTCTGTTTGTTGTTTTGAAAAAGCAAATAATTCCGGGAGGTAAAACGTGCTGGAACTAGTGTTGTTTCTGTCAGCCTGTTTCAATTTTAGTTTTAGTCTAGTCTTTGGGTCAAGCTATCATTTTAGTTTTTATTAGTTTTAGTCACGTTCATTCTCCTTTTAGTCGTGTCAAGTTTCAGTCGACTAAAAGTCTAAGCATTTTATTTTCTTATTATATTATATTATATTATATTATATATTATATTTTATTATTATATTATGTCTTATTTTAGTCAGAATTGTCCATTTTAGTCTAGTTTTAGGCAAAGATTGTATTTAACTAAACCCATTTTACAATTAAAACAAGGTTATCTTATTATTATATTATTGTTACCATATAGACTCAAGAATACATTCATTCCAGACACATTGGGTTTCTTGTGGATCCAAAGATCTAAAGACTAAACCAGAGGAAACTACTGAAAACATGGACATTAAGGATCTTTGGTAGAACATTTCGTCTCGTTTTGGTCAATGAAAATGAAGACACATTTTAGCAGAGTTTTTATTTTGTATTCTACATTTTAGTCTGGTTTTTATTCTTCTACAATATTTCATTATATATTTAATTATCGTTATCGTCACATGACCAGTATTTTCGTTGCGTCTTGTCTCGTTTTCCTCAGGTGATAAAGATGGATGGATGGATGGGTGGATGAATGGGTGGATGATGGATGGATGGATGGATGACAGGATGGATGGGTTGGTGGATGGATGGATGATGGATGGATGACAGGATGGATGGGTTGGTGGATGGATGGATGATGGATGGATGGATGGATGGTGATGATGGATCTTATTATTATATTATTGTTACCTTATAGACTCAAGAATACATTCATTCCAGATACAGAAGACTCTAATTTGAGTTTACAACATATTTATTTTTTCGCAATTCTCCCCGTCTTTTTCTTTTCCACGCCTTTGTAGGAAATGTATCCAAAGATCTAAAGACTAAATTGGTTTAAAGACTAAACCAGAGGAAACTATTTAAAACATGGAGATTAAGGATCTTTGTTAGAACATTTCGTCTCGTTTTGGTCAAAGATAATGAAGACACATTTTAGCAGAGTTTTTATTTTGTAATCTACATTTTAGTCTCGTTTTTATTCGTCTACGATATTTCCTTATATATTTAATTATCGTTATCGCCACATGACCAGCATTTTCGTTGCGTCTCGTCTTCTTTTGACGACGATACTTAGTCATAATTTTCATTGACGAAAGCAACTTTAGCTGGAACGCTTCCATCAAAGAAGGAAAAATACTTTTGGCACTTGAAGCTGCCAAAAGTATTGAAAACAAAAAACCTCTTTTTGATTGGAGGTCCGACAGAATCACAGCCAAGGAAAAAGGAAGGGAAACTAATAAACTGGCAGGGACAGATTGATCAGCAGTGCTGGTGTTTTAATAAAACGTCCTCGTGCCAGAAGCCCGCAGAACCAGACATCAGTCATATTAGCCGCCCTTCGATGACAGAAGCTTTAATGAACGCGCGCTACACAAACAGTTCGGAGGTCATTTAAAAGTGCTGAACACGTTTTCTGTTGAACGAACTGCTGCTGTCAAGCGTTCCAGCGCTGGAAGTGCTGCAGCGACGGGCTGAGAGTGTCGGGGTTTCAGCAGGAAACAGGAACATGGAAGCAGGACAGAGGTCTGCAGACCTACATCTGAACAAACAGACCCGTGTCCTCTACATGTTTGGTCTTCAGGTCCAGAACCACGAGAAGAGGTGGACTGAGTACTCGACCCCAGTACTTGAGTAAGAGTACAAATACTACTGGTCAAAATTTACTCCGTTACAAGTAAAAGTAGCTCAGTCAAAATATTACTCGAGTAAGAGTAGAAAAGTACTTGCTTTTAAAGGTACTTAAGTATCCAAAAGTAAATGCTTTTAAATTTACTTTAAGTAAAAGTAAGAGTAAGAGTAAGAGTAAATTTCTTATTTTCCACATCAGGAAATTACTATATTTTTTCTAAATTAATTTAAGGATGTTTTAACGCTTGTTTCTGAGAATTAACTCTTTGAAACCAGCTGCCCTGATGTGCTGCTTTTAGAACCACAATGTTATATAAAACCTGCAGAAACACCAAAAACAAATCAAATGAATGGGATCATAAGAGGACAGCAGATGATGCAGAGTTTATTAACAATCATGAACTGAAAACAAATGAACCTGCACCATCCAACTAAGTCTGGATCCCCCTCAAAGACCACTGCTTTACAAAAAACTACATCTCTGCTTTCAATAACTCAATGTTGTAGTCATTGTTGCAGCTCTGTCTTGACTTGTTGCGGCTCTGTCTTGACAAACGCAGGCTACTTTGGCGGTATCGTTTTGAGGAGGCTTGACGTATTTCCGCTTTACGTACATCCCAGTGGAGAGCGTGCACTGTGATAGGTCTCCTCCTTTGACAAAAACAGCTTGTGTCCAATAGGATTTTAGGGAAGAAGAAAAAAGAGCAGACCTGAAAGTAACGAGTACTTTTCAGCCTTCCTAGAAATTTACTCGAGTAAAAGTAAAAATATTTGTCTTGGAAATGTATTCAAGTAAGAGTAATAAGTACCAAAGAAATATAATACACAAGTAAAGTACAAATCCTCTGGATATGTACTTAAGTACAGTACTCAAGTAAATTTACTCCGTTACTGTCCACCACTGACCACGAGAAACTCCTCAAACTGTCAAACACGGGGGTGGAGGGGAGGATGAATTGGGCTTGTTTTACAGCAACGAGGTGGGGATTCCCACGGTGAGCCGGAGCGATTGAAATGAGTCCTATTCCCGTCATCGTCCCCCTGAGATAATCACCCTCAGTACATTTACATGCACTAAGAGAAAGTCGAGTTATTGCCGTAGTCCAGACTAGGGATGTCCCGATACCATTTTTTTCACACCGAGTACGAGTACTTTAATTTGTGTACTCGCCGATACCGAGTACCGATCCAATACTTCTACCACAAAAATAACTAGGCTAAAAATGCAATGAAAAATGCAATGAATTGGAAGACAGGTTTTATTTAAAACAGAAATTCAATTTTAAACAAAACTCGGCCAGCGGGGCTTTCCTCCGCGCTTTAGTCTCATCGCAGGTACATCAACTGCGCATGTGCGGTGCTTCACCTGAAGCCGTCCGTGTGAAACAACATAAACAATCAAATAGAATTTAAAAAACAGGCTAAATGAAATGATGTTACACACTCTTGTACAGTAGGTGGCGGTATGCACCTTAAAGTTGGTTGCGATCCGCCAATAAAACAGAGGAGAAGAAGAAGAACATAAACAATCCCATTGTTACAGTCCGGTTATGTAGAGTGTTAAGATTTTGGCCTTGAAGATTTAAAAAACTGATTAATCCATATTATATTCTTGATTAAAACCATTAACATTATAGTTTATTTAACGGGAGAACAAAACAATATTCAAATAATGTGTTCAGAGGAGTGGTTTCGCTGTTTTTGGCCGTGTGCAATGGATGCAGTGTGTGCGCGTGCGCAGTCTATGCTGAGCTGGCTATGAATGGAGTCCACGGTAGGCTATCATTGATGGACCGAACGTTGGCATGACAGGAGCTCACAAGCCATCGGTATGTGTACTTGTTCTTACCTTTCCAAACTGCTGATTGCTCTCATAGCCTTGTAGCGTTTTGATCTGTATAATCCGTTTTGAAAGGTGTTGTGATTGTTCCCGTTTGGTGTTGCATTGTTGCGCTGTCGGTGTTTGTAAACTTTCATTCATAACAGCGTTTGATTCTGCCTCCTTCCGGGGCTCGCGAGTAGCTCTGTGACGTCACCAACGCTAGGCATTGTGGGAAATGTAGTTTGGAATCGCCGCGCATGGAAACATGCAAGAAAGTTCAATTGTTTGACATGATTATTGCTATCATTGTTCAGCATGTAACATTTAAAATTAAATCGAATGATGATAATAATAATTATTACATATATATATATATATATAAAATAAATAACTATGAAAATAAATAAATAATAACAATTGTAGTAAAAATAAATTGTTATGTTATGTTTGATTGGCATAGTATATAGTCTAAATTAAATAAAGTTTAAATGGATTTGCATTGATGAAATGTTACTAGGTTTCTATGTTTCTGAATTAATGATTAATGGGTTTTCTAAAATAATACTAAGTTAAAATGTTTATCATTATTTAATTATTTAAAATGATTGAATGTTTGTTTGGGATAAAGAATATTTCTTTACATTAAGTAAATGCATAATAGGATACTTTATTGTGGGAAAGCCTTTATGATAGTTAAATACATTCTCATTTCTGATGATCTATTCTGATGAATTATTATATTCTTTATTATATTCTGATTATATTATTTGTTTCCTCAGGTTTATAACCTGTGCAATTTGTGGAAAAATAAAAAACCAACAAATAGAAGCACGAGTTGTTGCCATTTGTGTGCTGCCTGCCGCCCATTCGGAGGGCAAACCTAAAACATCCGAACAGTTATAAACCGCGGCCCGGTCCTGTGGAGAGGACCAAGCCCGGACAGCCAGTCCTTCCCTGAGGACTGCTGCTCATCTGCTAACCTGCAAGACAAAATAAGCTACAGCCAAGAAGAGGAGCAACAGCCTGACAAGAGGACTGCCCAGTCGGCATAAAGCTTGAAAGTCAACGCAAGAGGAAACAAGATGGCGGACGCAGCCCAGGAGCTGGAGAAGCTGAAGCTGAAGCGTACTGCAGCCCAAACCGCTTTTACTAAAAGAGCTAATCATCTCATCTCCAGGGCTAATGCTCTTAGTGAAAATGAACTAAGGGGCGAATGGAGGACCCTTAAAGTGGAGTACACAAGAGTCCGAGATGCAGGGTTTGATTATGCCACAGCCCTGAGAGAAATGGAGGATGACGACGCTACAAAGAAAGCGGAGGATGTCGACGAGAAAACGACTCAGTGCGACCAGAAATTTGATGAAACCGAAGACGTACTCAAAAGAAGCTTCTGGACCAGGTTCGCAGAACAGGCTTTTAACACCCTCGCCGAAGAGGCTGAATTAGCCATGGACCAAGCCGAGGCATCAGACTACCAGCAGTTGAATCGGAGGGATCGCGAGCTGGGAATTAGAGAACTGGAACGGGAGATCTTTGAATGCACTAGATTAGTCAATGAATGGATGGACTGTGTTCCGAGACCCAAGTTGACTGAGGCAAGGAACCGAACCAGGAAACTGAAGAGAAGACAGGAAAACCTGTCAGACAGGTGGGCGTGGCGTGGCTGGAGCCGGGACGAGGACGACGAGGAGGAGGACAAAAAGCAGGCGGAGCCAGATGTTGAGGATAAAAACCAGGACAAAATGCAGGGCAACGCCATTGAGCAGCCCACGACGGCTCACCCAGACCCTGACCCGTCTGTCCAAACAGAGACTCAAACCCCTGTCCACGACATGCAGCCTCAAGGCTTTCAAACTATGCCCTCAAATCTGCCCCATGGTGCTCGGTCAAGCTCACGACATACCATCTCAACCGCACTGCAAGCTGGTTCTGGCACGCCTCCTGGGGCCTACAACTTCAAGCCCCACATCACTCTAGAGAGAGCACGCCTACCCATGTTTTCCGGTAACATAAGAGATTACTACCGGTGGAAAGCTGAGTGGGAGGATCTTCAGCAGCTTGGAAACCCATATGGGTTGGACAATGTGAGGAAATTCCATCTCCTAGGCAGCCTGGATGAGAAAGTCAAGAGAGACCTTGTGCTGTCAAGCTGCGGATCCACTGACGACGTGTTCAGACTACTAGACAACAAGTACGGGAACAAGCCTAGGATTGTGCTGCTCATCTCAAGAGAGGTTCACGGACTTCCTCCTGTAAAGGGCAACAACCCTAGGAAGACGATCGAATTGATCCAGGCTGTGGAGAGAGCGCTGCGTGATCTCCAAGTACTGGGGGAGGAAGATGCTGTGAAGACTCGGGTGGTGGCACAGTCTATTGAGAGCAAGCTGCCCGACTCCATGAAGGAAAAGTGGCTAACACATAAGAGTGACCCTGCGAGCGGGTTCTCATCACGCAACCACTTTGATTGCCTACTGCAGTACCTAAGAAAGCAGGAGGACATTCTCGAGGAGTTGGAGCAGCTGCAGCTTAGTTCACCTGAATATCCTGAGAAATGGAAGGAAAAGAATAAAGAGAGGAAAGCTTTTACCAAAGCTACGTCTGGAAACACCCCAAAAGACTCTCATCCAAGCTCGTGCATCGCTTGTGGAGACGAGGAGCATGGTGGGAGACTGTTTGCCTGCAAAGTCTTCAAGAAGATGAACCTGTCGAGCAAGAAGGCTCAGCTGAGAAGGTCTGGATCATGCTTCAAGTGTTTACGTGTGCATGGTGAAGACAGCAGCTGCACTCAAAGGTTTCTCTGCTCAAAGGAGGACTGCCGTAAAAGGGGATCTTCAGACCACAACTATTTGCTCTGCCCAATCCCACAGACCAACAAAGACAAGAAGAGTGGTGCAAAAGCAGAGAAAAAGGGACTGGGACTGACAGAGAAACAGGAGGAACTAATGTCAAAACTTCCCCCTGAAATGATAGCAGAGTTCAAAGAAGCTTTCTCGAACAAAATCTCGACGACCGTGTGCAGCAGCACCGAAAGTGAACCCAGAGAGTACCCAGTTGTTATGATGCTACTCAAGGCCACTACGAACTCAGGCCAACTGATCGGCACGTTGATTGATCTTGCATCAGATACAAATTACATCTCACACGAAGCAGCAGAACGTCTACAGCTAAAAGGTGAAAACATCAAGTTGTTTGTACAAGGTGTTGGAGGAATGGAGAAGACAGTCGCTACCAAAAGGTACTCCCTGAGACTACGAGTAAAGACTCCCAAAGGGACAGTGGCGGAGCACAAGCTCCTCTGTTATGGCTTGGAAAGCATTGCTCAGGTCAACCAGGCAGTCACGCCACAGCAACTGCAAAAATTCTTCCCAAATGTCAGAGCAAATGACTTGGTCCGCCCTGAGAAGATTGACCTGCTGATTAGTCATCGAGAGGGTCGCTTGGTTCCACAGCCTGTTCAAATCGAGGGAGATCTCGTCCTTTGGGACGGTCCCCTGGGGAAAACGGTCGGTGGAAGTCATCCTGACCTCTTCGAAGTGATAGACCTAGCAGTACACAGGTCTGAAACTCACTTCGCACGAACAATGAGGACCGCCTCAAGGGCCTACAGAGAGATCCTTGAGGCTCCTAACCATGTCCAGACAGGAGCTCGAGTGCCAGTTGTCCGCAGTACGGCAGCTGCTACGAACAAAGACCTGATTGACTGGTTCAAGTGGGACAGTGTCGGCGCTGCATGCGTCCCTCAATGTGGTGGATGCAAGTGCGGGAGATGTCCCCCTGGAGGCAAAGAAATGACTCTAGGAGAGGAAAGAGACCTTGAGAAGATCAAAGGATGCCTTACCTATGTCCAAGCAGACAAGCACAGTGAATCCCCTCATTGGGACGCATCCTACCCCTGGAAAGGAGACCCTGCAACGCTTCCTGACAACAGACGTGCAGTGGAGGCAACTTTCCGCAACACGGAGAAACGTCTTGAGAGGGATCCCGAGTGGAAGGCTGCGTACAAAGAGCAGATCCGCGAGATGGTATCAAGGGGAGCTGCCACTAAACTCACTGAAGAGGAACTCGACAACTGGGAGGGACCGCGCTGGTACATAAGCCATCTTGTCGCTCCAAATCCTCACTCTTCAACCACCCCCGTGAGAATCGTGTGGAACAGTAGCCAAGAGTTCCTGGGGGTGAGTTTGAATGACCTTCTACACAAGGGACCAGACGTCCTGAATCCAATAAGAGGAGTCCTTTTGAGGTTCAGAACTGGGTTGTGCGCTGCACTAGGTGACGTGCGCAAAATGTATAACTCAGTGTGGCTGAAAGACAAGGAAGTCCACCTACATCGATTCCTCTGGAGAGACAACCCAGAGGATGAGATCGAAGTCTTCGCCGTTGTGAGGGTCAACATCGGTGATAAACCTGCTGGGTGCATTGCTCAGGTAGCCATGAGAGAAACGGCAAACCTGCCCCAGTTCACGGCCATGGAGGAAGAACGCAGAGTTTTGGTAGAAGACAGTTATGTCGATGACATATTGACATCCCACGACAACATCAAGACACTAGAGAAGATCACCACAGGGGTCGAAGAGATCTTAAAAGCTGGAGGCTTCTCCCTGAAACCGTGGCTCTTCTCTGGTCAAAGTGGGAGGTCAGGAACTGCAGCCAACTCCATCGACAAGACAATTGTGACTGCGCCCAAAACTCTGGTGCTACCCAACCAGATGAGTGAAGAGGAGAGCAAGGCGCTAGGAGTCGGTTACGAACCAGAGTCTGACAAGCTTCGGATAATGACATCTATCAACTTCTCAAAGAAGCGAGGGAAGATGAGGACGGGAATTGATTTACATGAAGGTGAAGTCAGAAGTAACACTCCAGACCCCTTGACCCGTCGAGTCCTACTAAGCCAGGTCGCTGGGTTCTACGACCCTATTGGACTTGCCACGCCTGCTAAGCAGAAAGGAGCCATGCTCGTGAGGCAGTCCTACCAAGAAGCAAGCAACCCAACTAAAGACACCTGGGATGACCCACTCTCACCAAAACTGAGAGAGGCTTCCATTAGACTGTTCGAGGAGTATGTGCGACTTGGCCAAATCAAGTTTGAGAGAAGCCTCACACCTCTCGGAGCAAAAGGCCAACCAGTAGGAGTCACATTCTCAGATGGGAGTGAGGCTTCCTATGGTGCTGTGCTTTACCTTCGTTGGGAGACACAAGATGGGGTCATCATAAGGTTGGTTGAGTCAAAGGCCAAACTGACTCCCCTCGACCAGAAAGGGGACGTGATTAAAGCCGAGCTATGCGGCGCTGTCTTCGCAGTTCGTCTGAAGAAATACTTTGAAAAGCATTGCCGCATCAAAGTCACACACTGGGTCCACCTAGTGGATAGCCAAACTATCCTGGGAGCAATACAAAAGGATAGTTATGGCTATCAGACTTTTTTCGCCAACCGAATTGGAGAGATCCAAATGGCTGGACCAGTAGAAGACTGGAAGTGGGTTGATGGAAACCACAATATAGCAGACATCCTCACAAGGGGAGCAAGTCCCGAGGAGCTCGACCAAGAGTCAGAGTGGCAACAAGGTCCAGAATTCCTGAGATTGCCTGAATCTGAGTGGCCTGTGGAGATGGCCAGTGAAATCCTGACCAATGTCGCTGATGACATCAAAAGACTGCAGAGAAAGGCGTTCTCGGCTGTCGTCACAAGGGCTCAGTCACAGAAGGCCTCAGATCCCTCAAGCACTGACTCTGGAACAAACATGGGAGACATTTCATCACCAAAAGACCAAGGTCCCACTCCATCGGCAGAGAGACTGAAGAGGAAACCCTGGGCCTTGGGTCTTGTGCGACTTGTTGAGCCCAAACGGTTCAGTAGCTTGTCAAAACTATGTAGCACTGTAGCCTGGGTCAGAAGAGCGGCAGAATCCTGGCTGAATAAAATAGACCAAGCCTCAGAGTCTGCAAAGTGGGAGGCGAGGATGTCTGAACTCTCTGCACAAGAAAGATCACTGGCTTTCCAAGACCTGGCCATTGCAGCTCAAGCCGGTGTAGACTTTCGAGACACAACTCTGAACCGCCTAGTTGTGGCTAGAGACCGCAACACCGGTCTCCTCCATTGCGGCGGGAGAGTCCAGTCTTGGAATGAAGACAGAGCAGCCGTACCTTTGATTCCCTTCAAATCATGGCTAGGGACGTTGCTGGCTCGAGAAGCTCATGAGACAAATCATGAAGGCGTTGCAGCCACATTGCTGCGCACAAGAAGAAAAGCCTGGGTGGTACAAGGGAGAAGGACTGTCAAGAAGGTGGTTAATGAGTGCATCACTTGCAAAAAGCAAAGAGCCAAGTTGTGCCAGCAAGTAATGAGTGACCTCCCTCAGGAGCGTACCAGCAGAGCAAATCCTTTCGAATATACCACACTGGACCTTTTCGGCCCCTTCGAGGTGAGGGACGCCATAAAGAAAAGAACCAAGAAAAAAGTCTGGGGAGTCGTGTATTGCTGCATGGCTTCCAGGGCTGTCCACGCTGATCTCGTTGACGACCTCTCTTCCGAGAGCTTCCTTCAGGCTTTCTCCCGATTCACTGCGCTGAGGGGGCACCCCAGGAAGTTATGGTCAGACAGAGGCACAAACTTTGTGGGTGCTAAGCCGGCACTAAAAGAACTACACAGGTACCTCGCCTGTCTACAGAGGGCATCGGTCAAGAATGTGGCAGGAAAAAACGGTACTGCATGGCAGTGGGACTTTCATCCAGCTGACTCGCCCCACAGGAATGGAGCAGCAGAGGCGGCTGTCAAACTGATCAAGAGAGCTCTTAACAGCCTTGGCGGAACAACAGGCTGCTACACCTGGGGGGAGTTCCAGACCCTCCTCTACTCAGCTGCCAACTTAACCAACGAGCGGCCCATCGATGCCAAGGCACAGGAGCAAGAGGACACAGTGGAGTACCTGACTCCCAACTCCCTTATCCTAGGACGCACCGGTCAAGGAGGAGACATGCACGGGATCGACGTGGAAACCCACCCCTGGCGCAGGTTGAGGGCTGTCCAAGCTGGTGTTGACAAGTTCTGGGCAAAGTGGAGCGAGCTAGCAGGCCCAAACTTGTTTATCCGGCACAAGTGGCATCGAACAGAGCGGAGCGTCAAGATTGGAGATCTGGTTTGGATCGCAGACCAGAACGCCCTGAGAGGACAATTCCGGCTCGGACGCATCGTCTCAACGTATCCGGACGCGAAAGGGGTTGTCCGGGACGCAGATGTGACAACCTGCCTAGGACTTCCTGCCCCCTACGTATCCAGAGCCCGGGAGACAGACTGTACTCTACCCACGACCATCGTCCTTCGGAGAGATGTACGACGGCTGGTGGTACTGATTCCTGTTGAAGACCAGAAAGAGGTAAACTAAGTCCTCACCACGGGTACCCAAAAGACTCTGTGAACTGTTTAGTTAGCGGGTAACCCTGGGAGGCGGCTGAGTGGTTCAAGGGAAAACCTACACTCAGTGGGAGGAAAGGTGGTGGAATCTACCTCCCTAGTTAAGTTGTGCTTGAGACTTTGAAAAAAGGAAAAAAAAAAAAAAAAAAAAAAAAAAAAAAGATTCTTAGTTTAGCTTATACCTATGAAGGTTGGACTTTAAGTTGAATTTCCGCAAGTATGGTTATGTGGCCTCTTTGGATCTTTGATCACTCGGCCAAGTGGGAGGTGTTAAGATTTTGGCCTTGAAGATTTAAAAAACTGATTAATCCATATTATATTCTTGATTAAAACCATTAACATTATAGTTTATTTAACGGGAGAACAAAACAATATTCAAATAATGTGTTCAGAGGAGTGGTTTCGCTGTTTTTGGCCGTGTGCAATGGATGCAGTGTGTGCGCGTGCGCAGTCTATGCTGAGCTGGCTATGAATGGAGTCCACGGTAGGCTATCATTGATGGACCGAACGTTGGCATGACAGGAGCTCACAAGCCATCGGTATGTGTACTTGTTCTTACCTTTCCAAACTGCTGATTGCTCTCATAGCCTTGTAGCGTTTTGATCTGTATAATCCGTTTTGAAAGGTGTTGTGATTGTTCCCGTTTGGTGTTGCATTGTTGCGCTGTCGGTGTTTGTAAACTTTCATTCATAACAGCGTTTGATTCTGCCTCCTTCCGGGGCTCGCGAGTAGCTCTGTGACGTCACCAACGCTAGGCATTGTGGGAAATGTAGTTTGGAATCGCCGCGCATGGAAACATGCAAGAAAGTTCAATTGTTTGACATGATTATTGCTATCATTGTTCAGCATGTAACATTTAAAATTAAATCGAATGATGATAATAATAATTATTACATATATATATATATATATAAAATAAATAACTATGAAAATAAATAAATAATAACAATTGTAGTAAAAATAAATTGTTATGTTATGTTTGATTGGCATAGTATATAGTCTAAATTAAATAAAGTTTAAATGGATTTGCATTGATGAAATGTTACTAGGTTTCTATGTTTCTGAATTAATGATTAATGGGTTTTCTAAAATAATACTAAGTTAAAATGTTTATCATTATTTAATTATTTAAAATGATTGAATGTTTGTTTGGGATAAAGAATATTTCTTTACATTAAGTAAATGCATAATAGGATACTTTATTGTGGGAAAGCCTTTATGATAGTTAAATACATTCTCATTTCTGATGATCTATTCTGATGAATTATTATATTCTTTATTATATTCTGATTATATTATTTGTTTCCTCAGGTTTATAACCTGTGCAATTTGTGGAAAAATAAAAAACCAACAAATAGAAGCACGAGTTGTTGCCATTTGTGTGCTGCCTGCCGCCCATTCGGAGGGCAAACCTAAAACATCCGAACATAGAGTGATACCCGTGGGTGAGACTAGCAGTGCCGTTTCAGGCAAGATAGTGACAATTAATGTCAGCGGGACGTCAGCAGGGTGGACATATTTCAAAATAAGGGATGACGACAGAAGCACGGCAGACTGTGGGCTGTTGGCGCGGCTAACGCGGCTAACCGGCTAACCGGCTAACGCGGCTAACGTTTATGTTGTACTGTGAGTTACGTGGATTGTTTAATAAAGTTCCCTGTGAGTAAGGGTAATACTCAACCGTCCAGTTTGTATAATTAAGGAAGATAGAATTTACTGAAACATGGAACAGCTGGCTACAGCCACAGACCAGCAGCTCTGCTGCTGCTGCTCAGCCAGGCTGCAGACTGACCCGGGGAGCCGCGGGGCGACTCAACATCTCCCCCTAGCAGCGCTAACCAGTAACTACAACAACAATGAAGTATCGGTGCGTGGTATTGGAGAATTTTTGCGAGTACAAGTACGAGTATATATCGGCCCCGATACTGCCCTAGTCCCTAGTCCAAACTGAGTTTTAAAAGCCATGTTTACACCTTAGCCGGGCTGTAGTCGAACCGAACTGGAATTCTTGAAATTGAGCTATTGAGCTACGCAACCCCCTAGCGCTCTGGGGGGGTATTGCACCGCGGCGAAATGGAGTGACGGAGAAGTCCGAAAGGGTTCACAACGGCGTCACAGCAACGGCGTCACGGCAACGGCGTCACGGCAACGGCGTCACGGCAACGGCGTCACGGCAACGGCGTCACGGCAACGGCGTCACGGCAACGGCGTCACGGCAACGGCGTCACGGCAACGGCGTCACGGCAACGGCAATGGTTTAACGCAGAACCATAAATCAGGCTTTAGCTGGGTCACGTGACAGCGATCCCTCGACCCGACTGATCTTCAGAACGATCCAGAAAGGGGTACTTAGCGTTGCCCACATGCCTTTGCAGCGATCTACACACTTTGATCAGTTCACGGACGGTTGGACATTATTACACTTAACACCCTTAAATCCTTAAATCCACCAAGGGGGTACTTGGTATTACCAACATTATCCTTCTTATTCTCAATGAATAGTTTTTAGCTTTGTGTATTTAATGCTTTTTATTCTGCAATCGATTGCAACTCTGTGGTTGAGAGAGCCGAGTAGCAAAGCAGCTGGCAAAACTAACGATCTGCTGAAGATTGTCTGGTGTTGTGACAGCTGCTGCCCCCCACCCCCCCCAAGACACATCCCGTTTCATTCTGGCGGAAAATTCACCAGAGAAAAAAGAGAAAGACAAGTCTCCGATGAAATGAAATGAGACTCGGGTAATTGTTTTGATTACTCCTCTCTCTGCCTCCAGTTGGATGGAACCAGCGCCGAGCTGAGAGCGAGGTCTTTGGGGGGAAGAGGAAGTAGCGGCGCATCCCCCCTGCAGCCAGATCTGCTCACTGGCAAGGAGGAGAGACAGATGGGAGGGTGGCGGCGGAAGCTGGGGAGCAACAGAAGGGGTCACACCTTTTGAGATGGAAAGCAATCGGGAGCGATTAAACTCTCATCCGCCGCAGGGGCCATCAACTTTTGAGGCAGAAGCGGCTCCAACTTTCCCTTGCAGCACCATTTCTTTTCATCTCCCTTCAAGAAAATCCTGTAAATGCCACGAGGGAGTTGTTAGAGAGCGTTCTTCTGGGCCGGATCTCGCTGAATGTTTAACATCATGCCAGCACATGGAGACTTTTCCGCTCTGCTGCAACGGATCATCGTCGCCATGCAGTCGTGTGCAGTAGTTAGTAGCTACGCCTGCTTTTAATGCACGAGAATCACCCGTCACTTTGGGTCTCGGTGTCAGGCAGCTCTTTTCTATTATTCAACAAGAAATAAAAGAAATAAAACCCTTGAGGGAAATCCTAAGTACCCCCATGACGATCGACATTTTCAGCAGCAGGAACCTAAAGCAATGGTTTTATTGTATTTTCTTTTTGTGATCAACTGTTTATTATTTTGTTGATGCATACAATTAAATTGAACAATTATGCACGCAATTGTATAGCAAAAACCTTTAAATCAACCGTCCCCCCACCCAACCTGTAGCGATCCAACAAGACAACAATAACACAACAACAGGACAAAACAAACAAGACAAGAAAGCCAAAGAAAATTAAAAATTTGATAAATGTTCATTCACTGTTCAGTTCTTTCAGTTTTTCAATGGCATGTGTCCATATTTTTAATGTCCAGCACCATGAATTCTTGCCACTGAAAGTTCCATATGTAAAATGTCCATAAACAGATTAAACCAGTTTATTAACGTGAGCTTGTATTTTGTTTCATGCTGTTTATCAGTTGTAGTTCTCATTTAACTAATTTAACTTATTCTTTTTATTTTAGTTTTACCCAATTCATATGCTGTACACAATAAAGTCATCATTATTCGCTAGTGTGTGGAAGGAGTTATCTGTCTGCCTAGTTGAGGAAGAGGACTCTTTTGACGAGGGCAGAACATGAACGTTGTTGAAGACGCCGTGGTGCATAGAGCTGTGTATTTCAGGTGTTCATGGGGCTTAAAGTTGGTTCATACGAATGGCTGTTGATCAATAAAGACATGTGTCACGTCAGATCGCTGTCTTGAACAATGTACCCAATTAGCAAAGACCCCTGTCATCCTTTCTGGTGTCATTACCCTTTTAAATCTGCAAATAAAAGTCTAAATCAAACGTTGTCACCACAGTTTAGAGATTATAGCGATGAAACAAGCTCATTAAAAGACAATTTCGTGATTTTTACATATTGACTTTTAGCTCTTTTCCGATAGATTACCTGTTTTGTTTTTTGTGATCAACTGTTTTTTATTATTTTGTTGATGCATACAATTAAATCGAACAATTATGCACGCAATTGTATAGCAAAAACCTT
This sequence comes from Cololabis saira, assembly GCF_033807715.1. NCBI lineage: Eukaryota > Metazoa > Chordata > Actinopteri > Beloniformes > Belonidae > Cololabis > Cololabis saira. The sequence continues at coordinate 9,931,730 of NC_084591.1, forward strand.
CAAATCACCCGTCCCCCCACCCACCCTGTAGTAATCCAACAAGACAACAATAACACAGGACAAGACAAGAAAAAAATAAATAAAGAATTAGATAAATGTTCAGTCACTGTTCAGTTCTTTCAGTTTTTCTATGGCATGTGCCCATATTTTTAATGTCCCGCACCATGAATTCTAGCCACTGAAAGTTCCATATGTAAAATGTCCATAAACAGATTAAGCCAGTGACATGTTTGTAGATCGTGTGGTGGTTTCCATTGAAGAGCAAGCATTTTTTTAGCGGCTGTTAATCCTGCCAGGCACGCAGCTTTTTCTTTGTAATGTAAATTTAACTGAGAGTCATCATTAATCAGGAAACATGGGAGAACATGGGATTGCCTTTCCAATGACATTGGATATACTGACTTTTTGCCAGAATGATAATACAGGCGGGCATTGCCAAAACATGTGAAGGAATGATGTGGTGTTACTTGAACAAAAACTGCAAAGGGGAGAATTGATTTTGTTCATTGCATGTTGTTTTTTTGTGTTAAATAAGTTCTATGCAGAAAGTTAAAATGAATAAACTGGTGAAAATTTTAAGTTGATGAAAATGTGTTTCCAGGATAATTCATCACAGATTAGATCAGTCTGCCAACGTGATTCAAAAAGTAAGGTTTTTATATGTCGACTTGAGAAGTAATTCATACCATTATGAAGCTAAGCCTCTGGATTTATTGGCCTTGACAATAACCAAGTGGAAAGGAAGTGAGTCCAGTATTTTTTATTTTTAATAATTGTTTTCAATATTTTTTATACATTTTATATATTATTTTTTTAAATGTTTATGTTTTTTACTACTCAGAGGTACCAGCCATAACAGGCCAGAAGCCTATAAGCTAGTTTTCTCATCATTGTATGAACCTGTTTTCTTTTTTCTTAAACATATATATGAGGAAGCTGCAAGAGAGGAAACAAACAAACCGAAATGAGACCAGGCAGAGACTCAAACAGCAACCAGTCCAGGTCTCTAAAACTGAATCAAGACTAGGCTAATGCGATGAGTGAAAACAAGGCTTTACCTGAACTGCAACTAGAGTGGAGGAGGGAGGGAACAACCACGCCACCTGAGAGAGCAGAAACCCGAACCCAGGCCACTAGCAGCCCCACGGAGGACTAGAAGAGGGACAGGAGGAGGTTTTACCGGTGGTTTTAGTTCGTCCAGGCTTTGTCAAGTTTTCTCATGCACAGCTCAGTTAACGGCCTTCACAGTCAACGTTTGAATCCAAATCCTCTGTTGGTTGTTGGTTGTTCTGTACGTTATCTGGATGCTCAGGAATATGGACCTAAACCATTAAAAATTATGTTTGGAATCCATTTAAAATTTAATCAAATAAACCAGACTCAGAATTAGTACCTATAGAGGGTATACATTGACGTCACTTCTCCACTAGACCAGCCCCCTTACTGCACCGAGTGGCAGAACATCAGCAAAAACAGCTGCAACTAGTGGAAAAGACGGGATAACAGCTGATTATCGGCTTAAATTAAAGGTAGATGGACTTGACAGTGACCCGTACAGTTACCCCAAGAACCAGTGGTCCATGGACATTAATATTTGGCCACGAATCCAGTTTCCTGATATTTATATGTACTTAATTTCTACGCCGGGGAAATACACGAAGCAAAGCTTGAAGGCATACAAAAGTCTTGACGCTTGGTCCGACTTCAAGGCAGGATTTGTTGGGGAAATTAAAGTGATGAGGACACCGAACTTTATGATTTGACTGTTTAACGTTAGCTACCCAAAAATCCAACATTACTTGATACAAATGGGAACCGCAAATCCACGATTCGGTGTATGAAATCCAGTTGTTTCTGCGAATTACAGCGATCCATTTGCCTCTCTTGAGCTTATTTTTTGTCAATCTGTAAAACGATAACTCCGATTTCTTGCTATCTATGAGTACAGTCGATCGCACAACAGCTCTTTCTCATTTTAGATGTTTTCCAGTTGCTCAAACTGAAAGTTTACACTGCCACTCAGTCTTTCTGCCACTCAGTCTTTCTGCCACTCAGTCTTTCTGCCACTCAGTGGGCGAAACCCGCTGTGAAGTCTCATCTGTGACGTCATGCGTATTCCCTCCATAAAAACAAACAATCTCCTCAGCGGTTGCCATGTTTGTTGACATCAGTAGTTTCAGAGGTCGAAAAAGTACAAAAATATTGTACTTAAGTAAAAGTACAAATTTTCTGCTTGAAAATTACTTAAGTAAAAGTAAAAAGTACCCATTAAGAACATTACTTAAGTAAAAGTATAAAAGTACCTCAACTTAAATATAATAAAGTACCAAAAGTACATGGTGTAAAATGTACTTAAGTACAAAAGTACAAAGTACAAAGTACAAAGTACAAAGTACAAAATTCAAAGGATTGCAAAGAAATGAAGAATCCAAGAATTTGCTTACAACTCTAAATAATGGTGATATTATTCTGACCCCTTTAGTGTTTGTTTCCATTACCCCATTTTAATTTCTCCCTTTGCTCATCACTGCTGCTGTTCCCCATTGGCCCCGCTGACAGGTCCACCCCCAGCCTGTAGTATGCAGTGACAACATTAAGCAACCCCAGCTGATAAAGGAGGAGACTTTTGAACTTTTAAATGCCAAAACCACCTTAGAAGGGGTGGAATCAAAGAATGGTGCGCATGGACACGCGTCGGCTGCCGCTCAAGGCTGATTTATGGTTCCGCGTTACACCAACGTACACTACGGCGAGGCTCTGCGTCGATTTAACGCGGAACCATAATTCAGGCTTCAGTCCTCATCGGTACTCGACGCGACGGCGGTTCCTCCGGCCTTCCGGTCCGCCTCTGCAGCGCAACTCTCCCGGGAGCTGCGGCTCCTTCTCGGTATATTCACGCGCCCCCCTTCCTTCCCGTCCACCTTATGGTTCCGCGTTAAATCGACGCACACCTTACGCCGTAGGCTACGGCGTAAGGTGTGCGTCGCCGCGTACCCTACGCCGTTCTCTGCGCCGGTGTAACGCGGAACCATAAATCAGACCCCGCTGTGCTGTTCTTTAATTTGTAGCGAGTAACGACGTGTCCAATTTTAAATATAGCGGATTAAAAGTACGATTTTTTCCTTGAAAATGTAACGAAGTAAAAGTAAAAGTACAGAAAAATGAAAGTATCAATAAAAGTACAAATTCTCAAAAAAATCTTACTTTAGTACAATAACGAAGTACTTGTACTTCGTTACTTTACACCACTGAGTAGTTTGGACTTTGGTAAACTGCGGTTGTTTTAACTCATCACCGCCCCCTGGTGGAGGTGGTCTTCAGAAGTAAACATGGTGGGGCTTGATGACTGCGCGGCGAGCAGCTCCCTCCTCCACCAGAGTGCTCGGCTCAGAGTGACAGCGTGGAGTCGATGCTGTCCCTCTAAGACCTCACAACTCCACCTCGGTCTCAGGTGAACCGGAACGTTGTTCCGGCTTCGGTCGTGCCTCCATCTCCTGGAAACCCGCTCGGTCAGATGGCACTCGTCTGTTCGTGTCCCGTCATGGACTCTGACATTTACCAGGCCCGCTGAAGCTTGAAGGCTCTGAGCCGTGGCTCTCTGAGACGGTCCGGGCCGACATTCTTTACCTGGACATCCTGGGAAGATAAACTACGGCAACAATTGATTCTCCATTAGTTCACCGCTGGAAATGCAGGAAACCAGGATGCAGGAATAAATAACACCGCTCTTTATTCGTGAAGCCGAGGGAGAGTAAACCAAAAACGCCTGATAGATGAATAAATCTGTAGGAAAAAGGTCTGACACGGAACAATGAGGCGGTTTGATGTTAAAGGATTCTTATTTTCAATTAAATTGTAGATTTAGTGGAATATTTGCTGAGCTTTGATGTTATCAAGGTACAAATGTACGCTTTAGCATCCATCCATCCAACCATCATCCATCCATTCTTCCAACCATCATCCATCCATCATCCTTCCACCCACTCACCCATCCATCCATCCATCCATCCATCCATCCATCCATTTAACCATCCATCCATCCATCATCCACCCATCCATCCATCCACCCATCCATCCATTATCCATCCATCCATCCATCATCCATCCATCCATCCATCCACCCATCCATCCATCATCCATCCATCAATCCATCCATCATCCATCCATCCATCCATCATCCACCCATCCATCCACCCATCCATCCATCCATCATCCACCCATCCATCCATCCATCCATCATCCATCCATCCATCCATCCATCATCCATCCATCCATCATCCACCCATCCATCATCCATCCATCATCCACCCATCCATCCACCCATCCATCCATCCATCCATCATCCATCCATCCATCATCCATCCATCATCCACCCATCCATCCACCCATCCATCCATCCACCCATCATCCATCCATCATCCACCCATCCATCCACCCATCCATCCATCCACCCATCATCCATCCATCCATCCACCCATCCATCATCCATCATCCATCCATTTAACCATCCATCCATCCATCATCCATCCATCCACCCATCCATCCATCATCCATCCATCCATCATCCATCCATCCACCCATCCATCCATCATCCATCCATCCATCATCCATCCATCCATCCACCCGTTCATTTAACCATCCATCCATCCATCCATCCATCCATCCATCCATCCATCCATCATCCATCATCCATCCATTTAACCATCCATCCATCCATCAATCCACCCATCCATCCATCATCCATCCATCCATCATCCATCCATCCATCCACCCGTTCATTTAACCATCCATCCATCCATCCATCCATCCATCCATCCATCCATCCATCCATCATCCATCCATCCATCCATCCATCCATCCATCCAACCATCCATCCATCCATCCATCCTCCATCCATCCATCCATCCATCCATCCATCATCCATCCATCCATCCATCCATCCATCCATCCATCCATCCATCATCCATCCATCCATCCATCCATCCATCATTGCTGATGTCTTTCCCTCCTGTCGTTGTGTTACACTCCTCCTGCTGATGTTCCAGCCTCCATTCTGCACATGTGCTGCTTTTCTCCGTCCTGGAAACGAAATGATGATTGAATGTTTGTTGTGCTTTCCCTCCTCTTCCCTCTGCTATTTTCATCTCGGTGTTGGCCGTTAAAAAAAATACTAAATAAAAATACTTCCCTTCCCTCCCTCCCTCATCAGGCGAGCGGTTCGATACCGGCTAGCTCGGTGTCCGCGGCGGCCGGCTCCTCATCAAGCCGAGAGCCTCCCCGGACCGAGGGGCCCCTCCATCACTCTCAGGCCGGGTTATTATGAGCCATTCATCTCCTGCACCTGCCTCATGTTGCCTTCAGCCTCCATCCTTTTAATTCTCCTCCCAGACTTTTGTCAAACCATTTGCAGCTCCGCCAGTACATTGTTTATCCCTTTTTACGCCCCTCGCCACTGGTGTACCTTAAGAAATGCTCGATTTGCAGTCGGGAAAAAATGGAAATGAATGTTTGTTACATCAGCTTCTCCACGGATGGGAGAATTAAAATCCCTCTGCAGAGATGGACTCGCAGAAAAACATCAGAGCAGAAGAGATCAAAAGATGAATGAGGGATAAGTAATATAGCATGAGATTTCCCATGATGCTTTGCTCATACAGTCCCCATCAAATGGGTGACCTGAGCTCGGCCTCCTCACCCCACACTGTATAAGAAAAACTGCACAACCCCATGTGATGTCACTTTTTGAAGAGTCCTTTTTCTACAGAAGAGTATTAGGGCCATGCAGGAGAAAAATAAAAATAATATTTTAGAGGAGGAAGATTTTTTTTTCATTATGCACTTCGAGAAAAAAGTCCAAATGTCGAGATTAATGTTGAAGTACAATTTTGAGAAAAAAGTCGAAATGTTGAAAAAAAGTCCAAATTTGATGACGATATTGATTTGAAAAACATATCACAGTAAGTTAGTTAGTTAGTTACGGCTGCTGCGTGCATTTCGACTTTATTATTAGGCCCCGAGCACTTACCGGTACAGTGCTTTTTTTTTTCTCGTTTTTTTTTCTCGTTTTAATTTTTCCGACGAAAGGAGGGCCTTTTTTCCCCCTAAACGTGCTCCAAAAGTCACCAAATTTTGCATGCAAGCCAGGCCTGGCGAAAAATTTGATATCTAATGCTTTGCATTAATGGGCGTGGCCTAATGGCTCAACAGCGCCCCCTAGAAAACTTTGTGCCTCAAGCCCCACAAAACGGTTTGTCGTACATGCACGAAAATCGGTACACACCTGTATCATGTCGCAACTTAAAGAAAAGTCTCTTGGCGCCATGGCCGAAACCGAACAGGAAGTCGGCCATTTTCAATTAATCGTGTAATTTTGGCGCAATTATGCCATTTCTTCAGCCGCTTCTTCGCCCGAACCGTAACGTGCACCCAGGTGTGTTATACATCAAATTGTGCGTCTCGATCCTGCGACGACGCGCATTACTTTTCTCAGTCAAAAGCGACAACAGACGCCAATAAGCGCGCCCCCCCATTTGATAGTCCCTACTTTCTGCCATAACTTTTGAATGGTTTGACATAAAGAGTCGTGGGTGGTGTCATCTGACTCGGTTTTGAGTACTTGACCATAATTGGCATGAATTAGCCCCGCCCCTTCTTCCGATTGGTCGATATCTGATAGTTTCTATTTTCTGCCATAACCTTTGAATGGTTTGATATAGAGAGTCGTGGGTAGTATCATCCGCTAAATGTCCAGGCCTGAAGAATCTACATGCAAGTCATACAAGCTTCCACTGCAGCCTGAACGTGCACAAGGGTGCGAGGGCCCGTTCATCGCTGCTTGCAGCTTTAATTGAAATTGTATTTCAACATTAATCTCGACATTTCGACTTTTTTCTCGAAGTGTACAATAAAAAAAAAATCTTCCCCTCTCAAATATTTTTTCTCCTGCATGGCCCTAATACTCTTCTTTATTTTTCCAGCCCTTTTTCGTGGTTTCCTTACCTGGATCCTCAGTGCTCAGCCATGTCTACATCGTGTGTCTGCGTGTGTGTCTGTGTGTGTAACTTGGGTGACTTGTGGTCTGCTTGTGTCTGTCTGTGTGTGTGCGGGGAGGGGGGGGGGGGGGGGGGGGGGCAGGGCATTAATACGTTTTATGTTTGTGTATTTGTTTTACGTAAAGCACTTCGTGCTGCATTCTATGCATTCTTATCAAATCTGTCCAAACACCTTCATTTGGGTAACATCATATTGACTAATTTGCCGATATCGAATTGCACCTAAACTTCTGCTGCAAGACTGACAATATTAAACCTCGTGTTGTAGAATCAAGACGCACTTACCGTGTTTACTATATTTATTTTTAGTCTTTAAAAGCACCAACAGTCTCCATTATTAATATGTTATTCTAAATAATATATTCTGATAAGCTTCCCATTATTCAAACTCTTTTCCCACATAAGCACAATGCATGATGTAGATGCTTTACAACTCTGCAATGCTAGTGGCTGTGGATTTTTACACTTTCAGTGATGCATTATGGGACTTTTCGACTGTGCTATATAGGAATTAATTATGTTCACCCCGCCTGCAAAACGTGGTGGACTATAGAGGGGAAGGTTTCAGACACAGCCCTTTAGCTCCGCCCATCAGCTGGCCTCCAGAAATTCAACCAATCAGAAAACTCTGTAGCCAACTCTGCTTGTTTTTAGGAAGTAGCTTCTTATGATTCTGTCTTTGTCGTTTAGAAACACTTACAAAGCCCCCCCAAAAAATCTTATTTTAACAAAAAATTTTGTGAAAGTATTGGAAAAGTGTTCTGTTCATGTTTATATTCTCCTTTAGCGGCAGCAACACCTTCGGTGGTGTAGTTAGAGGTACGCCAGGGAATAAATATTAAACCTTGGTGGTCATCGGGACAAACCCTCTTCTCTCTCAAGACAACATGTTGTTGTAGTTTGTTGTGCTGGTCTGTCCCCCTCCTTTTTCTCTCCTGTGGACGTCTGCAGGCCAGAGCTTCAGGAGTTGCATGCTGACCTGCAGTCTCCCCCTCGATCATCCCACTGCTTGTTTCCACCTGTCTGTATGGATGTCTGGTACATTATTTTAGTTTAGTTTTAGTTTAGTTTATTTGTCCTTTCAATTTCCACAACACAAATAACCCAAAGTACAGGTGTAAATCGTCAGTGTAATACAAAAAAAATATATAATTTTTTTGGTATATATATATATATATATATATATATATATATATATATATAGATTATATATATATATATATATATATATATATATATAAAACCAAGGACCAAAAGGTGTAGAAAAAAAAGAAAAAAAATGTTAGCTTTTATAAACTACTACTACTACTGTCATTTAGCAGACGCTTTTGTCCTAAGCGACTTACATATGAGAGAACAACACAAGCACAAAAATCACATAGGAGGGTCCAGCTGGATCAGTGCTGGTCAGATGGTTTTATATGTATTAATCATTTTGTATTTATAGGTGCTTTTGAAATGTAATAACGTGCTACACATTTTCATTTCTGTTTCTAAGCTGTTCCACGCATTAACTCCTGTCACTACATGCCTGCTGACATCCTGACCTGCAGTCCCCCCCCACCCCAGGTCTTCAGCAGGAGGGCCCCCCTTATGATCCAGGTCCTGGTCCAGGTTTCTTCCCTCCTAAAAAGGGAGTTTTTACCTGCCATTGTTTATGTAATAATTGCTCGGGGGTCATGTTCGTGTTCTGGGTCTCTCGAAAGATCCTAGAGACAACTTCTGTTGTAATAGATGCTATATAAATACAATTGAATTGAATTTAACAACAGCTGCTTGCTCTGTGTTGTTTTTACTCGTAGAAAATGATTAAACTACATATTTACGTTTAGCGCATTGAAGCGCGGTAGGAATGTAACTTCAAGGCGAGGCCGCTGTGATTGCCTCAGCCTGTTCTGCTGAGCAACACGCTGCTGGATTGAAGGAGAAGCCTTTCATGCTGCGCTGGAAACTCTCCGGAGAGAGACGAGTTTAAAGAGTCATCAAGAGTCTCTGTTCGTGATCCTGTGAAGCTGATCGGTAATAACTGGCTCGCCCTATCAGGTGTGCAGCGCTGCCTGTTCAGCTCCTATATTCGGGGTAAATGTTTGAACTTTTGTATCATCAGGTATGTTTACAGGAGAGAGCGTGCTGATGTATGCAATAATCAGACTGACTGCAGTGTGTTAGGTTTATTACTCTTTGAGGAGATTTTTCTGTCTTTTCTTTTCCTTAACTGGGTCATTTGTGCGTTTGACGTACAGTTTCAGTTCTGCCAGCCATCCCGCTTCTTTTCCTCCTCAATATCAGCAAATGCACACATGCATTACTGATGTTCTAAATGTCGTCTCGCAGATTCACTGGGATGGAAAACACACTCGATTCTTGTTGTAAATGTAACTTTTGAAATGAGTCCTGAAGCTCTGGGCACGTACTGCCTGGAGAATATAGCTGCGTCCGAAATCCCATAGTTCCACCCTAATGAGTAGCAAAAACAGTATGTGAGATTTTTTGGTGCGTCCGAAACATTAGTACATACACAATAGTAGCTCTATCCATATTCATTCTGGAGAAATGTATTAGTGTGGATTGATGGACACTAGCTAAGCAGAAACTTCCCACAATGCAATGCAGCGGCGTTTGGTTGATGTCATAAGTATAATATTAAGTATAATAATATTATGATATAATATTAATATTATAATATTTGTATATAATAATATTATATAATGTAATCTTGTTGTGGCCAGGATAAACGGGAAAGAGCAGAGCGGTGCTGCTACTGCTGCTGTGACAGGAGTTGTTACCATGGTAACAACTCCCCCTCCCAAGTGCCGTGTGCGCTCTGAGTAGTACGTCCGAATTAATGCATACTACTGATATTTACTCAAAAGTGTGCCAAACTTAAGTATACTTTTTGAGTATATACTGTTTCGTATGGCATTTCGGACGCACCGTATGACCATATAAGGAAACTCCGCCCCTTATGACATCACATAAAGCTGAATTTAGAAAAAACTTTCCAGAAGAAAGTGTTTTCAGCGCCCTGAAACTAAGGGGGTCAAAAATGACATTTTTCTCATAACTTAGCTACTATGCTAAAGAATAATATATACATACTACTAATAATAATGTAATAATCTGTGTATATATCACGACAACGGATCCCAATTGACTTTGCATAGTACAATATCCGTGGTGCTCACACGTAATTTACCACTTTCCGTGCATGTGCCACGGAAAATAGCAGTGAGAAGTCGTGGGCATTTCACGGATTTTTGTGAGACCAGGGCAGGTTGCATTTTTCACAACCTCTGCACAATTTTCCGACAGTTAAATTGCGGTTCGATTCTAAATAATAAAAAAAAACACCTGTAGGGGGCGGGACTGTTTCAAAGGACACGCCTTCCTTGTGTATTAAGATGGTATTTATGAAAACGATGAAGGCGTGTCGTGAGCGTTCACCAGCATTCCTCCTCTTCTGAACGTCTTTAGCTGATAATTATCTGGCTGCTGTACTACTCGCGGCGTATGATTGATCCCTGATTGGTTGCACATCTATCCAATAGCGTCCAGGCGAAGTTTCCAGAGGAAATACAGGAAGTAGCTGCCTGTCGTGCAGCTCAAGAAGTGATTGTATGACCCCTTTTTTGACAATAAACGAAGCAGACTGTGCTTTAAACACTAAAGAACCCCCCCCCAAGCATCATCTCCACAACTTCATTAAGTATGCAGCTAAAAAAAAAAAAAAAAAAAAAAAAAAAAAAAAAGCAGAAGGCACATAAATATTGGTATGAATAATGCATGCTTTTTGCTTTTGGCTACAGAAAGATCTGAGTGGAGCAGGATTGCTCTCGCTGTAAGTTAAAGGAGCTTCAAATGTCACTAATCTTTTTTTTAGTCAAAGTACCAAGCATCACGTCGTGTTTTGCTGTTATTTACCAACATTTAAAACCAAAGTATTTCCAGCCAACGTTTTTCTCTCGGGGGCCGTGTCTCGAATAACTCCCAACAACCACAACTCTGGCATTCATTTGTTTATTCTAATTTCCTTTTAAGTACAATAAATACAATACAACATTGGAAATGATACGCGTAAAAAAATATATGTCATCTTACATTACAGTACCAGCCGGAGAACGATGGCGAGTAAAACGGACACAGAAAACCACGTCGCAACACACTCGCGCCACTGAACGATATAGAACACGTGAAACCTGCAGGAAGGTAGCGTCGGAGAGCGCTACAGACGCAGCGTCGCTCAACGGCGACTCAGAGATCCCGACATATACGAGGAGTTGCTTTTGATCATGCACTTTGTACATGCTCCACTGGAAGACGGCTCACATCTCAAAGAAACTTCATACTCACATCTACTGCTAACCCAGAGCTTTGGGGGATGGACCCTCACAGCCTCTCTCTCTCTATTTATACATTTATATGTGTGTGTGTGTGTGAGTGTGTGTGTGTTGTTCCTCAGATATCTCACCGTCCACTTTATTAGGTGTATGTACACATGCACATTTATCTACACAGTTTCAAGGCAAAAAATGTGAACTTTTGCTGTAGAATGTGATCCCATCTTCACGTGAATCTCTATAGCCAACGAACACAGCGTACGATCTCGTATCTGGGATGAACACACCCTTCAAGCGTTCACGGCTGCTTCAACTTGGATTGTTCATTTCCACATGTTCCAGGTGGAATCAGCTGCTTTACCTGCTGGAAAATGGTTGGAGTTAGGTGTTTATACGGAGCGTCTGCAGATATCTGAGGAACAACCGCTGATCTGCAGAAGGCTGGACCGGCTGGGGAGTCATCTGTTGGTCCAGAGACAGTTTAGTGCTGTAGCTACTATTCCTATTCCCCTTTTCCACCAAACTGGTTCCAGGGCTGGTTCTGGTTCTGGGCCAGTGCTGAGTTTGGAACCGGGCTTGCTGTTTCCACTGACAAAGAACTGGACAGAAGAACCAGTTCCAAGGTAGAACCAACTCTTTGCTGGTCTTGAGGAAAGAACCACTTACGTAAGCGGAGGGGGTGGAGTTATTAAGACCAACGGCAACAGCAAGACTAAGAGACGGAGACATTTTCAAGTAAGAATTAATCTGGATGCAGCAAAGCATCATGGGTCTGAGGAGGAGACAACCTGTCTTTTAGAGATGTGTCCACGGAGGAGCTACGTGGACCAAGTCCTATTAGAGCAGATACCTTGTTGTTGCTGCAACTTTCACGCAAACACAGCGACGTAACTGATGTTTGCAGCGACGAAACTGACGTTTGCAGGGTCGTAATGATGTAGCTCCCCTTAGCACCCGATCTACTAACCGGTTCTCAGCTGGTTCGCAAGTTGAACAAGTTGTGAACCAGCACCAGCACTGGCACAGAACATGCCCTGGAGCTGATTTGGTGGAAAAGGGGTACTAGAAGTGGATTTCCCACCAAGAAAGACTCAATGAGGTTAAGAAGAACCCACGAGGAACAGCCAAAGACTCGAAATACGTCACCGGACCTGGAAACATCCCTCTTTAGACCAAACTTATCCCTCCAGTGGTGAAGCACGGTGGAGGAAGCATCATGATGTGAGCTTGGCTGTCCATCGGCAATCTGTTGGGGGTTGTTGGAGTCATTGCTGTTCGCTCCAAGGGGTTCACTTACTTCTAATTCCAACAAAGGTAACGTTTCGCGGGTTTGTTCAACTATAAATTATAATAGTTTGTCTATTTTCAGCTTCAACGTGTTTCCTGGCTACTTTGACTCAGAGGAAGATCAGATCACATTCACGTCGGAGTTCATAGTTTTTCCAGCAGCTGTATAGATTAGACGCATCAACGTGGTTCATTCCTGCTCGTGCTCTCTGGGAGGCCTGTTGATGAACTTTGGGTCTTGAAAACTACACAAGGAACAAAGATGTTTTAATATTACACATAGTTGGAACAGATCTGGGGGACGGCCGCCGTTGTTCTCCCCAGAAATCTGTAGGGAGCAGCTACGTTTGGCGTCTTATTTCAAATAAAGATCATGTGTGGCGTCCAGGCGTCATAAAGTACGCCACGTATTCTGAGCACCGTCCATCCAAGGCCACCCCCACCCTCCCCTCCAAGGAGCCGATCCGTGCCGGCCGTGGAATCATTCACTGAAATGAAAAGTGGCATTCTGGGGGAAATGCTGAGGAAGGCGATAAGCCTCGGTGGGAGGTGGCGGGCATCCTAATTTTATTTCAGAGGGCACGCGGGGAGCTGCTGAGGAATGACTCCGGCGCGGCGTTACAAGCCAATCTGTGAAAGGTCTCGAGCTGTAAAAGTGAGCGGGACCCTGGGGGGATGGAGGGATGGTGGCGTGGGGGGGATACAGGTGGAACAGGTGGTCGATGCAGCAGCAAAACAAACGGAGCTGTCGCCACATGCTAAACGATGGCCTGCCTCCGCGGCGTGCTCCCGGGGACGACCGTGTCGTGTAAACATTAACCTCTTTATTGCATCTTTGAGGCGTCTCGGTGTCGCTGAGCTCTGAACCCATGTTGATGGGAAAAATGTTCCGCTTGTTCTCCGAGCGAAGCTGTCTGAGCTGATCTGAGGATGCCTAGCGCTGGCGGCAGAGATGGAGACATACTGTAGGACCGGGAAAATAATGGTGCTTTTACACTAGTACCTACTCGGCTCTACTCATCTCAGCTCGACTCGACCTGGTTTATTTTCCATAATAATTCAGCACCTGGAGCAGAAGTAGGAGGTTGGAGTGAAGCTGCTGTGACGTATTTGATTGTGTATCTAAACGAAGAAGACAACAACACTAAAGATGTAGAAACCTGGAGGAGATTATAGATGTGCTGCTGGGTCTGTGGCTTACGGAGCCCTAGAGGTGACATGGAAATTATTATTGTTATCTCGTGCGCACGACTTTTTATCTTGTGCGCACAACTTTTTATCTCCGGTATAATGTGGGAAGTCTTTGCAAGTCTATCTTTTTTAATACATTTTCACTTTTTCAAGAAACACTATCTACAGTAAACATTTGGTAGTTCGTCGAAGTAAATTCTCGAGGAACTCTTATCACAGTTGATGTTTTAATATCATAACTATTTTTCGTGGCGGATTAGCCAAATTAGTGCTTCAACCCGGTCATGTGATCATGCTGGACAAATCACGGTGACTCCCATTATCACTGTTTCAACAGGTCTCTTAGGTTTATAATTCAGATTAATTTTCGTTTACATATAACATTGTTTGTAGTCATTTTAGTGCAATTTAAAGCTTATTTCTACAAATAAAATCAGCACTGTAGGCAGCGATCTTGGACCAGCGGCCACTCTGATTGGTCCAGCACGCTCACGTGACAATGTCGAAGCACTTTGTGTCAGCTCCGCCTCTGGAAATAGTTCCACTTTTAAAAAGTTGTTTGTGAAGCCAGTTTCCCGAGATCGGACTTCGACGACTAGATAAATGCTTGGCATCAATAGCTGTATATGTTGAAGTGAGCGGATATGTCAATTCTGGGGGTTTCCTTTCGGCCTAATTATTAAATCCCAGTGTTCTGTTCTCACTGACCGCCTTCCTAACTCACGCGAGATAAAAAGTTGTGCGCACGAGATAAAAAGTCGTGCGCACGAAATAACAATAATAATTTTCCATGTCACCTCCAGGGCTCCGTAGGGGCTTGGTTTCGATACCAAGTTAAAAAATGAGACTGAGAGAAGCTTCAACGCTTTTTTTTTTTTTTGGTCTGTTTGTCTCGGCGCTGCTGAAAAGTCAGCTGGAGCCGCGAGCAGCTATGAAGTGACAGAGCTCCTGGTAGATCTGGCCTTTCCTTATCGCCCGTCTAGATCCCTTTTTAATTCTCTCCTCAGCCACCACTGTCCTCATCAACAAGGCCCTGGACCGCCCTTTCCCCCGTCTACCGCGGACTGTCCCCCCACCCCACTCTACGTTACATTAACATAAAGACTCCAATTCTGACCTTATGCGTTACGTTAACGCACATCCTAGGTCAACTCTGCACAGACTCACATCCGGCACTTTAAAAACCTCATGTTGTACATTTTCTCCTTTCATTATATCTTTTTGTTCTTTGTATTGCACCAATCACCACAACAAATTCCTTGTGTGTGTTTAACAAACTTGGCATTAAACTTATTTCTAATTCTGATTTCTGACCAGGTTTATGAACATCTGCACCTCAGAGTTGGATCATAACAGACTTCTGCTGCCGTTGCTGGTCGAATAAAATGAACAAGAAGCCGCTGCAGAGTCCCTCTTTCTCTGATGTCACATCCTGACTCAGACGTCTGACTCCAACCCCCCGACCAATCAGTGGCCTGTAGTGTGATGACATCACAGCCCGACTCAGCCGCTTAGAACCTCGGCAGAATACTTACAGAAAACTACTCGGCATGTTAGACCCCTAGTGGGAAAGAACCGAGTCGAGTCGGGCTGAGTAGGTACTAGTGGAAAAGCGCCACAAGTGCCCCCCCTCCCACCAGTGGCTGCAGAGCCGACTGAGACCCAGCAGCTCCGGGGATGGTGTCGCTTGCTGGTGTCGAGACGGAGGCAAACACAAACCAATCAACAACGGGGAAGATTGTGCTGGAGGAGGAAAAGAAAAAAGCTGTAGAAGCAGAACTGGCCCCTCCTGGACGGAGGCAGCTGTTTCCCTGTCAGAGGCCCGGCAGAAGCTACAGGCCGGCTCAACGACGTCAGTCCGGGCCGGAGAATCACGTCTGGTATGTAAAACAAAAGGTCTGATGTGATGTGAAGAATACTAAAGGCAGTAAAGACTCTGACACAGATGTAAACGCAGGAAAATGATTGGAGACGACACCCCTGCCTCCAATAGATCCATTCCCCAGTTGACCTATCAGTAAGCCCCGCCTCCTTCATTACTGTCGCTAATTCAGACTATCTATCTGCGTTGTCTACAATTGACCCTTTGTCAGCCTTCTGATTGGTCCCTGACTGTCCAATCAGAAAAATCATCCTCCGTTGCTTCATTCAGAACAGCCGTCTCTCTCATTCACATCAATGGAAAATCCAAAGTTTTTACTTTCTTTGTATCAAAGTTTAAATCACTGGATTATTTTTTCAAACTTTGTATTAGTAAAAAGGAACACTTGTAGTGTAGTGAGGGTGCAGCGTATTTTTATTTCCCCAAACTGGCATAAATCTGGTCCGTACTTCCAAAACAAAGTCGGCTCGGCCGCAGGCTACAACCCATAGCTACAACTGCGATAGTCTGTTATTTATTTATCTTAAAATGGTTAAGCGGTGTGCTCGGGGCAAGAGGGGTAAAAGAGAAAATAACAGGAAAACATTTCATCCCGAAACTAATCGTAAATTACGAAAAATGTCTGCTTTGGATACTTAAACACTCGCAGTTCAACCCTTCCACCATGCTATCAGCTAAACTAAAAGATCTTGTTTTTGCCGCAAACCTCAGATTTTTTAAATCACTCCACGGTACCTGAAGTGTTCTTTTTTATTTAGCCTATATGTAGTTGCTGTTGGTTTACTTTGGTCTAATAATTAGAAACAGAGTGATGTAAAACCTGTTTCTACAATGGAAGTGGACGAGAGAAATGACAGTTTTGTCCGACCTAGCAACGGGGTCGGGGGTTGACAAAGGGTCAATTAAACCGTGGCGTCTGCCGGTGAGAAAACCTTGTCCCAAGGTGTTCTAGACTAATGTTGGACACAAGTGGACCAGAAATGGTCAAAGATCTTCTAACTGGGACTTTATTATGCCATAGAGGGACCAAAGGTGAAGGTTTATCGATCAGCGTAGCGGGAGGAACCTCAACATCCAGGATGTGTACCGCTCCGGCAACACGGGGGAGATTACATTTATTTACTTGTGATTAACTTGGAAAGTCACAACTTGAGAACTACTTTTATCCATCTAACGTGATATCTTAAGGGATGAAGATACTGCTAATTACCTAAAACTAGTCCAGTGCTGCTGGACTATTTTTAGGTCCAGTCCGGTCCAGTTCCAGCGACAGTTTTACACGGGAGACAGCAGCATTTCTGTCTCTGAATGGGGAGACAGCAAAGATCACCGAACCGAAGTCTGGGTGTCAGAAGCTTTTCTGACTTCAGTTGTGGGGATACAGCCCAGGTGCTAGCCAATCAAATCGCGCATTGGGTTTGGGCCCGTTGCGGGCAGAATTAAACCCTGATCCAAAGAGACGAGGCAGAGATAGTGGGTGAATCTGTGGTGCATTGAACTTGAGTGGTTGTGGACGTAGGATACATTGACAAAATACCCATCCTGTATCCAACCTGGCTGGCGGGTAACCTCCTAGAAGGTTACTGGACTGAATCCTAGGCCCCATCACGTTGCCAGAAGCTCATTACCCTCATGCCAAAAACCCAGCCATGTAAGGGACTACAAACCAGTTCCCATCGTGCAGGACGAGCAGGGATAAGAGGCACCCGCATAAAACCATAATCAATACGAAGAACAGAAACTGCGGTCACCCCTGAAGTGCAGTTTATGCGTACGGATTGAAGGTTTCATCTCCGTATCCATGTCAAACACTGAGCATAAAAACACCCTAAAAAGGTAGAATTAAAGAAAACATAAACCTCCAGCTGCAACAAACTCAACAAACTCAGCGAATCAGTCGTACGCTGATCCTTAAACGACATATGTGTTCATTACACACTTTTAAGCAGCTTCCAGGAACATTCATGCGTAACGTTTCATCTCCTGGTTGAATGATCGTTTATCCTGGTGGTGCTGGGCGGTGGGACAGAATATTGTGACATCAAACCAATGATTTGACGTTGGAGACGTGTAAACTAGGAGATAGGCGTGCCTACAATCAAACATCAACGGGCTGGACGGTGAATGATTTAATACCAAACTAAAATGCATGAAACCAAACCATCAATAAGGACAGTACTTTTGAGACGGGTTTGAATTCTACAGGTCTGTTAATGTCAATAACTCCCAGAAGGAACTAACGCATTCCCATTGGCCACAACCCCCCCCCCCCCCCCCCCCCCAAATCCCCTTGTGATTGGCTCCGCAAGTCAACCCTCTGATGCTGATCCAAGCCCTGTTAGCTCCAATGAAGCGTCCTTACTCAAGTTGCATAGGTCTTGGCCAGCAGATACCGTTTACCAGGTTTTAGAAACTTTTAAGTACAGACAATGGCATGAAAACATTTGGGGAACCCTCTAAAATGAAGTGGTTTTCTGCATTGATTTGTCAGTATTTATGATCAAATCTTCACCGAAGACACAAAAAGAGACAAATGCAATGTAGTCAAAACCCTCAGTGAATGGAAAGTAAGGAAATTAGTCTAAAGGTGTGATTTAGAGCTACTTTTAGAGACAAAAGACACTCAGACGTTTCAAGTTTGCCAATCACGAGAAGAGTCAGCTGATTTGAAGCACGCCTCGCGAAGACAGACAACCAAGAGTGGATGGTCTGCAGGAGGCTGGAAAAGTCATCCCAGTGTTTAGATGTCCGTCAGTCCAAAGGACACCCATCTAGAAATTGGGACTCTATCTATCTATCTATCTATCTATCTATCTATCTATCTATCTATCTATCTATCTATCTATCTACCCACCCATCCATCCATCCATTCATCCATCAAATCAACCAACCAGCTATCCATTCATCCACCCACCCATCCATGCAACCATCCATCCATTCATACATACAACCAACCATCTATCCATCTATCCAACCAACCATCTATCCATACACCCACCCACCCATCCATCCGTCCATTCATCCATCCAATCAACCAACTATCTATCCATTCATCCACCCACCCAGCCACCCAACCAACCAACCAACCAACCAACCATCAATCCATTCATCCACCCACCCATCCATCCATCCATCCATCCATTTTCTATACCCGCTTTATCCTTTGCAAGGTCACGGGGGTCTGCTGGAGCCTATCCCAGCTAATTACAGGTGAGAGGCAGGGGTTCACCCTGGACAGGTCGCCAGTCTATCGCAGCCAATGGTTACCAAAACCTCCTCCAGGATGATGTGATGCAGCAGCACAACGAGCGAAACCACATAATGGTTTCAGAACCATCGTCAGGTTCTGACAGTGTAAAGAGATGCTGAGGCTCCAGACATCTGGGTGGTTCTGGACTGAAAAACGGTCCAGAACTCCTCCTGAACGTTGAACGGCTCCGATCCAGAGATGCTGAAGGAGCTTTGGCCAGATATTAACCCCAAGGGGTTCACTTACTTTTCCCTTGATCACCATTTACAGCAAATTAATGCAGAAAACCAGTTCATTTCCAAAGGTTCCCAAACTTGATTTTATTTTATTTTTGGAAACTTAAGGTTGAACTTCTGTTGGATGGGTCATGATTACGGGAGATTTGCCCACGATGATGAAGTGTAGAACAACGGAGCCCCCAATCAGTTCTGGAAAAGCAGATATCAACTTACAAATCATGCATCGTGATTGTTTAAAGAAGGTCGCCCAGCAGCGTGACGAGGGGTCGCTATCAGCTTCAGGTGTAACGAACGAACCGTTGAACGCTTAGGAAACTCTGAGGTCAGCTGCACAGTCGTTGACAGTAACTGTGTAAATGGTCCACCAACGTTTACAACTTCGAAGTATAAAAAAGAAACACAAATTAATCTTAATAAATACATACAAAATGAACAAAGAAACCTGGGAAAACAAACCGTAGTAAATCATAAAAACATTTGCCTCTATGTTGTACTAAGAGTCTAGGTGCAGAGTCCTCATTGGCTGGGGGGTTGTGTAGTCCACAGACTTATACTTCGGATTATGAGCCACTCCTTCTGCGTTAGTGTCACCACGACGCGCACACACTCGATGTCGTAGCCGATCTTGTGGTCGACGTCGTAGACCTCAATGTTGCCGTTCTTAAACTCCCCGAGCGTGATGTAGGAGGAACACTGCTTGCCTTTTTTAGTCCCGACAAGCTTCTCCCCGACTTCCAGAGCGCCGTGGTGAAGGATGTCGTTCTGCCGGTCATCCGACCCGGTGACAATCTTTATTTTGCTAATTTTGGTCGACTTGTTGAAGACTATGACAAAGAAATCTCCGGTGGACGGCGGCTTCCCCCAGAAGTACTCGTCCACGGTGCTGTACGCCTTGGTGGCGTCGTAGCTCTCGAAGACGTTGATGTTGGTGTAAAGGCTGGCCGGGGGGTTGTCTGGGATGTCTAAGGAGTCCTCCTCGAAGTCGTCGTCCTTGAGCTTGTTCTCCGCCCCTTTATAGGACGAGTAGTAGCCCATGTGCTGGAACAACGAGGGCTTGAAGCGGATGGCGTCCTTCTGGGCCAGCAGGCCCCGGAAGTGGATGAGGAGCCAGTCGCAGGGCATCTCCTGGTAGAACATGAGCAGGAAGTGGGCCAGCCTGGGCAGGTCCCGGGAGTGGTACAGCTTCCCGATGTAGCCCAGCTTGGAGAACTCCAGCATGACCCAGTAGGTGCCGTCTCTGGACGTGATCACCTTCTTCAGGGAGCTCAGGAAGTTCCTGGAGCAGCGCACGTCGTCCTCCAGCATCACGTAGAAGTGCGACAGGTTGGTGCAGAAGTTGAGGAGGAAGGCGTAGTCCACGTTCTGCTTGGAGCGGAAACGGACCCGGTCCTCCGGGTCGTTGTAGTTCCTTTTAAGCCCGTCCAGGGACGGGTAGTACTCCTCCGGAGCCTGGATGACCAGGAGCCGTCCGGCTATGATGTGGTGAGCGAACTTCCTGTTGATTTCCTGGACCAGGTTCTCGCACCAGACCAGGTCAAAGTCCGCCAGGTGGACCACGACCACGATCTCCTTCAGCTCCTCGTAACTGGACTGGTCAAAGATGGACTTGATCGTCTCTAGGAGGTAGTTCCCTCTTTTCCTCTTGACCGACGACAGTCCGATGGTGAGGTACTCTGTGAACAGAGAGGGACGTTTAATTTTCAATTCAATTCAATTCAATTTTATTTATATAGCGTCTAATACAACAGAGTTGTCTCTAGACGCTTTACAGAGACCCATACCCAGAACATGACCCCCGAGCAGTTATTACATAAACAATGGCAGGTAAAAACTCCCCTAGTGGGAGAAAAACCTTAAGCCAAACAGTGGCAAGGAAAAACTCCCCTTTAGGAGGGAAGAAACCTTGAGCAGGACCAGGCTCATCAGGGGGGACCCTCCTGCCGAGGGCCAGACTGGTGGGTCAGGGACGGCAACAGCACAGCAGGCAGGTGGAAGCAGCAACGGGATGACCGGGGGTGGGGACCGCAGGCCAGCACACAGCTCCCGAAGCTCCGGCCCAATCAGCAAGTCCCAGGTTGGGGTGCAGGGTCGGGGAAAGACTTGTGCTCCGTAATGCAAGCTACAAGCCACCCATGGCCACCTGCAGGACAAAAGAGAGAAAAGGGAGGAGAAGGGGGGGGCAGCAACGGGATGACCAGGGGTGGGGACCGCAGGCCAGCACGCAGCTCCCGAAGCTCCGGCCCAATCAGCAAGTCCCAGGTTGGGGTGCAGGGTCGGGGAAAGACTTGTGCTCCGTAATGCAAGCTACAAGCCACCCACGACCACCTGCAGGTTCCGGTGTCCGGCAAAGGATGCTGCAACATGGACAAAAGAGAGAAAAGGGAGGAGAAGGGGGGGGCCAGCACAAGAAACCACAGGAGCGACTCTGACACACTAAAGTTTACACTACCTAGAGATTTACCAACACCAGCTAGAGGTTTACTAAACACTAACTATAGGCTTTACTAAACAGAAATGTTTTAAGTTTAGTTTTAAAGGTGGAGGTGGTGTCAGCCCCCTTAACCCAGATTGGAAGTTGGTTCCATAGTAGTGGCGCCTGATAGCAGAACGCCCGCCCTCCAAATCTACATTTAGATACTCTAGGAACTACAAGTAAACCTGCACTCTGAGAACGGAGAGCTCTGACAGGAACATAAGGCACTATCAGGTCTTGCAAATAATGCGGAGCTAAGCCGTTTTGGGCTTTATACGCAAGTAATACAATTTTAAATTGGATTCTGAATTTTACGGGTAACCAATGGAGCGACGCTAACACTGGAGAGACGTGGTCTCTCCTGCTAATTCCTGTCAGTACTCGTGCTGCTGCATTTTGGATCAGCTGGAGCCTATTCAGCAAATTACTTGGACATCCTGCTAACAACACATTACAGTAATCTAGTCTAGAAGATACAAACGCATGAACTAGTTTTTCTGCATCACTCTGTGAGAGGATTTTCCTAATCTTTGCAATATTACGGAGATGGAAAA
This sequence comes from Cololabis saira, assembly GCF_033807715.1. Classification (NCBI taxonomy): domain Eukaryota; kingdom Metazoa; phylum Chordata; class Actinopteri; order Beloniformes; family Belonidae; genus Cololabis; species Cololabis saira. Next base: position 9,953,995 of record NC_084591.1, read on the forward strand.
AGGCTATTTTACAAACCTGATTGACATATGGTTTAAACGACAAATCCTGATCGAAAATAACACCAAGATTTCTCACAGTTGCACTGGAAGCCATCGCAACACCATCTAATCCCTTCCTAAGATGCTCTGGACCAAGAATGATAACCTCTGTTTTATCTGAATTTAGAAGCAGGAAATTTCTGGACATCCAGTCCTTGATGTCCCTAAGACATGCCTGAAGTTTAACTAACGGTTCTGTTTCATCCGGCTTCATAGACAAATAGAGCTGCGTATCATCAGCATAACAATGAAAGTGTATGCCGTGATTCTGGATTATACTTCCCAACGGCTGCATGTATAAACTGAACAAGATTGGCCCTAGCACTGAACCCTGCGGAACACCATAACAGACCCTTGACTGTTCTGAAGAAACCTCATGTACATGAACAAACTGGAACCTGTCAGATAGATATGATTTAAACCAACGTAGAGCTGTCCCTTTAATCCCAACAACATGCTCTAACCTGTGCAGTAAAATGCCATGATCTATAGTGTCAAAAGCAGCACTGAGGTCCAGTAGAACCAGTATGGACACTAATCCCTTATCTGAGGCCATAAGGAGGTCATTCGTGACTCGAACAAGTGCTGTCTCTGTGCTATGATGCATTCTGAACCCTGACTGAAAGACTTCAAACAGATCATTTCTATACAAATAGTCACATAACTGGCTTGAAACTGCCTTTTCCAGAATTTTAGACACAAATGGAAGGTTGGAAATTGGTCTATAATTAGCTAAGGTGTCTGGGTCAAGAGAAGGTTTTTTAAGTAAAGGTTTAATTACTGCGACTTTGAAAACCTGTGGTACATATCCTAAACTTAGGGATAAGTTAATTTGGTCCAGTATTGTCGTACCAATAAGAGAAAAAATATGTTTGAATAGACGAGTCGGGATGGGGTCTAACATACATGTGGTTGACTTAGCTCTATTAACGAGTGAAGTCAGCTCAGGGAGGTCTATAGGATCAAAACAGTCTAGAGACAAGTCAGAGCCTAGGGAAGTCGCTAAAGCTGAAGAAACACCTACAACCGGCTGGTTGATTTCTTCTCTAATTCTCGCGATTTTACTGTTGAAGAAGCCCATAAAGTCCTCACTACTGAGAGCTGCAGGAATGCACGGCTCAACAGAGTTGTGACTCTTTGTCAGCCTGGCTACAGTGCTGAACAGAAAACGTGGGTTACTTTTGTTATCCTCTATCAACGTTGAATAATAAGCTGTTCTGGCTTTGCGAATGGCTTTTTTATATACTATTAGAATATCTTTCCATTCACGATGAGAGTCTACAGACCTACAAGAGTACCACTTCCTTTCCATTTTACGCACGTTTTGTTTCAACATTTTTAACACCTGCATGAGAATTAATAGTTAAAAAATAACATTTAAATGCAGGGCTGCCCAAGCCTCCATGGGACCCTAAGTAAAATTTGTTTTTGGGCCCTCTATTACTGCCAATAATACTGATTATTGATCATTCACACACCAACTATAAACGTATTTCATATTCTTCCCTGTCATTACAAACGTACACTTGTAAAACTAGATGTAAGAACTTTTTGTTGTAGTTAGATTGTAATCCACAGGGATTAAGACCATGGAAACAAATTAACACATTTGCAGAAAAATCTTTCAATTAATATTCTGCAAAGTCAGCAACTGCTCCTACTGGCCACACAGAGAAGCAACAGATAAACCGTCAAAGAGCTGCACAGTTGCAGAAGTGTTGTTTCCATCATCCTATTGTCAGCCTGGCATGTTTTTACCCATCTATGGTTTTTAATCTGAAATGGGAGCAAATTCAGCTACACGAGCGGCCTGGGGTTGATTTACACTTAATATTTAAAGTGATATAGTCCTAAGTGTGATACTGAGTGTCATCTACAGTGTAAGCCTACTAAAAGAAACAAAATGATCAAATAGATAATATATAAACCATTTACTCTTAACAAGTTATCTATTTTATTTTTGGTTTTAAAGGAGCTTTAGGCTCCTTCTAAGAAATGAGACTATCTAGCGCCACCCTTCACCACGACGGCTGTCGGGGGTACTGCAGCCAACAGTGAAGCCGGCACGGGAGAACGGGGAGAACGTGCATGCAGCGTCATGTGACGTCACATCCACAGGACAGCGCGGGAAATTCGGGACCGAATTGCAGCACATTTTGCAGCACACAGCCTGTTCAAGGCAAAGGAGAGATACACTAGAGGGCTCATTCTTTTGGTTTTGAACGCTTCATCTGACATTATTACTAGAAAACTTAAAATGTATACGGATTTTTTTCATAAATCTTGCCACAATCCGGCCTCAAGCTCCTTTAAATAAGCGGCAACAGCAATGTGCAACAACAATTGGAAGTGGAACAACAACAATTATGTGCAACAACAAAGTACTACAAAAACTAGAACTATAATTAAAATCACTCAAGTCAGATAAACAGTACCTCTTCAATATGGGTATTTATGTAAAAACACTTTTATTTATTTATTTTTGGGGGCCCCCTAGTGGTCACGGGGCCATAAGCAGCCGCTTAGTTCGCTTATGCCTTGGGCTGTTTAAATGAGCTGCATGAAGATGACGATCGGTGAAAGCAGATGCTTGATCTGTTTCTGTGTTGACATGACTTCCTCATGCCAAGATACCGCTCACCACCCCGGCAGGTAATTTATGGGTCTACGTCGAGCCGATGGAGTACGTCTGTCACGGGAGACTCTCAAAAGGCAGTGCACGCCCTTAAAAATGCATCGGATCGATCCGGAATGTCATCAAATATTTCACACAAAAAGCCAAAGTGCTCCAATACTGGCAACAGCAGAGATGCAGGAGGCAGCTCGGGGTCCTCCCGCCCAACTGTTTCTTTGTTTGACCGAAAGAAGAAGAAAGGTAAACAACCTGCAGGTCACCCATAAACCACCACAGCCCCAAAGATGGCCTGCTCAGCACAGCTGTCTGCCTGCTGAACCCAAACACCCAGACGTTCCTCCATCACATGGACATCCAATTTTCATTTTTACATGTCAGACATGATTTTTTTTCTAGAGATAGATTTGAGTTCACAAAACATAAAAATATGTGGGTCAAGTTCCTCGTCCTCCACATGTTCACCATTACTGCGTGAAATTTAACACGTAACCCACAGTGTGCTGTTCCTCCACAGTACACATAAGTGTGTAGTATGTATGATTAAATCAGCTATCGTTGAGAAACAAATTAAACATGAATACTAGCTGAATTTATAATAATAATGATGACGATGATGATGATGATGATGATGATGATGATGATATGAACAATAATACTAATAATTAAAGCTGCCATCGTCGCAGGATCGAGACGCACATTTTGATGTGTAACACACCTGGGTTCACGTTACGATTCGGGCGAAGAAACAGCCGAAGAAATGACATAAATTGCGCCAAAATTACACGATTCATTTAAAATGGCCGACTTCCTGTTCGGTTTCGGCCATGGCGCCAAGAGACTTTTCTTTAAGTTGCGACATGATACAGGTGTGTACCTATTTTTGTGCATGTACATCAAACCGTATTGTGGGTCTTGAGGCACGAAGCTTTCTAGAGGGCGCCATTAGGTCACGCCCATTAATGCAAACCATTAAATATCAAATTTTTGGCCAGGCCTGGCTTGCGTGCAAAATTTGGTGACTTTTGGGGCACGTTTAGGGGAAAAAAGGCCCTCATTTCGTCGGAAAAATAAAAATAAAAACGAGAAAAAAAGAATGGCTACAGATACAATAGGGCCTTCGCACTGTCAGTGCTCGGGCCCAAATAATAATAATAATAATAATAATAATTAAAGCTGCAAGCAGCGATGAACGGTCCTCCACCCTTGTGCACGTTCAGGCTGCAGTGGAAGCTTGTATGACTTGCAAGTAGATTCTTCAGGCCTGGACATTTAGCGGATGAAACCAGCCACGACTCTATATCAAACCATTCAAAAGTTATGGCAGAAAGTAGGAACTATCAGATATCGACCAATCAGAAGAAGGGGCGGGGCTAATTTGCACCAATTATGGTCAAGGACTCAAAACCATGTCTGTTGACACCACCCACGACTCTCTATGTCAAACCATTCAAAAGTTATAGCAGAAAGTAGGAACTATCAAATATAGACCAATCAGATGAAGGGGGGGCCGCGCTTTTTGGCGTCTATCGTCGCCATGGTAACGCTTTTGACTGAGAAAAGTAATGCCCATCATCGCAGGATGGAGATGCACATTTTGATGCATAACACACCTGGGTGCACGTTACGTTTCGGCCGCATTAACGGCGGAAGAAATGGCATAAATTGCGCCAAAATTACAGGATTAATTCAAAATGGCCGACTTCCTGTACCTGCAACATGATACAGGTGTGTACCGATTTTCGTGCATGTACGTCAAACCGTATTGTGGGGCTTGAGGCACAAAGCTTTCTAGGAGGCGCTGTTGAGCCGTTAGGTCATGCCTATTAATGCAAACCATTAAATATTTTATTTTTCGCCAGGCCTGGCTTGCGTGCAAAATTTGATGACTTTTGGGGCACGTTTAGGCGAGGAAAAAAACAAAAACAAAAACGAGAAAAAAAATGTCTCTTTAATAATAAAAGAGAAATAATAAATATACACACTAAAGTCCATCTAGAGGCCTGGCCTCATTAAAGTGGGCCCTGACATTTTAGAAGAAAAGAGAAAATAAAGTGATCTTATTTTTCTAGGAACTATTATGGTCTGTCTTAGTCTGGTCAGTCCTAACTTTCCCCCGGCGTCTCCATCACCTGTCACGCACCTGCACCTGCTGCACCTTTGTGCCACCAGCCAATGGCGTCTTATCATTTATGGCTTACTTCGCTTTGCATTTTTTATACGCTATTAAATTGTGATTAAATATTAATTTTCAAGGTGCAATAATCATTCTAACCAACCCGACCCGAATATCATCGTGCATATTTCTGTCTGACTCGTCACCGCGGGCGACCGCTCAGTTAAACGTAAACGTGGCAGCTTCCTAAATCCGGACAGAAATGTCTCCTCATGGACGCGTTTGGGTTTATTTTCTTTAAATTCCAGTCGCACAGACTTTTAACTTTCATCTTTTACCCCTCGCCTCGGGATCAATATGGAGCAGGAAGGGTGTCAATGAATGTCTTTTTAAAGAAACACTAAACTCACTCTTGCGGTTCAGCGGCGTTCCAGCGAGATAACGGTATGTGACATTAATGGTTCCGGAGAAATTACTGAGGTCTCTGAAGGTGTGGACGTATCGCTCGGAGCTCGGTGGGTGGACCGACGTCTCCCGGAGCTGCCTTTTATCTCCGTCCTGGAAACACAACAGAAGAAATAAGAACTCAAACACACAAACAAAGAAGGGCTAATAAGAGAAAAACCCACTTCTGCTATGAAAAATTCAGAAACATTAAACACCACATTTGTCCCACATCTTTTAACCCCCCCAACGTAGCCGAGGAACCTTGGACGTCTGAGGACGGAAGCAGTTTTAAAACATCTCCGGGCGGTTTGCAGAGCCGAACAAATGGACTTGAAAAGAAATCAGAGAGCTGAAAATGCGATCTACTTCTTAATAATTGAAATAATAAACACAGATAATGTGCCGTGATCTCCACATTTAATGGCATCATGAATAACAGATAAATCATCTGCAAGATTCAGAGTTGTTTTTGAAGGCAGCGCGTTTAAATTTTCATGCAACCAAGTAATTATAAAAGAGACAAACACGAGCACAGCGAACAAATAAGAGAACCACTTTGTATTCAGGCGCACTTTTGATCACATTTGTTGTTCAAACATCAAGTGGAAACACACATTATGCAGAGACTGCAAAGGGGGGAAAAAAACACCAAAATAGAGGAACTAACCAGCACGTAGCCGTCCTCGATGTAGAGGTTCAGGAAGAGGAGGAAGGTGATGAGGAAGCCGAGGAAGGGGATGGTGGAGCGCTTCCTCAGACACCTCATCTTGTCCAGGGATTTCCACACCAGCCTCATTCTGCACGCACTACCGCTGCAATCTGAGGAGAAAACAAACCTTCGTGATGAATATCCGCAGCCCGACGATTGCAAATCATTCACCTTTCTAATGAAGCACCGGCAGATTAATTGGGAATTAATGGCAGAACAATGTAACAAGCCTCCAACGAACGTGTAACCGTGTGTGACCGAGGCGAAGGGAACGATAACGAGTGTAGGAACAATGTGGATCCAACAACCACTTAGCAGGTGACACATACCCCTTTTCCACCAAACCGGTTCCAGAGCTGGTTCTGGTTCACAACTCCTTCAACTTAGAACCAGCCGAGAACCGGTTAGATTTTCCACAGCTCGGGAGCTGAGGGGAGCCACGTCATTACATCACTGCGTTTGCGTGAAAGTTGCAGCAACAACCAGGTATCTGCTCTAATGGCACTTTTGCACTAGGACTTACTCGGCCCGACTCGGCTCGTCACGCCTCTACCCGTTTGTTTTTCCACAGCCAGGTGAGAATTGGGGGGGTTGAGGTGAAGCTGCTGTGACGTACTCGATTGCGCAACCGCTTTGTTCGTGTCGGCGCTGATGAGAAATCAGCTGGAGCCACGAGCGGCTGAGAGTAAAACAGCCCGTCTACATCCCTTTTTTAATTCTCTCCTCAGCCACCAGGTTTATGAACATCTACACCTCAGAGTTAGATCACCAAACAGACGTTTTGCGCTTTATAATAAAATCGCTGCGAGCCGCGGGTCGCCTCGCGCTGACTCCCGCTTCCTGATTCAAACGTCTGACGGCCCCGCCCCCCGACCAATCAGTGGCGCGGAGGGTGGTGATGTCAGAAATAGTCCCTGCTCAGCTCCGTATAGAACCTCGCTGAAATGGTTACAGAAAAAAGTATCGGCTTGGAGCGGCCCTACCCGTCTCAGCCCTAGTGCAAAAGGGCAAAACGGGTAGAACCGAGCTGAGGTGGTACTAGTCCAAAAGGGGCATAATAGGACTTGGTCCACGTAGCTCCTCTGTGGACACATCTGTAAAAGACAGGTAGTCTCCTCCTCAGACCCATGATGCTTTGCTGCATCCAGATTCATTCTTATCTGAAAATGTCTCCGTCTCCCAGTCTTGCTATTGCCGTTGGTCTGTATAGCGGTTCTTTCCTCTAGCCCAGCAAAGTCGAAATGTCGAGAAAAAAGTCAAAATGTCGAGATTAATGTTGAAGTACAACTTCGAGAAAAAAGTCGAAATTTTGAGAAAAAAGTCAATATTGATTTGAAACACATATCACACATATGCAGTTGCATAACTTCAGAAATTAACCATTAACGTTCCACTCCAAGGATGTATGTTAGTTAGTTAGTTCCGGCTGCTGCTGCATAGCTGTCAGTCGCTCTCCTAACTAGATTTGATGGGCCAGAGGAGACATTTCAACTTTATTCACGAAATTGTATTTCAACTTTATTCTCAAAATTTCCACTTTATTCACGAAATTTTGATTGCATTCTTGAAATTGTATTTCAACATTAATCTCAACATTTCAACTTTTTTCTCGAAATTGTATTTCAACATTATTCTCGACATTTTGACTTTTTTCTCAAAGTGCACAATTAAAAAAAAATCTTCCCCTCAAATAGTTTTTCTCCTGCATGGCCCTCTGTAATGTAGATAGCAGCCTGTAAAGACGTGGACATTTCAACGCAGAGGTCAGTGGAGTTTGACTCATTTCTGGAGCCACCTGGTGGTCAGTCGAGGAACTGCAGCTTCCTGGGAAGTTTAGACGGTAAGAAAGACACGACGTCCGTCTGCTCTGCTCGTCAACAATCTGCTGGATTCAGTTCTTCCAAAAGGAGAAGCTGAATATAGAAACTCAAGTCAGTTATAAAAATAAAGTCCTGTGAACATAAATTAGATCATTCAGATATCGACAATACAAAGACGTTTCCGGTTCATCAGTGACAGCTGAACTCAGATTCCAGGAATTGGCTTCAGAGCAGCCTGAAAACTGAAGCAGCAGCGGTGTTTCCTCCGCCAACCATTAAGCATCAGCTTCTGTTCCCCCGCTGCAAAGCCCCCGAGACCCCTAATAGAATCCAAACTACCTCAAAGCTCCGTTCAATGGCCACCGAGGCATCGATCACCCGCGCAGAGTCGGCTTCACCGGGGATCTGACCTGTCGATAGCTCTCTGTGCACACTTGAAAACTGGATTTAACGCATCCATCCACGGCAGCCTGTTTAATGCAGGTTTAGTCAGGTTTAGTCTGGTCCTTAAGAGAGGAAGAGGCTCATCGCTGTGTAACGTCTGCTCCTCCTTAAGCAACGGTCCACAACAGCTAAAGGTTGGCCTAGTTCGGGGGTCGGCAACCCGCGGCTCTAGAGCCGCATGTGACTCTTTAGCGCCGTCGTAGTGGCTCCCTGGAGCTTTAAAAAAAATGTTTGACCTTTTTTTTCCCTTTTTTCTCTTTTTTCCTTTTTTTTTCCTCTTTTTTTCCTTTTTCTTTTTTTCTTATTTTTTTCCTTTTTTTCTTGTTTGTTTTCTTTTTTCTTTCTTTTTTTTTCTTCCTTTTTCCTTTCCTTTTTAATCTCGACATTTCGACTTTTTTCTCGAAATTTTGACTTTTTTCTCGAGATTGTACTTCAACATTCATTTCGACATTTTGACTTTTTTCTCAACATTTCGACTTTTTTCTCGACATTTCAACTTTTTTCTCGAGATTGTACTTCAACATTAATTTCGACATTTCAACTTTTTTCTCGACATTTCAACTTTTTTCTCAACATTTCAACTTTTTTCTCGAGATTGTACTTCAACATTAATTTCGACATTTCGACTTTTTTCTCAACATTTTGACTTTTTTCTCAACATTTCGACTTTTTTCTCGAGATTGTACTTCAACATTAATTTCGACATTTCGACTTTTTTCTCAACATTTTGACTTTTTTCTCAACATTTCGACTTTTTTCTCAAAGTGCATAATGAAAAAAAAATCTAACCCCAGTTATAACTAATAGAGATACATGCAGCATGTGTTGCCTTCATTCTAAGGCTTATACAAGACTTTTCATTTTTTGCGGCTCCAGACATATTTGTTTTTTGTGTTTTTGGTCCAATATGGCTCTTTCAACATTTTGGGTTGCCGACCCCTGGCCTAGTTAAATTTAAGACTTTTTCAGACTAAATTTAAGACCAAAAAGACCCAATGTAACAATGTGAATGAACAAACTTGAAATGTAAGCTCACTTATGTTACTTGAACCATCGAGCCCAACTTAAAACGTTTACAGCAAACCTATAAGCCTCGCTGACATCTTTGGGCGTCTTAGCTTTCAGCCTCCACGAAAAACGAGTTTTCGAGCCAATTGTCGCTAAATTTATATTTACCCATATTTGCTTGCCTCATCTTGAGACTATGGTGACTAAGAAATCCAGCGCTGAGGTCAAGGTTGCCAGATCTGGCAGGTTCCAGCCCAAACGCGATGTAAAACCCACCGAAATAATGAAAAACCAGCCCAAATCATACATTCTCTATGTCAATACCGTAAATTATCAAATGCGTAATAAATTTCATAAGTCATAAGCAAATGAAGCTTCACAACACCACTAAACAGCAAATAAAATATCAGTGAGTTTATTGTGTAAGTTTATACTTTTCTCTGCCATAATGGAAACTTCTTTTTAATAATTTCTCCTAAATATTTTCTAAAAACCAGGAAAAACAACCCAAATTTTATCATTTTAGTTTTAATAAACTTTATTACACCTATGGTGTTCCGGGTCAAAAGTGACCACCATAAGAAGTGAATGGTATTTTGTAAGTATCCAGAAAAGATTTCCCTTTTCTTATTATTATATTCCGCTTATTATTATTCCGCACACTTTTTCTTTCGTTAATGCGGCCCGAACCGCAACTTTAACCCGGGCAGAAACCATCCCTATAAATTTTGACGTAATCGACGCATCGCTACTGGGCTATGGCTTAAATTTCGTCTTGTGATTTGCGATACATTTGGTTTTGAAATGACACTTTAGGGATCAAAGTGGGTCACCTGCAGAGGTGGAAAAAGTACTGAAAATTGTAATTGAGTAAAAGTATCTTTACTTTGCTTAAATCCTACTCAAAGTAAAAGTAAAAGTACTCATCTAAAAATTTACTCGAGTAAAAGTACAAAAGTACTTCATTTAAAATATAATTTGAGTAAAAGTTACTTTCAGTTATTTAATGCAAAAAAAAAAAAGGATGAGTCACGAATCAAATCCAGCACAAGTTGTTTTAATTAACTTCGAGGCATATTAAAGTACACATCCATGTAAAAGCTCTTACTTCCGCAGAACAGGACAAAAAGGACAGTCACAACCTGTACTGTAAAGTGCAAACTATTTTCAGTCATATTGTCCAACCGACAACACTAAAACCAGAATCAAAGTATTCAAACAAAATAAAGTGCCCAATGCCCGCAGGATCCTGCTATTCACAATAAACCAAAATAAAATGCCCACAAGATTTTCACCATAAATTTTGTACTCAGTAACGTGAGGGGTTTCAAATGTAGCGAAGTAAAATACTTGGGTCAAAATGTACTCGAGTAAAAGTAAAAATTACATATTTCAAAAACTACTTAGAAAATTACAAATTACTCATACAAAGTACTCAATTACAGTAACGTGAGTAAATGTAATTTGTTATTTTCCACCCCTGGTCACCTGGGTGTTCCTGTCTGGATTCATGGGATCCACCTGCCTTTTAGATGGGACCCAACATGGGTTTCTGTGAAGCCCATCAACTCTTTGCTGGTCTAGAGGAAAGAACTGCTTACGTAAGCGGAGGGGGTTGGAGTTATTAAGGCCACGTTTCCACATAGCCGGGTATTTACAAAAACGGATATTTCCCCCTCTACGTTTTGAAAAATACCCTCGTTTACACAAACCTGCATAACTACGCTGTTAAGGTGCTATGAGCAGCCAAACCTGCAGGGGGCAGTGTAACGAGAAACGTAAAGTCATGCTAGCCAATCACAATCCTGGAAAAAAACATCAACAAATGAGCCTGAATAATACGGTTCAGCGTTAAATCGACGGCGTAGCCGGCGTACGGTGCGCGTCGCAGCCTACCCTACGCCGTAGGCTCTGCGTTGGTGTAACGCGGAACCATAAATCAGCCTTGACTGCCAGTTACTTCCAAGATGAACGAGAGTCTTTCGTTTGGAGTGACAGAGAAGTGGAGTTACTTTTAAGTTTGACTTTAGAATATAAAACAAGTAAAATAATATTGACGGTGGCCAAACAAATTGTAAACACAGGTGTCACTCATGACGCAGGTGACGTTTCTGTTGCATAATGTGACATTCTGAAGCCTAAATCTCCGTTTCCCTCCGTTTACAAGCAAACATGAAAACTGAGTTTTTGAAAATCTCCACTTTGGCCGGAGTTTTCAGAAATTCTCGTTTTTGGTGAGCTTCGTTTTCGTGTAAACGAACGGCCAAAATGCATGAAAACACCACTGTTTTTGCTTCGTGTAAACGGGGCCTGAGACCAACGACGGCCACAGCAAGACTGGGAGACGGAGACATTTTCAAATAAGAATGAATCTGGATGCAGCAAAGCATCATGGGAGGAGGAGGAGACAACCTGTCTTTTAGAGATGTGTCCACGGAGGAGCTACGTGGACCAAGTCCTGTTAGAGCAGATACCTGGTTGTTGCTGCAACTTTCACGCAAACGCAGTGACGTAACTGACGTTTGCAGAGACGTAATGACGTGGCTCCTCTTAGCACCCGAGCTGTGGAAAACAAACCGGTTCTCAGCTGCTTCCAAGTTGAACGAGTTGTGAACCAGAACCAGCCCTGGAACTGGTTTGGTGGAAAAGTGGTATCAGTCCGTGCCCATTTAACCCACTTGTGGCCCCAAATACTGAAACCGTAAGGTGCTCATCTCAAACCCGGGCTCCCTCTCCAGCTGTCTGCTCTTCATCTTCATCTCTTCATCACATGTCCTCAGAGATCTCACTCGCTTTTTCCCGCTACTGTAAACACGACACGTACACGGCTTCCCCATTTCAAATTCTAGCAGGCTCCAAATATATGTACGGTGGACCGCAAACCGGCATCACGAAGCGATGCGTGCTCATGTCTCCGGCAGAAAGGAGCATGTTTCCCAGCTCAGCCCGTGGCAGTCTGAGCATCTCATCCTGCTCGGAGCCCCGTATGAATTATTGAAATACGAGAGGCTGCTTCTGAGTGCTGTATCATTAAGATAGACATCCACAAGCCAGATACGCGACTCCGCTCCCTCCTCAACTTGAAAGATAGAGGTTGCCTGATTGTTGCCTTCCTGCGGAGCGAAAACAAAAAACCGTGTCGGTGTGAAGGCGTGCTCGCCATGTGAACGCTGCCCGTGTGTGCAGAGAGGGAAAAGGCGGCCGGCGAGAGTCGCAAGCCGAGCTAACGATTCCTGCCACCATCATGCTGCACCTCGACAGGAAGCAGGCCGCAAGTAAGATGGCGAGCGCGCCACCGTTCCGCTTCAGCCGCAGTCTCCACATCTTATATAGCAACACAGTTAATTCCACATTCGTACAAACTTTTCACATAAACATTATACCAAATAAGACAAGTAATCATAATCTCAGAACGATATTTCTGATTAGAATAAGACCTGGAAACTAGTGATGCACCGATTGTTCGGTAACCGAAATTGTTCGGCCGAAAATGGCAAAAAAACACTTTCGGTGGAATAAGTGGGAAAAAAAACGAACAATTAATAACGGCGTTGTAATATAAGGAAATAGACTGGCCGCTCCGTCCCGTAACGTTGCGCACTACATAAATCGTTGGCCAACCAAAAACTAACCCCATAAGAATTTTACCTAATAGACTGGCCGCTCCCGTAATAAATCGTTGGCCAACCAAAAACTAACCCCATAAGAATTTTACCAACATTCACCAGGAGGTGGAACCAAAACAACATAATGCTGGGAAATTAAAAAAATGACATTTTTTTATGTTCAATAAATATTTTCTACCTTGTAATTTTGTAAAAGATTTTTTTCTTTGAAAACCATGCCTAAATCAAATGTATTTGATTTATGCAATGGTGAAAAAATTGGCAAAATAAATGAAAAACTGCTGAAGAACCATGTCTGGTATTGTTCGGTATTCGGCCAAGTGTTTATTATTATTTTCGGTTTCGGTCACAAATTTTCATTTCGTTGCATCACTACTGGAAACTACGACGGAGTATTAGGGCCAAACTAAGACTAAAAAAAATCGAAATTACGAGAATAAAGTCATAATGTTGCGAGAATAAAGTCGTAATAGAATAAAGTCGTAATATTATGAGAATAAAGTCGTAATATTATGAGAATATAATTTATGAGAACTCTAACAGGAAGAGCTTCTTCTCCCTGTGTTAAAATGAGGAATATTGAGCATCTTGTGAAGTTATATTTATATATTTATAATATATTACGACTTTATTCACGCAATATTATGACTTTATTCTCGTCATTTTACGACTTTATTCTCGTCATTTTACGACTTTATTCTCGTAATATTATGACTTTATTCTCGTAATATTATGACTTTATTCTCGTAATTTTACGACTTTATTCTCATTACATTATGACTTTATCCTCGTAATTTCCTTTTTTTGTTTTTTTGTTTGGCCCTAATACTCCGTCGTAGGAAACAGGCACTGTGGCATAGAATTGTCAAATTGGTTTAATTCACACAGATTACTTTTGTAATACTATATTTGACCTGGTCTTTGTACGTTTTGACCGTATAGAAACGTAATTCTTGCCATTGTAAGAATGAGATGTACCTGCTGGACTCTACTGCCCTACGTTTTTAAAAACTTTTTATTGCTTTTTATTATTTTACCTCTCTTCTTATCATTTTATTTGCTATTTACTGTTTAATTGTGTCTTGCCACTTTTAATGTTGATGTAGCACTTTGAATTACCTTGTGTTGAATTGTGCTAAACAAATAAACTTGCCTTGGGTTGTGGTTCTCACATTGTGATGCAGAACACATTTGGCATTGAGATAACTCTAACGGTCCAGAGTTCCCCTTCCAGAGATGCTCAAACACCACATATACATAAATATTAAAGTTCATCTTTGCCGTCGGTATATGTTCAGTTTACAAAGCTTTGCAATATCTGAGTCCAGGTAACGGAATCGTGTTTGCATTGACGTTCCGGCTGTAACGAATAAAGAAACCCTCCGTGACGAGTTGCTCCAGCGCGAGATGAGACAGGAATCCTCCCGGGACGCCATCACCTGGCTGGATGGCACCGGCGCCGCGGGGCTTGGAAGTGACTCTCAGCTGAAAAATCCTCCCACACATCAGTCCTCGACATCAGAGCAGGCCGAGGCTCCAGCCGCCGAGCACCCGGGGGAGCGGAGAGCCGGTAAACAAGGGAACTGGGAAACGACTCGAGGAGGAGTCTCAAAGGGAAGATGGATTCACGTTTCCAGAGTATCCAGAGGGAATGATGGTCTGAGCCTCTTCATCACGTACACCTGCTCACCTGCTCGTGGACGCTGAAGCTCGCAGTGGCCAATCAGATGGCAGCAGTAGACATGTGGACAAATATCTCAGCATTGTTCCATTAAAGAGAAATTATTGTAATCGTGAATAAAAATTCACTGAAGATTGTCTCATTAACCCTTGTACTGTCTTTGGGTCAAAATGACCCAATTCTTCTTTCCTCCTGCCATGCTCTCTCCTTCCTTCTTCCTTTCCTCTTTTCCTCCTTTTTTACCCTCCTTTACTCCTTTTTCTTCCTACCTCCCTTTCGTCATTCGTTCCTTTATTATCTTCTTTGCTTCTTTCCTTATTTTATCCATTCCTTCCATCTTCCCTCCATTCCTTCCTTCCTTCCTTCCTTCCTTCCTTCCTTCCTTCCTTCCTTCCTTCCTTCCTTCCTTCCTTCCTTCCTTTCCTACTTCTTTCCTTTCTTCCTTTCCTCCTTTCCTTCCTTCCTTCCTTCCTTTCCTACTTCTTTCTTTCTTCCTTCCTTTCCTACTTCTTCCTTCCTTCCTTCCTTCCTTCCTTCCTTCCTTCCTTCCTTCCTTCCTTCCTTCCTTTCCTACTTCTTCCTTCCTTTCCTACTTCCTTCCTTCCTTCCTTCCTTCCTTCCTTCCTTTCCTACTCCTTCCTTCCTTCCTTCCTTCCTTCCTTCCTTCCTTCCTTCCTTTCTTCCTTTCCTCCTTTCCTTCCTTCCTTTCCTACTTCTTTCTTCCTTCCTTCCTCCTTTCCTTTCCTTCTTTCCTTTCTTCCTCCTTTCCTTTCCTCCTTTCCTTCCTTCCTTCCTTCCTTCCTTCCTTCCTTCCTTCCTTCCTTCCTTCCTTCCTTCCTTCCTTCCCTACTTCTTTCTTTCTTCCTTCCTTTCCTACTTCTTTCTTCCTTCCTTTCCTACTTCTTTCCTTCCTTCCTTCCCTACTTCTTTCCTTCCTTCCTCCATTCCTTCCTTCCTTCCTTCCTTCCTTCCTTCCTTCCTTCCTTCCTTCCTTCCTTCCTTCCTTCCTTCCTTCCTTCCTTCCTTCCTCGCTTCCTTCCTTCCTCCCTCCCTCCCTTCCTTCCTTCCTTCCTTCCTTCCTTTCCTACTTCTTTCCTTTCTTCCTTTCATCCTTTCCTTCCTTCCTTCCTTCCTTTCCTACTTCTTTCTTTCTTCCTTCCTTTCCTACTTCTTCCTTCCTTCCTTCCTTCCTTCCTTCCTTCCTTCCTTCCTTTCCTACTTCTTCCTTCCTTTCCTACTTCTTCCTTCCTTTCCTACTTCCTTCCTTCCTTCCTTCCTTTCCTACTTCTTCCTTCCTTTCCTACTTCTTCCTTCCTTCCTTCCTTCCTTCCTTCCTTCCTTCCTTCCTTCCTTCCTTCCTTTCCTCCTTTCCTTCCTTCCTTTCCTACTTCTTTCTTCCTTCCTTCCTCCTTTCCTTTCCTTCTTTCCTTCCTTCCTCCTTTCCTTTCCTCCTTTCCTTCCTTCCTTCCTTCCTTCCCTACTTCTTCCTTCCTTCCTTCCTTCCCTACTTCTTTCTTTCTTCCTTCCTTTCCTACTTCTTTCTTCCTTCCTTTCCTACTTCCTTCCTTCCTTCCTTCCTTCCTTCCTTCCTTCCTTCCTTCCTTCCTTCCTTCCTTCCTTCCTTCCTTCCTTCCTTCCTTCCTTCCTTCCTTCCTTCCTTCCTTCCTTCCTTCCTTCCTTCCTTCCTTCCTTCCTTCCTTCCTTCCTTCCTTCCTTCCTTCCTCTTTCTTCCTTCCTTTCCTACTTCTTTCTTTCTTCCTTCCTTTCCTACTTCTTTCTTTCTTCCTTCCTTTCCTACTTCTTTCTTCCTTCCTTTCCTCCCTTCCTTCCTTCCTTTCCTCCCTTCCTCCCTTCCTTCCTTCCTTCCCTACTTCTTTCCTTCTTTTCTCCTTTCTTCCTTACTTCCTTCTTTCCTTCATTCCTTCTTTCCTCCCTTCACCCTCCCTTGACCCAAAGACAGCACAAGGGTTAAAGCCAGACATTCATTTTGAACTTGAATTAACAGAATCATTAAAACAAAACACTAATGAAACCGGCCTGGACAAATGAGTTGCTACGGATGTTTCCATGGTGACGTGTTGAACTAAGGAGGACTAAACTGTTTGGAAGAAAAACTGGAATTTGTCCAAATGAACATGAACAAAGCACAAAGCTTCTGGAGGAGGCTCGGTTCTGTTGTGAAACAATGACTGCGTTTCCATGCATCAATAACTCTTTTAAAACCCGAATATTAGCAATAACCCGAATTTGCACGGCCATGTAAACACCAATAACCCCTTTGAATAACCCGAATTTGCTCATATTTGGGTTTTTAAAAACCCGAATATGACTCCTGGGTTACTCCTTTTAAAACCTGAATATTGGGTCATGTAAACGCCAAACGGAATATCCCCATCAAACGGAACAGGAATTTGTTTTCTGCTCATGCTCTGTTCGCAAGGAATCCTGGTCTTTTGAGTCCAGGAAGTTCTTATAAACACGGAGAAACCAAGACCAGGAGGAGACTAATCACTTCATAAATGTAATGAAGGATATGAACATTTCTGCATTTGTAGACGGTAGAAAGTACCGGGATAGAAGATTTACAAGAAGGTGAGCGAAAAGTTGCGCAAAGCAGCATTTGTTTTGAATTCGGATACAGGAAGAAGAAGCAGAAATGACGCTAATTGCGTCATCACGTTCTCCGCGCGTCGCTGTTTTGATCGAGATATCCTGAATGATTAATCACCATGTATACAGGGATAACCCTGTTTGCTCCCGCATGGAAATAGATTATTCCCAATGTCTCAGTAACTGGAATATTAGCAATAACCCGAATTTTGACTGCATGTAAATGTAGTCAATGAAATCTCAAGACCATCAAGACGTCCTGGAGACAAATGTCCTGTCCAGACTCAAAAAGCTTGGTCTCAGTCGCAGGTCATGGGCCCTCCAACAGGACAAAGACCCAAAACACAGAACCAGAACCAGCCGGGAACCACTCAGAACCAAACACTGGACTGTTCTGAAGAGTCCTTCTATGAGTCCTGATCTACATCCTGTTGGACATCTGTGGAAACATCTGGAACCTGGTGACGGTTGCCCAGGAGGACCAGAACACCTGTCTATTGGCGCTTTTCCACTAGTACCTACTCAGCCCGACTCGCCTCGGTGCGGCTCGTCCCGGCTCCACACGTTTTGTCCTCGTTTGTTTTTCCACATCCAGGTGAGAAATCGGCAGGTTGGGGTGAAGCTGCTGTGACGTACTCGATTGCACAACCCCTTTGTTTGTGTTAGCGCTAGGAATGGGCGATATTTTACCGTTCACGATAAACCGTCAAAAAAATTCCCCACGATAAGAATTTGTCATCTAACGGTAAAAACGATAAATTCCCGTTGATGATGTTTTGGTGTAAAGTCAGATTTATGGTTCTGTGTTAAATCGACGCACAACGTACAGGAAGGAAGGAAATGAGCCAGAAAGAAATAAATAAATGAGCCAGAAAGAAAGAAAGAAAGAAAGAAAGAAAGAAAGAAAGAAAGAAAGAAAGAAAGAAAGAAAGAAAGAAAGAAAGAAAGAAAGAAAGAAAGAAAGAAAGAAAGAAAGAAAGAAAGAAAGAAAGAAAGTTTTTGTGTAACAAACATGGCGGATCTGAGAACGAGATAGATTTATAGTTAAAAAGATGGAGTTGAATTGGTATTTTTTTATCGTCATTTTTATCGTTATCGAGATAAATGCCAGAAATTATCGTGATACATTTTTTAGTCCATACCGCCCATCCCTAGTTAGCGCTGATCAGAGATCAGCTGGAGCCGCGAGCGGCTGAGAAGAAACAGAGTGCCTGGTAGATCTGATCGTTCCTTATCTCCCGTCTACATCCCTGTTTTAATTCTCTCCTCAGCCACCAGGTTTATGAACATCTGCACCTCAGAGTTGGATCAACAAACAGACGTTTGCGCTGTATAATAAAATCGCCGTGAGTCGCTCTCGCGCTGACTCCCGCTTCCTGATTCAAACGTCTGACGGCCCCGCCCCCCGACCAATCAGTGGCACGGAGGATGGTGACGTCAGATATAGTCCCGGTGTTCTGCCAATTTCTGCTACCTGATGTAAAATGGATAATATGGGATGTTGAGTATTTGATCCTTCAAAATAAACTACCCATGACATGAATTGCATTACACTTTGTGAACATTATACGATAAAGAGAAAAAGAAAAAATATTTTATGGCTTTATTTGATATTTATTCAGTCATTGGCCTTTATTTAAGTGGAAAAGGGCCATATGGGGTGCTGAAAACTAATTTAGTTACGTTAACGACTACTCGGGTTTGTTTTCCGTGCGAGGACTTCTTACTAAGTATTTTATTTTTACTTCCAGATGTCTAAATGTACTTGTTTAGGTTTTTTTTAAATCTTTCTTTGACACTTAATGAAGCGTTTTATGAACAAGTCGCGGTAAGCTGATGGATTTGCAGAGAAACTAAAGTGGAAAGTCGACTCTGATCCGTCGCTGGAAGCTGCCGAAGCTGAACGACCAACTAAAGTGTTTTGTAATTAAATGTTCATTACAGTTTTAACTTGACAGGTATTTCTAAATGTTGACGACGGCTGCCGTCCTACCTCTCACATGAACCAGATTCTCCAGGAAGACCGGTGCGACTCTTTGGGAAATCATGTGACCTGTAGGTTGATTCCTTTGCAATGGTGCAAAATTATTCCTTTTTCAAATAATTTTATAGCAAAAGCTGTGGGTACACACTTTTATGTTTTATTCCCAGCCGGCATTAACTTAATGACAGGGATGCACCAATGCGATACTTGGATAAGTACTTAGAATATGAGAAAATATGTGGATCAGCTCATGAAACACTGAACCGTTTACTTTGAATCTGTTGTTGACGTATGACGCACAAGTAGATCTGGTTTTATGTACTTTCAGTTTTAGCTGCTACATTTATTTAAGTTGATTTATCCAGAATGTGAATCCTGTTTAGTTTGCAGAGAAATGTTGCCGAAGTGGAGCAGGGGCGTCAATTGGGTATGGCAAAGTACGTCAGCCGCCACACCTTTGCTTCAAGGGTTAAATGTAAATGTTTGTTTTTTTAAATACATTTATGGAATAACTACAAATGCAAATAAGAACAACATGATCGATTTCACTAGTTATTATACACTGCAAAAACTCAAAATCTTAACAAGAATATTTGTCTTATTTCTAGTTAAAATGTCTAATTTTTAGTCTAATTTTTTTTTTTAATCTCATTACATTTAAGACAAGACTCAAAAACAACCATTTTCACCTGTTTCAAGTAGATTTTCACTTAAAATAAGTAGAAAATCTGCCAATGGAACAAGATTGTTTTGCTTGTAATGAGAAGATAAATCTTGTTCCACTGGCAGATTTTTCTACTTATTTAAAGTGAAAATTTACTTGAAACAGGTGAAAATGGTCAAATAAGTTATTTTTCTGATGATGACTCTTGTTTTAAGTGTAATGAGATTTTTTGACTAAAAATGAGACATTTTAACTAGAAATAAGACAAATATTCCTGGTAAGATTTTGAGTTTTTGCAGTGAGCGAGACTGCATTTGAAAAAGTTCAAATTTTCTTGACCACACAGATCAGCTACATAACAGACTTGTGTGATGAGTATTTGCTGGACGTGTTGATTGATACTCTAGTTAAGTACTGTGACTTGTAACCTTGCCATACCTTAGCTTCCACTGAATTGACGCCACTGAAGTGGAGCCTGGCTGCCAGGAATCGGCCCGATCGGTTCTCCCCCTGCTTCGATGCATCTGCAGGTGGTTATGGATCAGCGGGTCGCCGGGTCGATTTCCAGCCTTTTCATATGCCCAAGGGCAGGCCAGCTGACAGTCCTGCCGGGGCCCTGGACAAAATAATCTAAGATGGGCCCCCCTGCGCCCGGATCTCTCCTTCTCCCTCTTCCTCTCCTCTCCCTCTGCTCTTCAGGTTTTTATACAAGCTAATGGACGTTAGCATTAGAGCTAGCCAGTTAGGTGAAGTTACAAGGTTGGTAAACGTTGGCTGCGCTGTTACTTACCTTGCTCTACGCTGACTTTATTAATTCCAGCTTCACCGTCACCACCTTTTTAAAATATTTGTGTAGACAATCTATGAGACCTGGGACAACAGACCCGTTTGTCCCCCCTATCGGCGGGCGTGCCCAAGGGTCCCCGGGGCAGGACAGTTTGGGCCCCCATCGCCCGAAGGAAAAAAAGAGGAAAACGAGACCCGGTTTGTTTCATACATCTCACGCTGATGTCACACTGTGGTGAGGTTGTCTTGTCTTGGGTTTGTTTGTCATTTCCTGTTTTATTTTGAAAAGTAATTCTCCTCTCGTTTCAGGTCCCTTGTCCTTCCTCATGTGTCTCAGTCTGATTGCACCAAATGTTTCCACCTGTCCCCTATTTCCCTCCATGTGTTTAAATAGTCTGTCCACGTCCACAGCCATAGTAATCGCCATAGTGAGCCGTTTGTTCCTCGTGACGAGTGATTTTTTTTGTTTGTAATTTTTTCCTTGGCCAAATTTCATAGCCCATAGTTTTCCAGGTTCAAGAGTGATTTTTTTTTTTGTTTGTAAATTTTCTACCTTAACTTAGATTCATAGCCCTTTGTTTTTTCCTCATGAAAGAGTGATTTTTCATTTGTTAACTTATATCCTAGCTTCATTTTTACCTAGGGTTGCCACCCGTCCCGTAAAATACGGAATTGTCCTTTATTTGAGAAAAAAATGTTGCGTCCCGTATTGAACTAATACGGGACACGATTTGTACCGTATTTTCATTCATTTTTACACCATATTCTAGTTGAATTATTGAAATAAATTAACTTTTACACCATATTCTAGTTGAATTATTGAAATAAATTAACTTTTACACCATATTCTAGTTGAATTATTGAAATAAATTAACTTTTACACCATATTCTAGTTGAATTATTGAAATAAATTAACTTTTACACCATATTCTAGTTGAATTATTGAAATAAATTAACTTTTACACCATATTCTAGTTGAATTATTGAAATAAATTAACTTTTACACCATATTCTAGTTGAATTATTGAAATAAATTAACTTTTACACCATATTCTAGTTGAATTATTGAAATAAGTTAACTTTTACACCATATTCTAGTTGAATTATTGAAATAAATTAACTTTTACACCATATTCTAGTTGAATTATTGAAATAAATTAACTTTTACACCATATTCTAGTTGAATTATTGAAATAAATTAACTTTTACACCATATTCTAGTTGAATTATTGAAATAAATTAACTTTTACACCATATTCTAGTTGAATTATTGAAATAAATTAACTTTTACACCATATTCTAGTTGAATTATTGAAATAAATTAACTTTTACACCATATTCTAGTTGAATTATTGAAATAAATTAACTTTTACACCATATTCTAGTTGAATTATTGAAATAAGTTAACTTTTACACCATATTCTAGTTGAATTATTGAAATAAATTAACTTTTACACCATATTCTAGTTGAATTATTGAAATAAATTAACTTTTACACCATATTCTAGTTGAATTATTGAAATAAATTAACTTTTACACCATATTCTAGTTGAATTATTGAAATAAATTAACTTTTACACCATATTCTTCACCTGTAGGCTATATTACATCTTGGCTGATGTGGACATACGTAGCATAGGAGGCTATTTCAGCTGCTAGTATGGTTGTCTGTCTCTACAGTCATGCAAGTTCAATGCTATTAAAGCACTTTAAACTTTAAATCAAAGCATTTTGTTTTTTCATAAAAAATAAACACATTTTTATTCAGTTTAGAAGTTTTGGGGCTTTTTTTTTGGCTCCTGCGCTGCTGAAATCAGGGCGTCCTTTATTTCTATTTCTGAAAGGTGGCAACCCTATTTTTACCTCTTTAAGAGTGATTTGTGTTTTGTGGCCAAATTATTTTATATAGGCAGGTTTTTCCTCCATACTGAGCGTTTTGTGTTTGTCACTCGGTCCGAGGTCTCCGGTGAATTCAATAAAAGCCTGTTGTTATCTAATATCTCTGCATCTGAGTCCTGCTTTGAGTCTCGGCCTGACAGCTGATAAGCGATCAATGACACCGATTTCCCCTCCAAGTCATCGTTAGCGTGTCTCAGTCAACATCTCTTTTGGTTGTATTCATTTATCACTTTAAATGTAGTTTAAAGGCGTATCGATCATCTTAAGGACACGTCGTCAGGTTCTCTGGGCTTTTATTTTGGAAAGTGGCTGGACAGGAAACTTGAGTGGAGAAAGAGGGTAAAGAGAGATTTGAAGTTTGTTTGGCCACGTTTGTTTAGTATCAGGGGAATTATTCCACTTAGATGCCAGTGAGGATCTGAGAAGATGATTAGATAAAGTCTGGGAATGAAACCTCCGTCAAAAGCGCTGCTCAGAAACCAAAATAACCTCTAAACAAACATGTTTCTTGAGAATCAACTCTGGGCTTTCAATTTGGGGCCAGACTTTTGTGAAAGGCGACGCCTCGTCCCCGTAATGAGAAACGCCTAAATGGGAAACTCGTTTTGAATAAGAAAAAAAAAAAGGGGGGGAAAGATTAATAAAGCGGGGCAGAAGAAAGCGGTTCCCTCCACATTTCATCTTGTTATCTGTTTTACGTTATTTCCCCCGGGCGTCCTGCACCTTGCTGATATACAGCTCCGCACAAATAATCAATTAAGCCTGCAGATTCGCGGGGATTCGGGAGTTGCTTTGTGTCAGGCCTTCAGCCACTTTCAATGGATTTTCCTTCACGATAAAAACCCCAGAGTAACGGGGGCTTTTGTTGATAACAAAATTGCGGCGTGCGGCGGAATAATGAGTCCCCTTTTATTATGAAATAGCTGTTTTATTAATAATTCAAAATGGTCAAACTGTTTTCCAATTACCACGTTCTTACGGCGCGCCGGGCGGATCCGTCGTCTACAAAGGCCCGGCGACCCTCGCGAGCCGCGAGTGATCCTAATTATCCGTGCGGGCGCCTTATCAACAAACAGGACACGAATCAGGAGCCTGGAAGCCGTTACGGAGGAGATCCGGCATGTAATTCCTCTGAAACCCCTGCAAGTCGCAGCAGCCAATCACGTCTGGAGATGGTGACCCGTCAACAGAGGTGTCAAGTAACAAAGTACAAATACTTTGTTACCTTACTTAAGTAGAAATTTTGGTTATCTATACTTCACTGGAGTAATTATTTTTCAGACGACTTTTTACTTTTACTCCTTACATTTTCACGCAATTATCTGTACTTTTTACTCCTTACATTTTAAAAACAGCCTCGTTACTCTATTTCATTTCGGCCTTTAAAAAAAACTATCCAGTTAAATTGCTCCATCCGGATAGAGTGAATTTGGTTGTGGTTGTTTCAGATGTTCTTGTCCAGTTTTGTTCTTACATCCGTTCCCTCAGATTCCTGCAACTAAACTTGGATGTACATTCCAATAAAGGTTAGGATAAATGATAACATGCCTCTGAAGTTTGACTTTTTGCACCATTACAATACTTATAGGAAACTAGTCATCATATCTTCTGCTCTCTGAAACACATGTTAATGCTCAATAGTACACATATATGGTTCTTTAATATATTTGCATTATACTAAGATACATTCATTTTCAATGGCTTTTGTCCGTAATGGCTTTTTTTTCCCCTTACATTACTTTTACTTTTATACTTTAAGTAGTTTTGAAACCAATACTTTTATACTTTTACTTGAGTAAAAAACTTGAGTTGATACTTCAACTTCTACAGGAGTATTTTTAAACTCTAGTATCTATACTTCTACCTGAGTAATGAACGTGAATACTGAAGACACCTCTGTCCGCCAACCAATCCCGTCTGGAGATGGTGACCCGCCAACCCCGCCTAGGTAATCGCCCCAAATGGAGTCGTCGTGTCACGAAAGCGAGGCGTTTCGATGTGCGACATTCCCGAGGATTCGAGCAGATAGAGCTCTAATGGGAGGAGGAAGAGGAGGAAGAGGAGGAAGAGGAGGAAGAGGGAGGGATGTGGATGCCGACTGTGATCTTCTCCCCAGGGACCTGCTGTCCAGGTGCCACTCTGCTTTTACACCTCCACATCCGACTGCCATTGTTACCTCCTTTCTGGGGGGGGCAGACAGTGACGGCAGCCCCTCCAGCTGTTCCAGCTGTTCTCCCATAAGGGGAAGTTTTGCAAGACAAACTGCGAAGCTTAAAAAAAGAAACCAGAGAGACTATTTACATCCCTTTGATTCCTCCTGGATGGTTTCTGCGTCTTCCTCTCAATATTCCACCATTTCTCACTGGACCGTTTCTTCTGTACATCTATTTAGTGTTGTTTCTGTCAGCCTGTTTCAATTTAAGTTTTAGTCTAGTCTTTGGGTAAAGCTTGTCTGGTCGTTTCCCAAATAAAATGCAAATTGCAAAAGTAATTCCATTACATAAAATGAGAATAAACACAGCTATACAAATTACAGACCAATATCCCTACTACCACAATTTTCCAAAATCTTAGAAAAACTATTTAACTCCCGACTACAAAAGTTTCTTGATAAATACCAGATAATCAATCAGGGTCAATATGGATTTAGAACAAAAACAACCACCTCAATGTGCAATAATTGAAGAAATAGAAGAAATCACTAACGCACTGGACCAAAAAAAACATGCTGTTGGAATTTTTATCGATTTAAAAAAAGCCTTCAATACAATAAATCACTCGATCCCATTCAACAAACTGGAATTATATGGTATTAGGGGGTTACAGGGGAGTGGTTAAGAAGCTATTTAACCGGAAGGGAACAATACGTTAAAATGGGACTGTATACATCAAAATATCTTGGCATTGCTTATGGTGTCCCCCAGGAGTCTCTTTTGGGACCAAAACTGTTCAATGTTTATATTAATAACATATTTAATGTATCTCAATCGCTAAAACTACTACTCTTTGCAGATGACACCAAAATATTCTTTAGTAGTAATAATTATAATGAACTTATAAACATTGTAAGGAATTAAATAAACTGAAGAAGTGGATGGACAGTAATAAATTGTCTTGATTTTTTCGTAGCGACATCGTTCAAATTTACAAACACTTGGCCCGATTGGCACTAAAGGACCGTACAACCTCATCATGCTAATTATTACGGTTTTTGCGATATTTAACTTTCAATTTAAAAAAAATTTACATTTGACTTTGGACGCTTGTTGCTAGACAACAGGTTATCGTAGAGACATCGTACAAATGTTCCCCGACTCGGCACGCTGTGGACTTCAACATACTCAAATTTCATGAAGCTGTGATTTAAGGAAATTTTATGTCAAAATCCAGGCCAAATGGCCCCATTCATTCGGATGGGGTTTTTACCATGGTGAAAAAAAAACCTATCCGTTAATGTTGCCTGAACTAGAATGTGTACCCATGCATGGCATACATCGTTAGATGCGTCTCCATCGTGCCTCGATGGGCATTACTTTTCTTAGTCAAAAGTGTTACCGTGGCAACGCTAGATGCCAAAAAGCAAAAGAAAAGGCAAAAATTCACACGCTTATTGCTCGGCCGAACTTTATTGTAGAGACATAGTTCAAACTTTCAAACACTCGGCCCGATTGGCACTAACGGACCCTACAACCTCATTATGCCAATTATTACAGTTTTTGGGATATTTACCTTTCTTTTTTTTTAAATTTCCATTTGAATTTGGACGCTTGTTGCTAGGCAACAGGTTATCGTAGAGACATCGTACAAATGATCCCAGACTCAGCACACTGTGGACTTCAACATATTCAAATTTGATGAAGCTGTGATCTAAGGACATTTTATGTCAAAATCCATACCAAACGGCCCCATCCCCAAAGGTGTATTAAAAACCCCACACCCCCTGCAGCGAGCACTGGAATGAATGAAATGCAACCGTAAACACCTCAAACTGACATAGAACCACCCCGAACACAAACACTACAGCCCCAAACCAAAGTAGCAAGAGGGGACGAATGGGCAGTAGGGCATATCATATTGCCCATATCAAAATTTCCTGAAATTTTCTAGTTATTATATTATTGTTACCTTATAGACTTAAGAATACATTCATTCCAGATACAGAAGACTAATTTGAGTTTACAACATATTTATTTTTCTGCATTTCTCCCCCACTTTTTCTTTTCCGACGACACATTGGGTTTTCTTTTCCACATCTATGTAGGAAAGTGTATCCAAAGATCAAAAGACTGAACTGGTTTAAAGACTAAACCAGAGGAAACTACTTAAAAAATTGATCTTTGTTAGAACATTTCGTCTCGTTTTGGTCAACAAAATTGAACACATTTTAGCAGAGTTTTTATTTTGTAATTTACATTTTAGTCTCATTTTTATTCGTCGTCGATATTGCATTATATATTTAATTATCGTTATCGTCACATGACCAGCTTTTCGTTGCGTCTCGTCTCGTTTTCCTCAGGTGATAAAGGTTCGTTGACGACGAGATTTAGTCATAATTTTCATTGACGAAAGCAACATTACTCACTGACACGACGACCGACCCTTGTTGTGGTTCCAGGATGAGCTGGACACGTCAACAAAGGCCTCTCCATTCATCAGCTCTGGCAGGAAGTTACATGAATATCTATTTTCATAAATGATTAAGCGAGAACAAGGCCTTGATGCAAGCTGCTTCAGAGCTGCAGAGCTTCTCTCCAGAGCGACAGTCATGCAGCTAAAAACTGAGGTGTGACTGCAAAGAGGTGCTTAAGATCATATTTTCCTCCCGTTTGATTTCCACGTACTTGGCTGAAAGGGAAAAGACCGGTAATTTTCATAGCTGTAAATGCCATCTGGACAGCTCATCACCGTTGTGAGGGGAAAGCTGCTTTTATCGGTAGATAATCAGAGCGTGATGCGCCGGCTGGGAGGCTTCTCAAACGCTGCTTTCCTCATCAAAGGAAGGTAATCCACATTGACGCACATGCCGGGGCTTTGTTAGCCTGCATTCTTGGAGTTTAGTGTTTAAAGTGGTTTTTATTAAGCTCATTTTCATCCAACGTTAATCTCCGGTACTGAGGAATGTCCACGTGATGTGGGAGAGACATGTCAGCCAAGACAGAGACCGACCATCAGGGTGGATCTGCTGCTCTCATGACCTGACCTGGGATAACTAGAAGTTTATGGATGGTTGGATGGAAGGAAGGAAGGAAGGAAGGAAGGAAGGAAGGAAGGAAGGAAGGAAGGAAGAGTGGATGGATGGAATGATGGATGGATGGATGGATGGATGGATGGATGGATTTATGGATGGATGGATGGATGGATGGATGGATGGATGGATGGATGGATGGATGGATGGATGGATGGATGGATGGATGGATGGATGGATGGATGGATGGATGGATGGATTTATGGATGGATGGATGGATGGATGGATGGATGGATGCATGGATGGATGGATGGATGGATGGATGGATGGATTTATGGATGGATGGATGGATGGATGGATGGATGGATGGATGGATGGATGGATGGATGGATGGATGAATGAAAGGATGGATGGATTTATGGATGGATCAAAGGATGGATGGATGGATGGATGGATGGATGAAAGGATGGATGGATGGATGGATGGATGGAAGGATGACAGGATGGATGGATGGATGGATGGATGGATGGATGGATGGATGGATGTATTTATGGATGGATGGATGGATGGATAAAAGGATGGATGGATGATTGAAAGGATGGATGGATGGAAAGAAGGGTGGGAAAGTGGATGGATGGGTGAATGGAAGGATGGATGGATGATGGGTGGATGGATGGATGGATGGATGAAATGATGGATGGATAAAAGGATGGATGAATGGATGGATGGATGAAAGGATGGATGGATGGATGGATGGATGGAAGGAAGGGTGGAAGAGTGGAGGAAGGATGGATTGATGGATGAAAAGATGGATCATGGCATCATTTTAGCTGGTAATTTATTCTACATTAGTCATAAAACAGTGAAAAGTATAATATGGCTGCCTGACATAAATAAACAAAACACACTGGTTACAGTTTATCCCCTTTATTTCCTGAAGAATACGACCATATAAGGAAACTCTGAAAACCGAGTATTTGTGCATTTGCTTTGTTTTTTGAGCCTCCAGCCACATATGGAATGATAATTCATCATAACAACTTTAAAAAAAAAAGCAGCATATGGCCTCTTTAAGGTTAAAGAGATGCGTGACAGCTTCTGTTGTATTCCTAATGAGGACGGGGGAGTGGGGGGGGGGGGGGGGTTGTGAGACATGATGTGAAGGACCTCTCCCAGGCCCTTCTAAGCACTTAGCACTCTGACCCAGATTAGTGCCTTGCCAGGAGGTACACTCGGGAGGGATGCTGATGGAGAGCCGAGATAATGCCCCTGTATTTGCGCTGGAAGACGCGCTTGGCATGCGTTGCAGCCCTTGTAAACATGCAGATGCCTGCATATGGTCTCCGCTCCTTCCCAATCCCTTGTGTGGTGTCGTGGAAACGCGGCCGGTATTAAAAACGATTACCCACGTATGAGACGACGGGTGATTAGTATTTGAGTACCGCGAGCAACTCCCCAGGGGCAAAGATGTGGTTCTTTTGTCGGATCACAATGAGCCGCCGGACTGCACTTTCTTCCCCACGTCAAACGCTCCGACCGCCTTTCTTTCATGTGTCGTAAACATATGCTGCCGTGCTGCTCCCCTACGGCTGTTTCCTGCATTAGAGGAGCCGGCCTCGGAGAATCAGCGGACAGCATCCTGTCATCGGCGTACTCTCTTAGCAGCCGCTACGGGGAAGGAATGAAAAGAGAGCGGTGACCGGTGAAGAATAGGCCAGGGTACAATTCCCTCTCCTGCTCCCTCTTCTCTCCATTTTCATTTCAAAGGCAGAGAAAAGGTTTGAGGACACTTGGCTCTGCCTTAAAAGCACTTAAGGAGTCAAGGTCACCTGCCGGTCAAATCAGGGAAATGAGAAAACGGCTGAAGGGGCAAGAGGCCGGTGGCAGATAACATGAGAATGCACTATCTCGCCCCTACACATTTAGCGAGGGGGAAGGATGGGGCACTGGCGAGCTCTTCAAAGTGCTCCATGTTGGAATGAGGACTGGAGACACAATAAGATGTCCCACTTTCACCCGGTATGACGGCGCATACATTGAGGGGCTCTTAGGGAATGAGGTTTTTGGTCAAGCGGAGAGCTGGCAGCTGAAGAGCTCACACGGCCGGGTTTCAAATCTAATTACTCAGGTAGATTCGAAGGATGCAGGTCAGAAATTGTTAGCGTCATTAAAAACAGACAAGAAAAAGAAGTGTGCTTATTCAGCAAAGCAGAGTCGGTACCTGATTAAACCTCTCCGGGGGAGGAAATTGGACGAATCTCAATTTCAACACAACACAGGTGTTAATGCAAATATATGAGGTGTAAAACAGGAGCATTAAGGTAAGGTTGACTGGACGATATTCATAGATCATATAAATCATCAAACCATCGTCGAAATGGACGTTCCAGTCAATAAGACGGTTTAAAAATATCCCAGCAACCGCTAACTCCCTTCGGAGGAATCCGGGTCCCTTCAGGCGCTATCCAATCACTGTCTGGTCAACTCCTACCGGGATCAGAAACGAGCCATAACGAACTTAAGTTCTCACAGACTTTAATGAACTGGGTGAAGTTTCTCACTGGAGAATATTTTACGATGATGATGTCCTGGTCTATTTATAAGGCCTGTGAGCACAGGATGTGATGTCATCCAGTCATTTCAGAGCATTGGTTCTGAAACATAAACTAAGAAATATTCTGTCCAACCAACCCTCATTAATCCAAAAACGGGCAAATGAACATGCCTGGCAGTGGCCTTGAAAACCACAGTCATATACATTTCAGCTTTCTTATGTTGATGTAATGGACAAAAATAAATAAAATGTAAGTCGGAAAGCCACAGAAAAATAATAAACTTTCAATCTCATTGGAATGTGTAAGCTGAGATGAATAAACACAAATACCTAATGGATAAAATAGTTTGGAATCGACGGGTTACGTGCACCATAATTGCGACCAACCACGACTAATCATATGGTCAAGGAGCTGGCGGTCAGGTCCGGACCCTAGTGGGAGAGGAGCTGAACGTCTGACTGAAGGTCCGGAACTGGACCCTAGAGGTCAGTAGAGGAGCTGATAGTCAAAATCTGGACCCTAGTTATCTGTAGAGGACCCGGAAGTCCAGATCTGGACCCTAGTGATCAGTAGAGGACCCGGAAGTCCAGATCTGGACCCTAGTGGTCAGTAGAGGAGCTTAAAGTCCAGATTGGGACCCTAGTTGTTAGAAGGGGAGCCAAAGGTCTGGATCTGGACTGTACTGGTCAGTAGAGGTGCTGAAAGTCCGGATCGGGACCCTAGTGGTCAATTGAGGAACTGAATGTCCAAATCAGGACCCTAGTCGTCAGTAAACGAGCTAAAGGTCTGGATCTGGACTCTAGTGGTCAACAGATGAGCTGAAGGTCTGACTCAAGGTCCGGATCCGGACCCTAGTGGTCAATAGAGGAGCCGAAGGTCCAGATCGGGACTCTAGTGGTCCATCGAGGAGCTGAAGGTCGGGATCCGGATCCTAGTGGTCAGTAGAGGAACTGGACTTTTTGAAACTTCAGCATTCAGAGGTAGTTTCTTGCCCTTCACAATAAAGGTTTCGAAAGAGGAGGATAATGTCATGTGAATGGGAGGCCGTGACCTCTCCTTGTGGGCGTTGGTGGTACTGGTCCAGGTGTCATCTTTGTCCGGGTCTGTAAACTGTGACCTGACAAGATTATGGTCCTGTTTCCCAACCCTGGTCCTCGAGGACCCCTACCCTGGAAGTCCAGACCCGGTCTAGGCATCTGCATTACTCGAGAAGCAACATTCACTTCCATATTTCAGTATTTCCTCCCATCAGCAGGAAAATGAGGGAAAGAGTAGAAATTGTGCTGAGCGGTGGAATACCTTGCAGGAGGTGGAATACCTAGGTCTCGAATAACAGTTTTCCTGGAGGCGGCTCTCCCCTGATCTATCGACGACCCGTCCCAGCGCCAGACTGATGGCAGGAGTATCCCATATCCCATAAAGCCCGTATTCCTGCATGTTCAGGGTTTTCCATCATGAATATTTGATGAATCAAGTGTGTGAAGGCCGGTAACAAGAAGACGTTTATCTCCAATACCCCTGACTCGGCGGCTCCCGCTGCGATCGTCTTCTGGCAATCAGAAACAAAAGCTGTCATGGCTGAAAATCATCCATACACCCGCTAATGCTCCGGCTTGGCTTCCTGCTGAGAATGCTTTAAGTTTCAGACATCAGAACCGGGCATCAAAACGTGAAAAAGTCCTCCATAGACCCAGAGACGGCCCAAGGCATAAGCAAACCAAGCGGCTGCTTAGGGCCCCGTGACCACTAGGGGGCACCCAAGAGTAAAAAAAAAAAAAATTTTATGTGTGAGTGATTATTCATACATTATCGAAGGTATGTTATTGTACAAAAACACAATAATTTATATTATTACGTAAACAATATTATGTTAACAGACTAGAGTAGATACTGCTGGCATATTGGCTAGTTTTTGTAGTACTTTGTTGTTGCACTTAATTGTTGTTGTTCCACTTCAAATTGTTGTTGCACTTTGCTGTAGCAGTTTATTTAAAACCAAAAATAAAGTAGATAACATGTTTACAGTAAATGGTTTATAAATGATCTATTTGATTATTTAGTTTCTTTTACTAGGCCTACACTGTAGATGACACTCAGTATTGAAATAATTTTTCTGTAAATTTGTCTGCTTCCATGGTCTTAATCCCTGTGGACTACTACAACAAAAAGTTCTTACATCTAGTTTTACAAGTGTATTTGTATGGAAGAGTATTAGGGCAGTATATGCAGGAGAAAAATAAAAATAATATTTTAGAGGAGGAAGATTTTTTTTTTTCATTATACACTACACGAGAAAAAAGTTGAAATGTCAAGAAAAAAGTTGAAATGTCGAGATTAATGTTACATAAGTACAATTTCGAGAAAAAAGTCGAAATGTTGAGAAAAAAAATCAAGATTTCGTGAATAAAGTTGAAATATTTCGACTTTAGTCTTGTAATTGTATTTCAACATTAATCTCGACATTTCGACTTTTTTCTCGAAGTCCACAATACAAAAAATCTTCGCCTCTCAAATACTTTTTCTCCTGAATAGCTGTAATACTCTTCCGTAGTATTTGTAATGACAGGGAAGAACATGAAATAAGTTTATAGTGGGTGTGTGAAGGATCACTAATCAGTATTATTGGCAGTAATAGAGGGCCCCAAAATCACATTTTGCTTAGGGCCCCATGGAGGCTTGGGCCGGCCCTGGATCCAACCGCCTCATATTAATTAGCGGTTCTGGGACTCGCTCGACCTTAACGACCCTGTTTGTGCAGCGGCAGATTCCCACGTTTGCTGCCCAGACCTTGACTTTTTCCCACCGTCGGCCTCCATTATTTCGTAACCTTTTTTACGCAAAAAACGCCGTGGCATTTGTGATGACAGATATGAGCTTGCGGGTCCCTCGTAAAAGCCCACTTGGGTTCCGTAACCTTTCAATAACGCTGCCACGCAGCGGTTCGTCAGCGCCGCCCGCTCGACCAGTGCGGTTCACGTCTTTCTGCTCCGAAACACAGTTCCCGTGGACGACGAGGACTTCAGACACCTGCGAGTAGGCCTGTGTTGAAAAAAAAATCGATTTTCCGATTCTAAATCGATTCTCATATTAATTCCTAAAAATCGAATCGATTTTTTTTTCATCATTAGTTTACAAATTTTGGTATTTTTTTTGTTTTTGCCCAAAAAAGGAATGTTTTGTTGGACACAAGAATAACTGGTGCCATGTTTTTGCCTTTAAATATAAAAGGTAAAAGGTATGAAAACATTAAAGTTTTCAGTTATAATGGCATATATTGTCTATATTTCATTACTTTATATACTGTCTTGGGGTTACATTTGCATAAAATGCTGAAAAATTCTCAAAAAATAAAAATCGAAATAGACCAAAAATGGAAAACATTTTAACGGAATGTTGGAAAAAATAAAGCCGATTTCATACGTCTCTGTTTGCTGTTTGTCAATATAATACTAGTATACAGTCATATAATTCATGCAACAGCTCAAAAAACAGTTTTAATAACACTAACCCAAATCAATATCTGAATCGAATCGAATTTAAATCTTGATAATCGATTCAGAATCTTAAGAATCAATTCTTGACATTTGAATAGATCCCCAGCCCTACCTGCGAGTAACCGTTAATAATCCTTTCAGCTCCCCGTGGACGCGTCGGGGGGATTTTGAGGTATGGGCCAGGAAAACCTTCCCTAATTACTTCTTTTTACCGCCACGTTCACCCATCACGCTGCCAAAAAAGCAGCTCTCTCATGTGATAGGAAGAAGTGCAGCGCGCGGCTTAATTAAATCTTTAGCCACGTATTAATAAGGAACCTTTCATTAATTGTCTCTCTCTTTTCCATCAGTTGTTTTTGAAACCGTGGAAGCAATTTATTTTTATAATCAGAACCAAACGAGGCTCTGAACCAACTCTAACGCAATTACACTTTAATTAACAGGCATTTAAGTCTGCGGTGACGTTAGCGCTCAGAGCCGAGCCCTGGTGGATCCAGGCTCACGTTGCCGAGCTGCTTTTGGACCAAATCTGGATCCCAGAGTCGAAGGGAGAAGCATCCTCGGCCATCATCTACTTCTACCAAACATGACGGTTCCAACATCCCAAATAACAAGACGGCACGTTTATTTATAGCTATTTTATCCCCCCCATCCCAGGAGAGTTGCTTCATCCACAAGCGGACAGTCGTCAACATTCGGTTCAAACTCCTGCATCTCTAATGGTAAAAGGGGAAACTGGCACATCTGGAAAGGAAACATCAAGGCTGAAGAGATCTTTGAAGATTTCAGGGCAGCATTTGTGCCTAAGCACTTTTTTTATTTTTATTTTTTATTTTAGGGAGGTTTTGCATCGTTCAGCAAAACGAAAGCTCAACCACATCACAAAAAAAAAAAAGCGGCTTCGCAATAGAAGTTATTTTGAAATCAGCCCTTCAGGAAAAGCTGTTTTTAAATCAATGTTCATGTAAGATGTTGATTTTATGTATTTTAGGTCTTCATCGAAAATATGTCTATGTTTTCTGTCTTATATATGAAACATTTTCTGGATAAATAAAGGCTAAATAAAATAAAAATGAGAGTCCAGGCATCCAGACCTGCCAGCAACTGGAAACATCTAGAGAGCCGTCCATCTAATATCTGCAAAATTAGGGTTGTTGTGAATATTCATACCAAATAATATTTAAGGTTATGCCTTTTTATGTCTGCTTAGACCTGTGAGTGTCTGCTGGGGCCCAACCCCCCCCCCCCCCCACTGGGTCAGACATCCGTAGAAGGTCCAAACAGAGACAAACCACCCCGCATGGAGGGAACTGGATCACTGCTGGGGTTCAAACCGGGAACTTTCCACCTGTTCTGCAAAAGCCAAGCCGCCGTTTGGCCAGAAAGTACCAATAATAGTCACCATCGTTTTGCTGAACTCTGTCCGATCTGCAGGGTCTGTACCCACTTTTAAGAGTAAACAAAAGACTCAGCTCCTTCAGGCATTCAGCATCTAGTAGATGCATGCACTTATGACAAGATGGTGTCTTTATATATATGTACCGTATTTTCACGACCATATGGCGCACTGTGTGGAAAGGCGCACCCTCAGTTTTGTGTGTCATTTTTGGTTTTAAAACACACATACGGCGCACCGACCCAAAAGGCGCCGTCTACAGAGACGGAGCTGCACACACGCGCACCGCAAAACACACACGCGCTAAAAATAGAGCGGAAGCAAAACTTAGTTTGATATTTTATTTCACTTTTCACATCAATCAAACCCTCCAAAGGTTCATATTTTGTTTCCGCATTAAATAATAAAAAAAAACCACCGGGGCGCCGCACATAAACCTGTCTCAGCCACCAGCCCTTCACTCTTCACTCTGGCTGGAAAAGTCTGTTTAGGCAACGCTTTTCTTTTAAAAATCACCATAGCCGGCAGTTTCTGTCCATCAGCGTGGCAGGCAAGCACAAGAGTAGGATAAATAAACTTTTCACACCCCGTTGTGCTGCGGATCCCGACCGCGGCGGTCCCGGGTCCCGCTCCGCCCCCCCCCCCCCGTGCTGGTCCCGGGTCCCGCGTCCCCCGCGCTGGTACCGGGTTGTATCCGACAGGAGCTCCGCTCCGCTAATTCAGCTGCGCCAGGCAAGGGCCACATAAATAAGTATGTGTGTGTCCCGCCCCCTTCTCTTTTTACCGTTCTCATGGTGGGCGGCCTTACATTACCGTAATTCAGGTAATAGACACAGCGCACCGTTTCTTAAGGCGCCCGGCACATTAAAAAAAAAAAAAAAAAAAAAAATGTGCGCCTTATGGTCGCGAAAATACGGTATATGTATATATATATATATATATATATATATATATATATATATATATATATACATATACATATATATATATATATATATATATATATATATATATATATATTTTGTAGCTCTAGAATGACATCACTTGTGTCCAACTGGACTCTCAGCAGTGTGACCAGCACTGATCCAGCTCCTATTTGATTTCTTGCTTGTGTTGTTCTCTCAGATGTAAGTCGCTTTGGATAAAAGCGTCTGCTATTGACAGTAGTAGTAATAGTAGTAGTAGTAATGGCGCTTTTCCACTAGTACCTACTTGGCTCGACTCAGCTCGGCCTGGTTTCTTTTCCACTACAATTCAGCACCTGGAGCAGAAGTAGGAGGTAGGAGTGAAGCTGCTGTGACGTATTTGATTGTGTATCTAAACGAAGAAGACAAAAACACTAAAGATGTAGAACCTGGAGGAGATGATAGATGTGCTGCTGGGTCTGTGGCTTGTGTTTGATATCAAGTTAAAAAATGAGAGTGAGAGAAACTTCAAGCGGCAACGCTTTTTTTTTTTCATCTCGGTGCTACTGAAAAGTCAGCTGGAGCCGCGAGCAGCTATGAAGTGAGAGCTCCTGGTAGATCTGATCGTTCCTTATCTCCGTCTAGATCCCTTTTTAATTCTCTCCTCAGCACCAGGTTTATGAACATCTGACCCTCAGAGTTGGATCACCAAACAGACTTCTGCTGCCGTTGCTGCTGGAATAAAATGAACAAGAAACCGTCAGAGTCTCTTTCTCTGATGTCACATCCTGACTCAGACGTCTGACTCCAACCCCCCGACCAATCGGTGGCCTGTAGTGTGATGACATCACAGCCCGACTCAGCCGCTTAGAACCTCGGCAGAGTAGCTACAGAAAAGTATCACGTTAGACCCCTGGTGGGAAAGAACCAAAGCGAGGCGAGTCGGGCTGAGTTGGTACTAGTGGAAAAGTGCCATAAGCAAAACCAACGGGCTCCGAGGACACGAGGCCCCGCCCTGATGCCGCTGAGAGGTCACCGACGGAGAGGTGGAAGCAGCTTCCTCTCCTCCTCTCCTCCTCTCCGCCGCCGTCAGCCGGAGACGAGAGATGCCCTTCTGCCTTTGAGCGCCGTCCTCATCGCCTCAGGTGAAGGCAACTCGGTGAGGAGGAAAAACTTTTGTTTAGTTCTCCGCCTCGGGCTTTCAGGCCCAGCGGGCCCTTCCGACGCCCCGCACAAACACATCACACATCCCAAACAGTCCGTCAGAGGGAGGAAAGAGGCGAGCATCGCCGCTCGTTTCATCAAAGTGCAGCCGGACCACTCAGTCGGGGGAGCGTGTCGAACATTTCCTGCTACCTTTTGAAAAAGAGAAATCAGAATCCCACTAAAAGCTTGTCCTTCTGCATTATTAATGTCGGCGGAGTGAAAGGCGTATAGCCGAGCGCCCGCCTCGCATCCAGATCCTCAGCCAGCAGAAAACAAACACACACACACACACATCCTGTTCATCATCTGGAGCCCGTAAACAGCAGAATGTTTACCCGGTCCATGTTCCTGACGCTGTTTATCTGGACCTCAAACAAACTCGCTGAGAAGGTTTGAGCGCGGCTGCTTCCAGCTCGGGCGTATCCCTCCCTCCTCACCTCCACAGCGCTTTATTATTCAGGGGAAGTCGGCGCGGCGGCCCGACTCCACCTTCCATTTCCAGGCTGGAATGAATATGCAACGGCTTCGCCGCGAATCCATTTGCAAGACAGAATGATAATGAGGGAGAAAGTGCTTTGGAAAAAAAAAAGAAATTAATAATCTCATGTAAAACGGCTGCTCGGAGCCTTTAATGAGATGCCGTTTTAATAAGCCGGTGTGTTGAACAACAAAGCCATTTGGTAAACATTATTGTTTATTTGTCGGATGGCGAGCAGGCAACGGAACGGACTGGAGGGCGTGAAAGTGAAAACATGGACGACGCAGGTCTTTCCTCCTGGGATTCCTGCTCAAAAATTACATTCCTACTACAGTTGCTTTCGTCAATGAAAATTACAACTAAATATCGTCGTCAATCACTACGTTTACATGCAGTCAAAATTTGGGTTATTGCTAATATTCCGGTTACTGAAACATTCGGAATATTCTGTTTCCATGTGTGAGCAAACAGGGTTATCCCTGTTTCCATGGTAATTAATCATTCGGGATATCTGGATCAAACCAGCGACGCACGGAGAACGTGATGACGCAATTACCGTCATTTCCGCTTCTTCTTCCTGTATCCAAATTCAAAACAAATGCTGCTTCGCGCGACTTTTCGCTCACCTTCTTGTAAATCTCGCTATCCCGGTACTTTCTACCGTCTACAAATGCAGAAATGTTCATATCCTTCATTACATTTATGAAATGACATGATAAAGCATGTCAAATAAAATAGAAAATCTTATAGAATACTTAACTATTGAAATTATTAACGAAAAAGCTAAAAATATAATGATCAGCTGCATATATAGAACTCCTGGTACTTGTTTAGATAGATTTAATAATAAAATAGCTGATATGTTTAGTAATATAAATAATAACAAAGTGAATATAGTTTGTGGGGATTTTAATATAGATATTCTAAATCCACATGGAAATAATAAAACAATAGACTTTATAAATCAAATGTATAGCAGTAGCCTCTTTCCTATAATACTAAAACCAACCAGAATCACAATAGACTCAGCAACTTTGATAGATAATATATTTACTAATGAAATTGATATTGAAATAACAGGGGGACTGCTGTTGAATGATATCAGTGACCATCTTCCCGTTTTTGCCATCTTACATAATTTCTTCAAGGCCAAAAAAGAACCCAAGCAAAACATCTATAACCTTTCCAGATTGAAAACACTGGAAACCATTGCAGCCCTTAATGTGGACCTTAGTGAGCAGGACTGGCAGGAGGTCTATGTTAACAAAGACCCCAACAAAGCATATGATGCTTTCCTAGCCACATTACTGGACCTTTATGACAAGAACTGTCCCTTAAGAAAACAAGCTGCAAAGCCCATGAACAAATATAACCCCTGGATAACAAGGGGGATTGAAAATGCATGCAAAAAGAAAAATCTATTATATAAAAACTTTTTAAAACATAGAACGAAAGAAACCGAAAATAGATACAAAACTTATAAAAATAAATTATTAAAAATTATAAGAATTCAGAAGAAAGAGCATTATTATAAATTACTGCAACAATATCGGAGTAATACACAGGGGACATGGAAGGTAATAAATAGTGTAATTAGGAAAGGTAAGGGCAAAGCAGACTATCCCAATTATTTTACGAAGGATAAAAAAACAACAGTAAATAATCCAAAGGAAATAGTCAATGAATTTAATACATACTTCTCAAATGTGGGTTATAACCTGGCAAATGAGATTGTGGAGCCGGCAAATAAGGAAGGCTTAGTAGATCTAGTTGAACGAAATTATTATACAATTTATATAAGTGAAGTTAAAGAAATAGACATACTTGATATTGTGCATAAATTCAAAGATAAAAGGTCTGCTGATTGGACAGATATAGATATGTCTTTAGTTAAAAATATTATAGTAAACATAGTAAAACCACTGACCTATATATGTAATCTATCATTTCAAACTGGAATCTTCCCTAATAAAATGAAAACCGCCAAAGTAATACCCATCTTCAAAAACGGAGATAGACACCTTTTTAATAATTACAGACCAATTTCGTTATTATCTCAATTCTCAAAAATAATAGAAAAATTGTTTGTCAATAGACTCGATAAATTCATAGAAAAACACAATCTGCTGAGCAATAATCAATATGGGTTCAGAGGTAATAGGTCCACCTCAATGGCTGTGATGAAACTAGTAGAGGAAATTTCAACTGCTATCGAGAAAGGGGAATATACAGTGGGGGTGTTTATTGACCTGAAGAAAGCATTTGACACCATAGATCATAAACTTTTATTAAATAAATTAGAGAGATATGGTGTCAGAGGGATTGCCAATTCATGGATAAAGAGTTATCTTGCTGACAGATTTCAATATGTTGAGTTAAATAATGATAAATCAGAACTAGAAAGAGTCACCTTCGGTGTCCCACAAGGTTCAGTGCTAGGTCCTAAATTGTTCATATTATATATAAATGATATTTGTAAAGTGTCTAAAATAATAAATTATGTCTTGTTTGCTGATGATACAAACCTTTATTGTTCAGGGAAGAATTTGGAACAGCTGCTGAATGTGGTGGAAGGAGAACTGAAAAATGTGAAGG
Organism: Cololabis saira; assembly: GCF_033807715.1. Classification (NCBI taxonomy): domain Eukaryota; kingdom Metazoa; phylum Chordata; class Actinopteri; order Beloniformes; family Belonidae; genus Cololabis; species Cololabis saira. The sequence goes on from NC_084591.1 coordinate 9,994,274, forward strand.
CATGGTTTGATATCAATAAGTTATCATTAAACCTAACTAAAACTGGGGCTTCCGGTTGGTGAGCAGATGGAGTAGACGCGTTTCGCGAGTGCTCCCGTGAGTGCCAAACTTTTTAAACCACCAAGCCCTCAAACTTTCAAAATTTTTACTTTAAAAAGGATTCCCTGTTGCTGTTTTTCTTTTTTTTTTGTCTCGAACGAGCCCACTTACCTCCGAGATGGCTTCGAAGAGCGGCAAGTCGGGCAAGAAGGACGACGCTGGCGCTGTCTTAACCCTGGCGGCCATTACCACGTTGCTGGAGGAACACCGCGCTGCCCTGGCCGCCGAGTTCAAAAATACTTTCAGTCAGCTCGACTCCAAACTCGACCAAACGCGGCTCGCGGTCGAGGACCATGGCCAACGGGTTTCGTCCCTTGAACTCGCCACAGAAGACCTCAGCCAGCGAGTTACGGACCTTGAAGGCATCTGCTCGACTCTACGGGATGATAATGCTCGGCTGAAGGCTAAGGTGGTGGATTTGGAAAGCCGGAGCAGAAGGCAGAACATCCGTATCCTGGGCTTACCGGAGTCGACCGAGAGCGGTTCTCCGGCGGCTTTCTTCTCCGGGCTGCTGTGTGAGGTGTTCGGGAACGATACGCTGCCGTCACCGCCAGAGATAGACAGAGCGCACCGCTCTCTCGCCGCCAAGCCGGCCCCGGGACAGAGACCGCGTCCGGTCATCATCCGCCTTCACCGGTACCAGACGAAGGATATCCTCATCAGGGAGGCGCGCCGGAGGGGAAAGTTGGAATATCGCGGCCAGCCCATCCGGGTCCTGGAGGATTACAGCCCCGAAGTTGCCAGCCAACGAGCGGAATACAGCGGAGTCATGTCGGAGCTCTACCAGCTGGGTCTGAGGCCGGCTCTGCTCTTCCCCGCCCGGCTCCGGCTCACGCTGTCCGGGGGGGCCAGGAAGTGGATCGGCTCCGTGGATGAGGCGCGCAAATTCATCACGAGTCGCAGCAAAGCTTCAAACCCGCCGTAACGGGACTGTTGGAGGCTGCCACGGCTCCGCCTGCAGCCCGGTGCGGCTCACCGACGCTCACGGACTGACTTTTTTTTCTCTCTCTTTTTTTTTTTTTACGTGAGTCACATTATTCCTGAGGGGAGGGTGAGTAACCCCGCGACAACCAGTATTCTCTCTGTTGTTAGTTGGACTGCCCCTTTGCAAATATTATTAATTTGCAGTTATTTTTGGCTATTTGAGGGAAGGGGAAAAATAAGTGGTGAAGAGGGAGAGAAAAAAAAAAAAAAAAAAAAAAAAAAAAAGCTTTTCCGATTTACCTATAAGTTTTGTAATAATTGTAAGCTGTTAACCTTACTTTTACGCTGCTTAAGTCGGACGTTTTATATTTTATATTTTTGTAAAAATATTTCTGGGCTCATATCGGGACTTCCAGGTCAAGATTTGAGAGGGTATTCCTTTTTTTTTATTTACATCTACACGTTTTAAGGTGCTAATAGGTATACACCCATGATACGGGAGCAAAAGCTATTAGTGTGTAGGATAGGAAGATGTGTTATTGCACTATGTTTGTTTTGAAGAGCTTGCTGCTTTTTTTTTATTTTTCTATAGCAGCTGTCTTAGTTGGGGAGGGTGGGTCGGGGGGATATGTCACTGCCAGAAACTTTGCATTAACTCTTTTCAACTCATTACTTAATGTGGGTCACATTCAACCTCCTTTCCGTTCTCTTTTTTTCTGCCTAGGTCATTGTGCACACCTAATTTTTCTTCTTAGATATTATGAGTAGATACTTGAAGTTGGTGAGCTGGAATGTTAAGGGTCTGAATCACCCTGTTAAAAGGAAGAGGATCTTCTCACATCTAAAACACCTTAAAACAGAAATAGCCTTTCTACAAGAAACTCATATTCGCAGTTCTGATAATAGCCGCCTGTTCCCGAGGTGGTCAGGGCAGAGATTTCACTCCTCCTTTCAAGCTAAAGCCCGAGGAGTTTCAGTTCTGATCAGTCAGGATGTTTCATTTGAGCAGCACAATGTGATTTCTGACAAGTTTGGTCGCTACGTGATCGTTTCTGGGAAATTATTCAATACATTGGTCGTACTTGTGAACGTTTATGCCCCTAATTCAGATGATGCAGTCTTTTTTGAACGACTGTTTTCACTGCTCCCTGACCTTAATACATATTCTCTCATACTGGGTGGTGATTTTAATTGCTGGCTCGACCCAGTCCTAGACCGATCCTCTACCAACCCCGGCACAGCAAGTAAGTCAGCCCGTCTTATTCAGGCGTTCCTTTCTGACTACGGTGTTTGTGATGTGTGGCGTTCTTTACATCCATGTGACAGAGAATACTCCTTTTTCTCACAAGTGCACCACACATACTCGAGGATTGATTATTTTTTTATTGATAATCAACTGATTCCCCTGGTCCATTCCTGTGCTTATCAGAGCATTGTCATTTCCGACCACGCTCCTGTGGTTCTAACCATGTCCCTTCCTGACCTACCTCAGAGAGACAGACAGTGGCGATTCAATTCAACTCTGCTGTCGGACACAAATTTTGTTAAATCAATGGAAACGGAAATAGCCTTTTTCCTATCCACGAATATGACTCCAGGAATGTCTAGTCTAACTGTCTGGGATTCCCTCAAGGCTTATCTCCGGGGACAGATTATATCCTACACTGCTAGGGTGAGGCAAAAATCTTATAGGGAGCGATCAGACCTTGCCCGCCAAATTAAAGAGGTCGATGAAGAATATTCTCGGACTAAATCCCCAGATCTTTACAAAAAGCGGCTAGAACTTAAAACTAAATTTGACCTGCTTACCACTCACCCAATTGAACAGTCACTTCTGAAAAGTAAAACCAGGTTTTATGTTTATGGAGACAAATCTGACAAATTATTAGCCAACCAACTTAAAGGCTCTAAGGCTAAACAAAATATTTCTAAGATTCGATTACCAAATGGCCATGTAACTACAGACCACTTACTCATAAATGAAGCATTCAGGGACTTTTATACCCAGCTATACACCTCGGAATCTCAGACTGATCGAGATGAGATTGCGGACTTTTTAAATAGTCTTAGTATTCCCAGTCTTTCACCAGATCTAAGGAAGACATTAGAAGAACCGATATCCCTGATGGAAATTACTCGAGCCATTTCTTCACTGCAGTCGGGTAAATGTCCTGGCCCTGATGGCTTCCCGGCGGAATTTCTAAAGAAATTTTCTAATTTGCTTTCCCCATTGCTATCTTCAGTTCTTTCAGAATCCTTCAGCCACGGTTCCCTCCCTCCTTCTTTTTCGGAGGCCTGCATCACCCTCATAGCTAAAAAAGGGAAGGATCCTACTGAATGCGCCTCCTACAGGCCCATCTCCCTCTTAAACACAGATGCTAAAATCCTAGCTAAAGTCCTAGCCCATAGGCTGGAGAATGTCCTCCCCACAATTATATCTGAAGACCAAACTGGCTTCATTAAAGGTAGGCAGTCTTACTTCAACACAAGGCGACTGTTCAATATTATCTACTCTGCCTCTGAGGCTATCCCTGAATGCGTTGTCTCTCTGGATGCGGAGAAAGCATTTGATCGCGTCCAATGGGATTATCTCTTTGCTGTGCTGGACAGGTTTGGTTTTGGTCCGAACTTTGCTCTGTGGATTAAACTTCTCTATTTACACCCAACAGCCTCAATTCGTACTAACTCTCAACGGTCAAAACCATTTAATCTGCATCGTGGAACCCGTCAGGGGTGCCCCCTTAGTCCCATGCTTTTTGACATGGCTATCGAACCGCTTGCCACAGCGCTCCGATCTTGTGAGGATGTGTCCGGTATCTGGAGAGGTGGCAGGGAACATAAGGTCTCGCTTTATGCCGATGACCTCTTGCTTTTCATCTCTCACCCTCTGGCCTCATTACCCCCTGCGCTGTCACTTCTCAGTCAGTTTGGGAAACTCTCAGGCTATAAACTGAATCTCAGCAAAAGTGAGCTTTTCCCTACCAATCTCGAATCGCATGCTTTAGACCTTTCCAATTTTCCCTTTAAAATCGCAAATGACAAATTCTCCTATTTAGGCATATCGGTGACAAGGAAACACAAAGACCTGCTCCAAGAGAATCTTATCTCATTGTTAAATGAGACCAAACAAACCCTTACACAATGGTCACCCCTGTCAATGTCTCTTGTGGGTCGCATCAATTCAGTCAAAATGACCATTTTACCTACATTTTTGTACCTTTTCCAGACCTTACCACTCTTTATTCCTGGTTCTTTTTTTCAGTCCCTTGACTCAGTTATATCTTCATACCTATGGCGAGGTAAACGGCCACGTTTGAACAAAACTCACCTTCAAAAAATTAAGTCTGCAGGTGGTCTGGCCCTCCCAAACTTTCGTTATTACTATTGGGCTGCTAACCTGCGCTGCCTTGCATTCTGGTCCTTCCACTGCGACGGCGCTGACCACCCTGACTGGGTGGCGATGGAGTTACATCCAACTGATGACCTGTCAATTCCTGCCCTACTCGGCTCCTCACTTCCACTTCCTTCACTTAAATCAATCAAAAACCCAGTGGTTAAACATTCTCTTAGAATTTGGGCCCAATTTAGGAAGTTTTTTGGTTTTCACAGCTTCTCTCTTCTTAGCCCCATTGCATCAAATCACTCTTTCAAACCATCCCTTGAGGACCCCACCTTCCAGGAATGGCACAGGAGGGGTATGATTCGTTTTAAAGATATGTTCATAGACGGCACCGTGGCATCTTTTGAGCAGTTAAGTAGTAAATTCAGCCTTCCAAAATCACATTTCTTTAGGTATCTTCAGGCTAGACATTTTGTTCTTTCCCAGACACCCAGCCCTGATGCATCGATAGGCTTGACCACAGTTGACAAAGTTCTTGCCACAGACCCATTCAAAAAGGGGCTCATTTCAGCTTTCTATGGCATGTTGCTGGATCTTAAGAGTGCCCCTACAGATAAACTCAAAGCAGCATGGGAGCAGGACTTAGGGCTTCCCTTATCAGAGGATACCTGGGAGTCCATACTCAAACTGGTTAATACAACCTCCCTGTGCGCACGTCACTGCTTAATTCAGTTTAAAGTGGTACACAGGGCTCATATTTCCAAAGCAAAGCTATCCTCCATGTACCCAGATATTAGTCCATACTGTGTAAGATGTAAAGTAGCCGAAGCCTCTCTCATCCACATGTACTGGTCCTGCCCATGTCTAAATAAGTACTGGATGGAAGTATTTCATACTCTCTCTCTGGTGCTTAAAATCAGATTAGAACCAAACCCACTGACTGCCCTGTTTGGGGTCATGGAGGGAGGAAGGAAGTTAACCACTGCACAGGGGCACACTTTGTCTTTTGCCTCCCTTTTGGCTCGTCGGGCAATTCTGTTCAGGTGGAAGGATCCCTTCCCTCCTACTCGTGCACAATGGCTGGAAGACATCATGTCCTGCTTAAAACTGGAGAAAATTAGATACTCGCTTCAGAAATCAAATAAGTTCCAGAAAGTGTGGGGACCTTTTCTAGAAGCATTCCAGACCCTGTGAACTATACTTCATATTTCTTTTGTATTCCTAGTGCAGGCTTTTGATGATAGAGTGACCTCATATTGTGATTAGTAATCTGGCAGTGACAGGGGAGGGATTAGTTTGGTCTGTAGTTTGTTTATGTTACTATTTTATATTTTTTCATACTGTTTAATTGTTTTTTATATTTTGTACACTGGTGTATGCTATGATTAACATGCCCATGCCTACTCAAAATATTTGTAATCGACATGCAGCATTTCACCTTTTTTTACTCTGTGAAAATTCCAATAAAAAGATCTTGAATTAAAAAAAACCTAACTAAAACTAAGTTCATAATTTTTGGCACTAGAAAAAAAAATAATCATATAACAATTAAAATTAGTGGTATGGAAATAGAAAGAGTATATGAAAATAAGTTCCTGGGGGTAATAATTGATGATAAACTTAGCTGGAAATCACACATAAATAGTGTAAAATCAAGAATGTCTAAAACCCTAGCAATAGTAAATAAAACAAATTATTTTTTCTGTCAAAGAGCACAGTTTTTAATGTATAACTCACTCATAGTTCCATACATGACTTATTGTGTGGAGATATGGGGTAACACCTACAAAACAAATACAAACCCTATTTTTCTATTACAGAAAAGAGCGTTAAGGATAATTAATAAAACCGACTATTATGAACCAACAAATAATCTTTTTATTAAATATAATATCTTAAAATTCCATGATATAGTAGAGCAGAAAACTGTTTTATTTGCCTTTAAAGCCCAGCAGAAACTGCTTCCAAACTGCATTCAGGACCTGTTCCAGATAAAAGAAACCTGTTATGATCTGAGGGGGAAACTCATGTTTGAGATGACGACAGCAAGAACAAATATTAAAAAGAAATGTACATCAGTTAAGGCAAAAGAAATTTGGAATAGTTGTAATAACAACCTAAAAATGTGTCGCTCTATCGTCAAGTTTAAGAAATTGTTTAAAGAAAATATTGTAAATAAATATAAAACACTATAATTATAAAGTATACTATCAAAAACATTCTAGGATGTGAAATGTAAATTTTATATTTTGTCTTACTTATTTATTTATTTTTTTTCTTCTTTATGTATTGTTTGTTTTCACTGAGTAAAAGATAATGTATCATATTTTTTTGCTGATCAAAAGAAAAAAGGGTAGGCACTATAAGCTACGGCTTCAGCCTACACCTTTTCGGCAAAAGAAATGTTGATTTTTTTTTTAATTTCTTTTTTCTCTTCCTTTTCATCTTGTTCTGTACAAGCCGAAATAAAAGATTAATTCATTCATTCATTCATGAAGTGATTAGTCTCCTCCTGGTCTTGCGTTTCTCCGTGTTTAGAAGTTCTTCCTGGACTCAAAAGACCAGGATTCCTTGCGAACAGAGCATGTGCAGAAAACAAATTCATGTTCCGTTTGGCGTTTACGTGACCAAATATTCTGGTTTTAAAAGGAGTAACCCAGGGGTCATATTCGGGTTTTTAAAAACCGGAATATGAGCAAATTCGGGTTATTCAAAGGGGTTATTGGTGTTTACATGGCCGTGCAAATTCGGGTTATTGCCAATATTCGGGTTTTAAAAGGGTTATTGATGCATGGAAACGCAGTCACTGAACCTTTATCACCTGAGGAAAACGAGACGAGACGCAACGAAAATGCTGGTCATGTGACGATAACGATAATTAAATATATAATGCAATCTCCAAGTGTGCCCTTAAAGATAAGGGAGGGGCTTCAAGCTCTGCCTTCTTGTTTGCATCAACCATGACGGCTTCTAACGGATAAAAAACTCAGGTGGGAGTCTAAAAACCTCCAGTCCGCCACTTAAGAGGTGGGAACTTGGAATTGATGTATGCTCTGCATGCAGAACAAACCTGTTAACTAGCTACCGTTAAATGTTCGGATCAGTGAACGTCTGCACCGTACCGACGGCCCTGTACCGAAGCGGTTTGGACGAATGAGTGCCGTTACACCCCTAACATTTAAAGGAGCATGAGGCAGGATTTATGAAAAAAATTCGTATACGTTTTAAGTTTTCTAGTAATAATGTCAGATGAAGCGTTCCAAACCCAAAAGAATGAGCCCTCTAGCGTATCTCTCCTTTGCCTTGAACAGGCTGTGTGCTGCAAAATGTGCTGCAATTCGGTCCCGAATTTCCCGCGCTGTCCTGCGGATGTGACGTCACATGACGCTGCATGTGCGTTCTCCCCGTTCTCCCGTGCCGGCTTCACTGTTGGCTGCAGTACCCCCAACGGCCGTCGTGGTGAAGGGTGGCGCTAGAGAGTCTCATTTCTTAAAAGGAGCCTCATGCTCCTTTAAAAGACTAAATTAAGACTCCGGTTCAGATGAGCTCAGTGAGTTTTTCTGAATAACTGCATCCCGATGTTTGCAGCTCGGACTGTTTGGTGACTAGTTCTAGTTTTCAGCTGCAAACGCCATTCCTATTTATTTATCTCTCTAACAATGTGTTTGGTTGTTGCTCCAACCAGTGTTTTGCATGAACGAGTTCAAATGAACGAGTTCATTGAACACGTTCATTTCTATGAGAACATTGAACTGAACGCAACATATTTACACATAAAGAACTTGAACGTGAACTTGTTCATTCTGCAGATCACCAACTGGAATTTGAACTGTTCGGATTCTGTGAGTTTCAGCTTCACGGTTTAGGTCCAATTATTACGGAATACATTTCACCAGCAAACATTTAAAATACTCGACGAGACGACAACTTCACACTACATTACCCACAATGCAGTGCACACACTAGCATAACAATGGGCAAAGAGTCCCAAAGAGTCCGACGGTAAAAAAATCGAACCTTTCTGTGAAAATTATGTCCACCTGCGCTGAGAAAACAAGTCCGAGCGTCTGCCTCATCAACTTCACATTTGAATCGTCATGTGGAGTTAAAGCATCCGTCCAGTGTGAGAAAATATCTGCAAGTCCTTGATAATCAAACAAAGTGATCATATTGTTTGTTTCCACGGAGTAATGCTAATGTCTCATATTTAAGCTGATCATAAGAAAAAAAGGGTAGGCACTATAAGCTACGGCTTCAGCCTACACCTTTTCGGCAAAGGAAATGTTTTTTTTTTTTTACCTTTTCATCTTGTTTTGTAAAAAAGTGTGTACAAGCCGAAATAAAGATTCATAACAAAGGAAAGACCGAGAAGACCCAACAGTCCCAAACGACCCCAGTCCCACTGCTGCACCTTCAGGGGGAGGATTTTCCAGCAACAGGGAGACAAACTGATAATGGACTACATTGTTGGAGATTTACAGCCTCTTAGTAAAGTTGAAAAGCCACCAGGACAACACATGATTGTATACGGTGAACAGTTTTAGGATAGGTTGGGGTTTCATTCGTACTTCTCACCTAAAAATATTGAAATGAACTGAATTTGAAGTAGTTCAAGTGAAAATGGTGAACTATGAACGTGAACTGTTCATTTTTAAACTATGTGAACTGAACTAGTTCATAAGAAGTATGAACTTGCACAACACTGGCCCTAACTGTGTTTTGTTAAAGTGGAAAAGGTCTTCGTAGGACTAAAGCTGAGCCGTGCATCAATCGTCTCTGCATCACCATCCTGCAGAACGACGACGCTCCGCAGAGGAAGCAGAGTAATGAACATTACCGTGATTTTTAGTTTAAAAGTTTATACCAGGCGACATTAATATTAACAAAAAAAAAAACAACAAAAAGCCAACTTCCACTGAGGTTAACCTTGAGTACCGAGCCAGCTCGAGTGTGTGCAGTGAATAATGGCTCATGAAAATGAAGTTTATCTTCATTGTCTGGGGCTGCTTTAACACTGACACAAATTTAGATGGAAAATATTTACGGGAGCCTCGTAAACACCAGCTCAGAGCTCGGCGCAGGCTAATTTCTTTTTTATTGCACCATGAAACGCACCTTTTCCGAGGCTGCTGCCTGGAGAAGCGGAGCAGAAAGGGCCGGACCCTCGGAGCCGGGGCCCCGTCAGAGTGAAAACTGCTGAGCGATGGATCAAATCTGAGGGGTAATCGGTAGCTTGTAAACAGCGCTGCTTTTCGGATGAAAAACAAATCTACTTGCTATCGACTGGCAGCCTCCGGACGCCGTCTCCGCCGGCTCGAGTGTGTTTACTTATTCATCAAGGTGGAGCGGGCCGGCTTCCTTTCCCACACTCCGGGTTCTGGCTCCGGTCCGGTGAAATGTGCAAGCCGGCCACCAAGTTGAGATTAAACTCCTCCAAGCCTTTGTGCATCCCTCGTTAAACTTTCATGAGCTCCTGTCGGAGTCTTTGAGGGCCGCCGCCACCGCCGCCGCGGACAACCTAGCGAACGAGGGGAGGATTGGGGAGGCGGGCGGCTGATTGAAGAGGTTCTGAGGGCTTCCTTCAGATCATCTGACAAGTCGTATCACTCAGTTTTACTGGCTGCTTGGACGCCGGCCGTTATTGGACCTGGACCTTCAGGAGATGGCCTGGAACGTTTCCAAACCACAGGTGCATTGTGCAAAATGAACACATGCAGATGGACCCAAAAAAAAAAAAAGGCCTTGGATTTTACAGAACACCGTAAATCTGAATCGTGACATCAAATAAAATAACTCAAGTCGGCCCAAACGCCGTTTTATGAGCTCTGGAGCGTCAGTCCAGCCTGATAAATGAGCCATAGGAGCTCTTGATGCAAGGGGCGGCAATGATGGGAGCTTATCAGACTGTTTCTGCATGACCAATCAGAACAATGAATGCGGTGACGTAACCAGAGCAACAAACACAAGTCAACGGAAGGGCTTGTTGTAGCTGGAATACCTCGATTTGAGTCCCGTCTACGCCATTAACCTCTAGATTGCCACTGTTGTCACTATTAATCCCACTCAGAGAGGCTCTCTGATTGGTTCCCATTGGCTTTCAGGCATTGTTAATGAGCTTCAACGGATGGTAGCTCGACATACCTGCAAGGTTAGCTCAATTAAAGGCTTCAGTGTGGGGTTGGGGGGGCTTTAAGGGGCAGAGTTTACATATGCTTCTATCGAGGGGCTAAATAAGAAAAAATAAGTTAATTGGACGTCCACTGGGGGGGCTAGTGCCTAAAGCAACTCAGGCTCCACTGAGCTCCTTAATAGGGGAGTGGTGGTCTAGTCTAGTGGTTACAGAGGGGGTTTTGGGTCTGGAGGTTCAGGTTCAAGCCCCGGAGATGGCAACCAAAAATATACCACTTTTGGCCCCTGACCAAGGCCCCTTCACCCTAATTGCTCCCCGGACCCCAGAATAAAGTTAGCCCAATGCTACTAGTCTAACTAGTGATGGGTTGAAAATCAGAGGACAAATTTTGGTGTGTTTCCACGTATACTGACGAATAAAGACGTTATATTGAAATGTTCAAGGTCTTTCGACCAGCGATGGGACGGCCTGAAGGGGTTAGGAACCTGGACCCTTTCAGGCCATCATCTAGCCATTTGCTAGCTCCGGTAGTCGCCTGCGGCCATACATGGAGGTTGTTAACGGTCGCCTTGTCCAGCCTCATCATCTGACCCTTGCAGGTGACCCGATAGCCGGTCAAAGCAATTCAGAACGGTTCGTTAAATGATCTCATGTAAGTAAACAGGATTTTGACTCTCTTATGTATAATTTACACTGCAACAACATGATCTCAGTTACTTAGTTTAAAAGTCATGTTGACTGAGAGCGACAGATATGCAGAACATGAGTTTGAACTGCAGAAAAGTATGTCAGAGTATGAGAGTAGCAGGTCTGAGTAGGCGTAACAGGGAGGTCTCAGGTGGCAGTGGGGCTGCAGCAAGCGTCGACCTTCGCCTCTTCTTGCTGCCATGTGATGGAGGGATGAAGTCTCTGTGGACCGTGATGTTTGTAAATGACACGATGAAGGGAAGGGTTAATAATAATAATAATAACAATAATAATAATAATAATAATAATAATAATAATAATAATAATAATGAATTTAATTTATAATGCACTTTCCATTCGGTGAATCTCAAAGTGCTACAAGAAAATGGTAAAAAAAAAGTCATAAGATTAAAAAAAATAACAAAATTGGCAGATCATTGATCATAGCTGGCGTATGATTTGCTGAAAAGGTGGGTTTTAAGTCCTCTTTTAAAAGAGTCAATTGTCTGTGGTTCTCTCAGGTGGGTATTCCACAGTTTAGGGCCAACAGAGCAGAAGGACCATTGTGACCAGTTTAGTTTTGGTGGGTTTGAGGAGGTTGTTCTTGTTTGCTGAACGGGTGCGGGTGGGGGGCTGAGGATGGATCAGTCATTGAGGTAAGGGGGTGCGTTGCCATTGGTAGGTAAGCAGGGAGATTTTGTATTCTGTCCGGGAGGAGATGGGGAGCCAGTGCAGTGAGTGGAGGATGAGAGTGATGTGGTCGTATTTGCGCACTCTCATCAGGATCCTAGCAGCACTGTTCTGTATGTATTGAAGCTTTTGAAGGCTCTTGCTTGGGATCCTGATGAGAAGTGCATTGAAGTAATCGAGCCTGGAGGAGACGAAGGCGTGGACCAGGTGGACGAAGGGTTTACAGGACGGCAGGGAGTCCGGCTCTCCTCTACAGCACTGATCGCAGAGATGAAGAGTTTAACAAGTTGCAGACGAAGCAAGAACAACAGAAGGTGAGACAGAGTTGATCTGGATGCATTAATGATGGAAAATGCGATAAATGTGGCGGTGGATTTCCACTTCAAGCTGAAGTTTTTGATGGTTCACTCCTATCCTTTGTTGTTTTTCTATATAATCAAACTGACTGGATGAGCTTTATAAGAAATGAAGTGTTTTAACTTGAAATTAGAGCTGTGTCTTTGGTACGTAGAAACAATCTTATCCCAGTCATCAAAGTTGTGTGGAAATACAAAGAACTGACAATTCAAACAACTTCTCCTTTTGAAGTCGTCAAGAGTTTAGAATAAAAGTTAGCAGACGAATCTTAGACTTCTACGTCTAATGCAGGTTTTTTTTTTTCAGTATTCCAGGCTGCTGCTCACATATGGTGCGTCAGGATTCCTCCTACAACATCCCACCGTGCCCATTACTGTCTTCTATTCTGAGAGACGTCCTGCCGTGTGCCGTTCACGGTGAAACGAAGGGATTTCTCCCAGCGTCTGGGCCCAGCAGAGCCAATCACCCGACAGCTGTCACTGAAGAAGCAGATCCCACAACTTCTGTCCGGTCCCCGAGGCGCCAGCGTCCGACTTCCAAATGCCAACCCAGTCAGGAGTTATTGCCGCCGTTTCCCTCCCCCCCCGTGAAAAATGTCAGGCGGATGGTGATTTTCTGCTTTACGACTTCACAGGAGCGGTGACTGTGCCGTGTCGGGGAGATACTCCGACCCAACTCGAAAAGTGGGGCACGAGGAAGAAGAGAGAGGAAAATAGGCCTTTAATTACTGTAAAACTAATGTAAAAGCTCATTTAAGCTCAGCTAAAGCTGAAAGTACAGGCGGTTTGCAGCCAGCTGCCAAATGCTGACATCCATTATCTCTCCTTCCTTCTGCAGGTTTGTTTTTGGGGTCATTCTTAGCCAGTGATTCTCAAATGATGGACAGAGCAGACTGTGATTAAGGGCTATATCCTGCTGGTTGCATCGACACCATTGCAAAACGTCTAGCTTGCTGTCTTCAAGAGCGGGTACATATCAAATGATTTAAAAAAAAAAAAAAAATTAATTTAACCTTTATTTAACCAGGAAAATCCCATTGAGATTAAAAACCTCTTTTCCAAGGGAGACCTGACCTGGATAGGCAGCAGCAATTACAACACATAGTTATAAATGACAGAAAACACCAACAGATAAAATACAATTAAAAAAATTAAAAAAGCAAGCAAATCACAAAAAACAGGTACACGTAATGGAGTCGGCCTCAAGTATTTTCAATTTAGATTTAAAATTTCTCAGAGAAATGAACTCTGTTAGCCTCCAGTCATATTGTAATATGTTCCAGGCTGAAGGAGCAGAATAAACAAAGGCTCTTGTACCCAGTTCAGTCCGGGCAAAAGGAACAGAGAGCAACAGGTATTCTTGTGAACGTAGCAAGTTAAAACCAGGACTTCTCTGTACAATCAAGGAGCAGATGTAAGAAGGCAGCAGACCAAGCATTGCCTTATATATAAAAGTATAGCAATGACTGAGCCTTCGGGTGGCCAGAGAAGACCATCCAACCCGAGAGCACAACTCACAGTGATGTGTCAATGGTTTACAATTTGTAATGAACCTCAGGGAAGCAGAATATGCAGTATCGATCATATGAAGACATTTAGCAGAAGCATTCATGTACAGAATATCTCCATAATCTAGTACTGGTAAAAAGGTAGCAGCAACAAGTCACTTCTTAGAACTTATTTCGAAAGTAAAAACCTAATTTTATCCTCAGTTTCTTCACAAGTTTTTTTATATGCTGCTTAAAAGTGAGGGAGTCATCGATCCAGACACCTAGGTATTTATATTCATGTACAACCTCAATTGAATTTCCCTCAAGAGAGGTCACTGAGGGGATAACCTGTGGCCTGATCCTAGAATTGGAGAACAGCATAAGCTTCGGCTTATCTACATTGAGAACGAGCTTCAGCTGACGTAATGAATGCTGGACAACAGCAAAGGCTTTCTGCAAGGATTCAATTGCCTTAAGCAGAGTAGATTCGCAGCAATAAATAATTGTGTCATCAGCGTAGAAATGTAAATTAGCATCTGTCAAATTTAGACCCAAGTCGTTGATATAAATAATAAATAAAAGTGGGCCTAACACAGAGCCTTGTGGCACCCCCTTGTGGACAGTAAGAAAATCAGGCTGACGTCTGAGTTGGACTCCAAAGCCCCGTTTCCACCGAGCGGTTCGGTCCGGTACGGTTCGGTTCGGTATTTGGTGTGTTTCCTGTTTTTTGTGTGGTGTTGATTGTACAGACGAAGTACCAAAAGCCAAGCGTAACAAAAACAGGCTGTTGGATGACCTCCATTGTTGCTGTTGTTGGCGTCCCTATGGTAGCTACACTTTTGTTGTCATTGCACTACTATGACGCCACGCTAGGCTTTTGGTCTACACCCCACATGGGTCGATGGTCCGAATTGCTGTGGAAACACTCACCTGGATTGACTGGACCATTCTAAACCGTACCGGGCCGCTCAGTGGAAACGGGCCTCAAGAGTCTGATGGCGATAGCCACCGAGCTGCTCTCGCCCTTCGACCAAGCTAAACTCAACAGACTCTGGGTAGTCAGCTGCTGCCTCTCACAGTAGCCAGGTTCTCTGGGTTGAAAACCGTCTTTCAGGACCCTTCCGGGTCAATTAAATCGACCACTGACCAGCAGGTAGCCGATAACGCTCCACCAACCTAGGAGGAGCCGTTCATGTGTCGGCTTTGGCGTCCAATTACAGCAGTCGGGTGTTCGTGTGAAAACAGGTCGTGATATTAAGTGAACTTGACTACCAAATTAAGAGCTAAAAGAGCATAATCGCTCATATTTTAAAAGATCGAATCTGAAAGATGGAGCTGCCTGTTGTGCAGCTGACTAAATGATGACCGCAGCCACACCAGTGCAGAATCCCACGGGCGGCGTGATGGCGGTTTTGTCCGAGGGCTCAGCTCCCGTTTCTGCTCCTCCCGAACACGGCACCATAATCGTGCACGCATCACCGACCCCATCAGAAGGGAAAAAATGAAAAAAGAGGTGAGAAAACAAGTGCCACGGCACCACTCCGGGGGTGCGACTGTGAAAGGACGCTCAATGACACGCCGGACACATTTAGCATCACTAAATATGTAGATTGTAGATTTCACGAAGGCTTCAGCTCAAGTCAACCAGACGAAAGGTGGAGCGACCTGAATGTGGGGTCGAATCTCCTTACAGCAGTTAGTGACGGTTATTTATCTTTTTCTTTTTTTTTTTTTTTAGAGGACATGAATGGAGCAGAAGAAAATGGGACTTGCAAGATAAATTTAGATTCTCTTTTGATGGCTTATTAGCTGGACTGGAACAGTGACTCATTTAAAACTGACGTGAGAATACATCACGGCGACAGCGAAGGACCAAGGACAGATGACTATTTCTGTGATTATCAGCAGCAGAATGATGTTTAACGACTAAATGCTTTTGGTATTTAAGAAAAAATGAAGAAGATATACAAAAGACGACACTCGGACATTAAAATGACTAAAATGAGGACGACGCGGTCAGTCGTGGATCGGTGGAGGGATTTATCTTTGAGAAACCCCCCGCAGAGCCTCCCTCCTCCACCCTGAAAGGTGGTCCGGGCATCTGGACAGGGTGCCAGCCAGACACTGTCCAAGGGGGTGTTTTAGACGGGTCCTGATGGGACGACATGGCAGACCTGGGACACGCAAAAAGTATCAGACCTGGATAGGCCAATGGACTAAGGGACTAAGGTACTAATGAATTAACAGACTAAGGGACTAATTGACTAAGGGACTAACAGACTAATGGACTAAGGGACAAATGGATTTACGAACTAACCGAATAACTGATTGATGGACTAACGGACAAATGGACCAACAAACTAACGGACTAAGGGACTAATTGACTAACTGACTAATGGACTAACGGACTAACGGACTAACGGACAAATGGACTAACGGACAAATGGGCTAACTAACTAACGGACTAAGGGACTAATTGACCAAGGGACTAACGGACTGATGGACTAATGGACTAACGGACTAACGGACAAAAGGACTAAGGGACTAATGGAAAAACGGACTAATGGACTAACAGACTTAGGACTAATGGGCTCACGGACTAATGGACTAACGGAGATATGGACTAACGGACAAAAGGACTAACGGACAAATGGACTAACTAACTAATTGACTAAGGGACTAACGGACTGATGGACTGATGGACTAATGGACTAACGGACGAATGGACAAAAGGACTAAGGGACTAATGGAAAAACGGACAAATGGACTAACGGACAAATGGGCTAACTAACTAACGGACTAAGGGACTAATGGAAAAACTGACTAACGGACTGATGGACTAATGGACTAACGAACGACTGGACAAAAGGACTAAGGGACTAATGGAAAAACGGACTAATGGACTAACGGGCTAACAGACTAATTGACTAAAGGACAAATGGACTATTGAACTAACCGACTAATGGACTAATAGGAAAAACGGACTAATGGAAAAACGGACTAATGGACTAACAGACTGATGGACTAATGGACCGATGGACTAACGGACTAAAAGACATCATGACGAAGGGCAAAGTTGGAGATGCACCAGTCGATGGTCTGGTGATCCAAATCGATCGATACTGGCTAATATCTCTGTTCAGAGCATGTGTAATTCTAACTGTTTATTAACTTAAATGGCAGTAAAACGACAGCTTAGACTATCAAAAAAACCTTTCTTTTTAAAGTCCACATCAGTAAGGACATCATAACAAATAATTTACTGCTCGTACATTAATTAACTTACAGTTACCAACATAAGGTACAACCTGAAACAGGCTCAGTGGGACGGAGATAAACACTCAGAATAAAGAATAAAGCTGGTAGAGCGTCTACGTTTCCCCTTCTGACTCAAAACTTCTTCAATTAGCATTTTTTTGGTCCCTAATGACACTTTTACAGTCTTTACCATTTAATAACAGACTTACGGTTAATTTATTCCTTTAAGTGCTGTGAGAAGAGGTGAAAACGTTCATTTCTTTGTTTTCTTTGTTTTTTTTGCATATGCCTCATGCCTAAAATAAAAAAAATAGTTATATATTATTAGCATTTTCCTTTTCCTCTCGTCGTGTCGGAGCTTAAGGGGGCGGGGCTGCGAGGGAGCGCCGGCCTCCAGCCGCCCATCCTCCCTGATAAACGGGATTCTGAGCCTGGAGCGCCGAAGACTGTCACCTCCAATCTCTTGAGAGAATTACAAGCAGCGGTCGATGCTGGGACACCGGCTCAGCAGAGAAAACAGCGGACGGGTGGGAGATGCCGACTCCCCGGATGGTTTATTCATGCGCGGCTGAGTCAAGGTCACGGCTCAACGTGCTGAAGTCGGCTTTTTCCTGAAAACGGCTTAAAAATACATGTAAATGTCACCAGTTGCTGTAAAACCCACAAAAAAACCCGGTCTTTGTACGTATTGACCGTATAGAAACGTAATTCTCGTCAGTTGTGTGAAATAAGACCTGGAAACAGGCATTGTGGCATAGAATTGTCAAATTGGTTTAATTCACCGTACGAATTGTTACAAATTTCTTTTGTAATACTGTATTTGACCCGGTCTTTGTACGTTTTGACCGTAAAGAAACGTAATTCTTGCCATTGAGTGCGTTTACATGGGAAGTTTAATTCCTCTTTAATTCAGAATTAAAATTAAATCTGATTTAAAATGAGTAAAAATGACCATGTAAACACCTAATTCCGAATGAAAATGGCCATTCCAAATTAAATTTAATTCCGAAGTAAGTGGCTGGTTTATTCCGATTTTAAATCTGAATAGAATAATTCCAGATCATGTAAACACTCATTCCACTTTAAATTAATTCCGTTTTTTCTGCGCTGCTCGTTCCCTCGCCCGTCTGTCTCCATGACGCTTATATTCCACGCTGGGCTTGTTTTCTAGAGTTTTCAAGTTTCAAGATGGCTGCACGCAGTAAACGGTGGTCAAGAGCAGAGACCATTTATTTAATAAATATCTTGGAGGACCTGGAGATAATTAAAAGAACAGATGGCAGGAAACATTAAAATTGTGCTTTTCAAAGTTGTAGTGGCTAAGTTTGTTTTACTTCCGGTAGTCGTAACTTCCGGTCCGCCCCCCTATCCAATCAGAACCTTCCCAACCCCCAGACCTTAGGCAGAATTGGATAAAGCCGATCAAACGTGTTTTCCATGTAAACCTCAATTCGGAATTACTATTACCATGTAAACTCGAAGGAAAATAGTTTAATTCTGAATTATTTAATTCGGAATAATTAATTCCGAATTAAAAAACATCATGTAACCGTGGCCATTGTAAGAATGAGATGTACCTGCTGTTCTCTACTGCCCTTACTTTTTAACAACTTGTGCTTATTATTATTTGACCTCTTTTCTTATCATTTTATTTCATTTTATCTGTTATTTACTGTTTAATTGTGTCTTGCCTCTTTTAATGTTGAGCACTTTGAATTACGTTGTGTTGAATTGTGCTATACAAATGAACTTCCCTTGCCTAAAAACACCGTAATTGTAGTCTGAGTTCGGCGTCTGAGCCCGTGCTTCATCATTTTTCACTCTCATACATTTTTTCTCCTTTCATCTGCGTCTCTTCATCAGCCGTCGTCCCGGTGCTCCCTGGCGGAGGAACAAAGCCGCTCGCTACATAACTAGCATCAATATTTAACACAACAGCCAGCGTCGTTATCGTTCTCCTCTCCTCGCTCGTGAAGAGGTTCGGCTTTTTGACCTTAATGATACAGAGAGAGCTCGTAGGTTGTTGTCTTTGTAAATGTCAGCTGTCGGAGTCTCACGGCGCGTTAAATGATAAAAGCCGCCGCCGCCGCCCCGCTACCAGCTCGGTGCTTTCTCTCGTAAAGACGACTGGTTATTTGATGCTCCTAAATCAATGGGAGCCAGTCGGCTGCGAGGCCCCTCTGGCGTTGAGTGGCATCACCCGGAGATAAGGCAGCTGAGACGTGACAGGCCGTATTAACCATCCAGCCCTCCGCCTGATGGAATCATCACCCGGCTCCTCGCCTCCGCGAGGTCGCCTGGCCTCTAACTGAAGCATCTGCTTCTCCGTTGACAAGGCCGTCATTTCTGCATATCACCAAGGAAAAAACATGTTTTTCTGTCCGTGAAAGTCTGGCGAACGTGGATTTAATCCTCTGTAGAAACACGCCTCGGTCACATCAGACCAAAGTCAAGGCTCGCGGTCCCTGAAGGACAGGGTTCAGGTGGGGGGGGGCGTGTGTGGACAGGAGGAAGTGGATCGGTATTTATTTGATGCATTTTCTTTTCCTGCAAACACCGTGCTACTATATAACTATACATCTATTCACCCATACATCTATATTCCTGAACGCCTGTATGCCTATATACCTATACGCCTATTAACTTATTCACCTATACATCTATCCGCCTATATGTTTATTCCCCTATATGTCTATTCACCTATACCAGGGGTTGGCAACCCAAAATGTTGAAAGAGCCATATTGGACCAAAAACACAAAAAGCAAATATGTCTGGAGCCGCAAAAAATGAAAAGTCTTAGAATGAAGGCAACACATAATACATGTATCTATATTAGTTATAACTGGGGGAAGATTTTTTTTTTCATTATGCACCACGAGAAAAAAGTTGAAATGTTTAGAAAAAAGTTGAAATGTCGAGAAAAAAGTTGAAATGTCTAGAAAAAAGTTGAAAAAAGTCGAAATGTTGAGAAAAAAGTCGAAATGTCGAGAAAAAAGTTGAAATGTCGAGATTAATGTTGAAGTACAATCTCGATAAAAAAGTCGAAATGTCGAGAAAAAGTCGAAAAAAGTCGAAATGTCGAGAAAAAAGTTGAAATGTCAAGATTAATGTTGAACTACAATCTCGATAAAAAAGTCGAAATGTCGAGAAAAAAGTCGAAATGTCGAGAAAAAAGTCGAAAAAGTCGAAATGTCGAGGAAATAGTCAGAATTTCGTGAAAAAAGTAAAAATGTCAAGAAAAAAGTAAAAATTTCGAGAAAAAAGTTGAAATGTCGAGATTAAAAAGGAAAGGAAAAAGGAAGAAAAAAAAGAGAAAAAAAGGAAAAAAGAAGAAAAAAGAAAAAAAGGAAAAAAGAAAAAAGAAAAAAAGAGAAACAAAGGTAAAAAAAGAAGAAAAAAAGGCGTATTTGTAACATTTGTGAAAAAGCTCCAGGAGCCACTAGGGCGGCGTTAAAGAGCCGCATGCGGCTCTAGAGCTGCGGGTTGCCGACCCCTGACCTATACGCTTATTCACCTATACGTTTATTCACCTATATTCCTATTAACTTATTCACTTATATGCCTATAGGTTTAGTCACCTATACACCTACATGTCTATATATCTATACGCCTATTCACCTATACGCCTATTAACTTATTCACCTATTCAATTACTCACCTATATGTTTATATACCGCTACGCCTATTAACTTATTCACCTATACATCTATTCACCTATATGCCTATTGACTTATTCACCTATTTATTTATTCACTTTCCTACTTGTATTATGTTCTGATGGCGGTCCAGCAGGACCCTCTTCTTCCTCATCCAGGTCTTTGTGACGTCTACAGAACGCCGTTTTACATCGTCTGGTGACAAAGATGTGGCGTTGAAGGTGGCGTATGTTGATAGAAGTGGAAATGAGGTTTATTTACAGTACGACCCTAAACTGCCACTGAGCCTAGACTCTGGACTTCTTCTTCTTCTTCTTGTGGTGGAGTGGCTTCCACCGTGCTCGTTGGCGTTAGAAGCACCCGAGACGGAGGGATTACCAAGCATGACAGAGGAATTCAGAGAGCGATGGCAGCTTCTCTCGCCTCGTTGAGCCAAGCTGCCGGCGGAGAGTGAGGGGGGGGCACCATGACGGGCCGGCTGGGTGCAGAGGAGCGACGTGAGGCTGAAGTCAGGCAGATGGCGTCCAGTAATGAGGGTGCAGAGGTGCACGGACGGCGGGAGGCCGGGGCTGAGCGGCAGAGGCTCTGTACTTGATGGAGGACCGGTCGCGGAGGGGGGGGCTGTGTTGAGGGGGGCCCAGCAGCTCTGTGCAACCTTTGACAAGTACAAACCTGGAGTGTTTCAGAGTCCGTGTTGGGGTACTGACCTCGGATCTGCATCGACTGAGAAGGACGTAACTTTGAAGTCGTTTGTGAACTGATGTCATGAGCTGCTGCTATCTGGAAACCTGACGATGTTTGTTCACATGACACGATGGCAGCTCCCCCCCCAGCTGAGAGAGAGGAACCCGAGAATGATTGATTGCTTATATGTCTATATACCTATACCCAGTACTGGAGTTGTAAAAAAAAAATCAGGGGGGATGGTGGATTTTATCATATGGGGACAGATAATTTGTGCTGATTACAAATAATATAATATATTACAAATAATAGCAGTGACCAAAACACCTGCAGAAATACTGGAGCCGCAAAAAATGAAAAGTCTTGTATAAGCCTTAGAATGAAGGCAACACATAATACATGTATCTATATTAGTTATAACTGGGGGAAGATTTTTTTTTCATTATGCACCACGAGAAAAAAGTCGAAATGTTGAAAAAAAGTCGAAATGTCGAGAAAAAAGTTGAAATGCCGAGATTAATGTTGAAGTACAATCTCGATAAAAAAGTTGAAATGTCGAGAAAAATGTCGAAAAAAGTCAAAATGTTGAGAAAAAAGTCGAAATGTTGAGAAAAAAGTTGAAATGTCGAGATTAAAAAGGAAAGGAAAAAGGAAGAAAAAAGAGAAAAAAAGGAAAAAAAGAAGAAAAAAAAGAAGAAAAGAAAAAAAACGGAAAAAAAAGAGAAACAAAGGAAAAAAAAGAAGAAAAAAATGTGTTTTTGAAACATTTGTGAAAAAGCTCCAGGGAGCCACTAGGGCGACCAAAACACCTGCAGAAATACTGCAGGAATGACATAGCAGCTGTTAAATGGAGCCTTCTGTAAGCTTTAAATATCCACTGGGCTTACATCAAATACATCAAAACACAACAATACAAAACAGTTTTCTGAACTTATCAATATGATTCTGTCCTTCACAGGATAAGTAAAATGGATCACTGCAAAAACTCAAAATCTTAACAAGAATATTTGTTAAGTGTCTCATTTTAGTAAAAAAAATCTCATTACAGAGAGAAAGAAAGAAAGAAAGAAAGAAAGAAAGAAATGAGGCTGAAAGAAAGAAAAGAAAAAGAAATGAGTCTGAAAGAAAGAAAGAAAGAAAGAAAGAAAGAAAGAAAGAAAGAAAGAAAGAAATATATGAGCAAGAAAGAAAGAAAGAAAGATATGAGCCTGAAAGAAAGAAATAAAGAAAGAAAAATATGAGCCTGAAAGAAAGAAAGAAAGAAAGAAAGAAAGAAAGAAAGAAAGAAAGAAAGAAAGAAAGAAAGAAAGAAAGAAAGAAAGAAAGAAAGAAAGAAAGAAAGAAAGAAAGAAAGAAAGAAAGATCACTGCAAAAACTCAAAATCTTAACAAGAATATTTGTCTTATTTCTAGTTAAAATGTCTCATTTTAGTAAAAAAAATCTCATTACACTTAAAACAAGACTCATAATTGGAAAAAAACAACAATTTGTACCTGTTTCAAGTAGATTTTCACTTGAAATAAGTAGAAAAATCTGCCAGTGGAACAAGATTTTTTTGCCTGTAGAATAAATCCCACTGGCAGATTTTCCTACTTATTTCCAGTGAAAATTTACTTAAACAGGTGAAAATTGTCAAATAAGTTATTTTTCTGGTGATGACTCTAAATGTTGAAATAGCAGTAAAACCACATTCATTGCTGAAATGACATAAGGGATGGAAAGGGGGGATGGCAGTTTTACAGGGGGGTGATTTTTACCGTTTTTATTTCAGGGGGGATGCCATCCCCCCTCATCCCCCCTCAACTCGAGTACTGCCTATTCACCTATTCACCTATACGCCTATTGTTTGCTGTGTTGACTTAGTTGAAGGTAAGATCATGTTTTATGATAATTTAAATGTAGTTCATGTGCCTTTTCCCGCTGTAAGTATATGTTTTCAAAGGCTCAATGGCTCCGACGATGTGCCGGGAGCTGCTCTTTAGCTGAGTTGTTTTTAATCCCCCGTTCCCGTCATATCATTGTTAATTGGGCCGGCGGCGCCGCGGCAGCACAAGGTCTCGCTCGCGGGAGCGCCGGTGCAAAGCTGCAGCAACGCGGGGAAATCTAAACTGTAGTGACAGACTGACAGGGCCACGGGGAAGAAGGGAAAATGAGCTTTTCCCGGGGAAAGGGGGGACCTTTTGAATAGGTAGATTGACAGGTTGAGCAGTCGGAGGAGATGGAAAGCACTTGTCGCCAGTCGGACGCGTCGGAGAGGTCAGACGCCGGGGCCGGCGGCTTCGCCGGAGCGGCGGGAGATTTCTCTGAGACGTTCTTGTCAAACGCTTGGCAGCAGGATCTCTCGCAACAACCGCAGCAGGAAGGTGACGGTTAATCTACTTTCACCGGCCTCAGTCGTCCCCGGGCCCCGGGGGGGGGGGTGGTTTTACCTCAATAACATGTGTGAGGCGTTCATGTCGGGAGTTTCTTTGAGGAGAAACCTTTTCCACTGATACAAAGAGGTATACAGCAAAATGAGAAAGCATCACCTGTTATCACTCTTTTGTGTCAGACTGTGTTGATACAACAGAGGAAATTGCTTTTTATCGTTGAAACCCCACAAGCCACGAGGCGCAGACGAGAGAGGAAAACGATGACATGTGTCACTTAGAGAAAAATAAAGAAAATTAATCTCACTGCCTGTGGCAAAACTGTTCCCGGGGTGCGAACGCAGTTTTAATGTGCAAGAAATGAATGTTTGTTTTAAACCAGAAAAAGAAAAGATTGTAAAAGTTCTGTATTGTGTGTTGCTTTTTTTGTGGCATGAAAGCAGTGGCGTCAATTCAGTGGAAGCTAAGGTATGGCAAGGTTACGAGTCACAGAACTTAACTAGAGTATCAATCAACACGTCCAGCAAATACTCATCACAGAAGTCTGATATGTAGCTTATCTGTGTGGTCAAGAAAATTGGAACTTTTTCCAAATGCAGTCTCACTCACTGCAAAAACTCAAAATCTTACCAGGAATATTTGTCTTATTTCTAGTTAAAATGTCTAATTTTTAGTCAAAAAATCTCATTACACTCACTAAACAAGAGCCATCATCAGAAAAATAACTTATTTGACCATTTTCACCTGTTTCAAGTAAATTTTCACTTGAAATAAGTAGAAAAATCTGCCAGTGGGACAAGATTTATCTTCTCATTACAAGCAAAAAAATCTTGTTCCACTGGCAGATTTTTCCACTTATTTTAAGTGAAAATCTACTTGAAACAGGTGAAAAGGGTTGTTTTTGAGTCTTGTCTTAAATGTAATGAGATTTTTTTTGACATTTTAACTAGAAATAAGACAAATATTCTTGTTAAGATTTTCAGTTTTTGCAGTGTATAATAACTAGTGAAATCGATCATGTTCTGATTTGCATTTGTAGTTATTCTATATGTATTAAGTAATAGAATAATCAATACAAATAGACAGAGTAATTCCATAAATGTATTTAAAAAACAAACATTTACATTTTCCCTTGAAGCCAAGGTGTGGCGGCTGCCGTACCTTGCCATACCCAATTGACGCCCCTGCATGAAAGGACCGATAAAATGTACCAGAGAATAAGAATACGATGCGTTTTAAGGGGCCATGTTGTACTTTCCCATATTTCCTGGTTTGTTTAGTGAATTATCATCTTAAACGTGGCCAAAAGAAGGAAATATGCGTATGTTATAGTGTTTCTATGCACAAAATACTTGTTTTTTTTTCACTTCCTTGATGAGTTTTTTCTAACTTTTCTAGTTTTTTTGTATGATCAGTGTAAGAACGTCAGTGGTCGTTTTAAAAGTGGATGTTTACGACTACAAGAAAGTTCAAGGATGCTTTTATTTCCATCCCAGTGGATCTACCAGTACTTCCAAGTATCTTGTTCCTAATATGTCTCCAATGAAAAGTGTTTTAGTAGTGAGGGAAGGTCGGCCCGTCGTGTCTTAGTGGATGCAATTTGGTTTTCTGGGTTTTTGTGGCACTTTGCAGAGGAAACATCCTGTTTACAGTAATTGGTAAACTAAACTACTTCTAGTGATACTATTAGAGTGTGTGTGGCAGTGAAAGAAAGTTGCTTCTGTTGTGATTTATGGTTCTGTGTAACAACTATAAACTTAATGATTTAATAACGTTAATTTTGTCTCTGGATTAACAATATAATTTGCTAATTCTTTTTGTCCGACAATTTATTTTTAAGCTTTCTTAATTACCTTGATGAAGGCGAAAGGAATCGCCGAAACATGTAAGGTAATTAAAAAACCTAAAACATTTTTGTCGGACAAAAATAATTAACAAATTAAACTACAGACTTAGCATACACATTGGACTTCGATCGTTCCTCTTCATACTTGTCCATTATTTTTGTGTGTCTCTCTGTAATACCACCAAACCATAGGTAGCAGTATGAACACCAGAGGTGGGTAGTAACGAGTTACGTTTATTCTGTTACATTTACTTGAGTAAGTTTTGGGAAATGTTGTATTTTTAGTTTTGAATCACTATACTTTTTACTTTTACTTGAGTAGATTTGTGAAGAAGAAACTGTTCCTCTTACTCCACTACATTAGGCTACGTTGAGCTGTTACTTTTCTTTTATCCCTTTTATCCACGTACGCATCAATCTCATGACACCACTGAGTGATTCTTTTGCATGTTTTGTCACATTTACACAGACTCAAACACACACAGAGTTTCTATGAGTTCATGTTTGTTCTAGTTCTGCCTGGTTAAAAAAGAAAAGTACAAAGGCTTGAAATTTTGTGCTACTTGTGCTTAATACATTTTTTTATTCTGTTATTTTATTTATTTTATTATGTATTAAAGTACTTGAATTTACTTTACGATTATTTTAATTTAATCTATTTTTTAGTTTTTATTAATTTTAATTTATTTTATTATTTTATTGATTTAATTTGCCTGAAGATGATTATTTTGTACTTTTGTCTGTTTGAATGGTTGTGTTAAAAAGATAAATCAGACGTTACTCAACAGTTACTCAGTACTTGAGTAGTTTTTCACCAAGTTCTTTTTTACTTTTACTCAAGTCATTATTTGGATGACTACTTTTTACTTCTACTTGAGTCATATTATTCTGAAGTAACAGTACTTTTACTTGAGTACAATTCTGTGGCACTGTAGCCTGGTTGATACCGTAGCAGCTTAGCACGTAGCAGCTATCCACAGCTGTTTCCTCTACTTCCTGTACGTAGCTCAGACATTGCAACGGAGCAAATCCGATATCTTTCACGTGAGTCGTAGGTGATACATTTTTACAGACATTACCACAAACTATTGTTCTACCAGAGCAGAAGAACACATACCAATCACGTTTCCTGTGTTGATAGGACGCATAGTCAGAAATTCTGAAAGTGCTGAGGAGGGTTCACATTGATGGAGAAGGCTAATAGTAGCTAATAGAGCAAATAATATGAAAGTTGGAGCGAATAAATGATGAGTAACGGTAACTCTTACTGATGTACCTACAACTACAAAACAATGAAGAAGTACGACTAGCACTAAATACATAAAACAAACAAATAAAAAAAGTCAACCAAGTGGAGAAATCTTATTTGTTGGAGTCGGTATTGACCTACTGTACAGATCTCTGCGGGTGGATTAAACAGACCTGTGAGTTAGTTACCACAAGGTATTAGCTTAGTTTAGCTCATGCTACGCTAAAATGTTCACAAACACTACCTTTTTTTTATATATTCATTTATCCATCCTCATTTCAGATGTTGTTGCCATAGCAACATCTGAAATGAGGACTAGCAGAGCAGCTAAAGCCATCTTGTGCTAGCCGTGCTCCATCTAGGCTGCTAAAGGCCTGTTAGGATAATTCATTAATGAATTATGTTAGAGCTCTGCTTTACTTACAAAACTGCCCCTGAAGATTTGTGTTATTCAGCTCAGTCCAGCTAATTTTATTTGTATAACACCAGTTTAAAAAAACTACATCGGCTCAGTTCTGTCCAAATACAAACACACCAGTTCAGTCTAATCATAATCTGATTATATTATAATTAAATACAATTCATTCCCATTCAGATAATGCCGTTATCAAGTTAATAACGTCTGGTTTGATGCTTAGTCTTTCTGCAGCATACAGTAGGCAAAAAAAGGCTCTGATTCAGTTGTCACTCACTTGTCATAATTGGGTCACATCTTCCCTCTGAGGACGGACGGAAGCAGCACGTAAACAAAGTAATTATGTTTTAGTTGACTCAATAGTGTGCAATTCCTGCAGAGCTGCCAGGGGATGTTGGATAAACAGAATCAAGACGTCGGCTGCAGGTTCATTTGATATGACTCTGCTTGAGTCACTCTGAAATGAGCTGATAGTGGGAATGGATGCTGTCCTTATAATTTATTAAAGCCTCCATTATGTTGTGTTCTCGACAGGATGTACTTTAAAAGTGTTCCCTTGCCACTGCCGCAGCAGTTGGAGGCATATTTTTATGTGGCAGGTACACCTTAATGTGTAACCTTATCTCTCCTGCCTCTCCATCTTCAGCGGTTCAAAGGCAGCTCTGAAAAACTAAACAAACTAAAGATAAAAGAATACTTCACACCCTGCAAAATGAATCCTCGACCCATTTATGAGAATATGAAGGACACAAAAACGAGGCGGGTTCGTCCATCCATCTGTCACCTGAGGCCTCTTGTTCATGTTCAGGGTCAGAAGGGTTCAGGAGGCTCAGTTTGAAGCCTGATTTCTCCCTTTTTCACCATCACGCCAAGGCCGACTCCGCCCACCCCCAAAAATGGGCGGAACAATCAACCCTGTAGTTCAGTACCACAAATTTAGCTTGACTTAGCTCACGCTAAGCTGCGATGCATGCTAGCACGCCCGCCGATAGGGGGGGACAAACGGGTCTGTTGTCCCGGGCCCAGGGTAGGGGGGGGGCCCAGAACTGGGCCCTCATTAATTTAATTTTTTTTAATTTTTTTTTATTCTCATTGAATTATGGAATCATTTTTTTTCAAAATGTTTCAAAATATGGCTGAATTTAAGTAAAACAAAATTTATAATCTTTGGTAACCGAAAAGTAAATTGTAAAGTTAAGCTCAAAATTAATGATGTCGAAATTGAACGAGTATGTGAAAATAAATTCTTGGGCGTGATAATTGATGATAAACTTGATTGGAAAACACATATAAACAATATTAAATCTAAATTGTCCAAAACCATTGCAATCCTATACAAGATAAAATAACTTTTAAATCAGAAATCCACTTACATACTGTACTGTTCACTCATTGTTCCATACATTATTTACTGTGTGGAGGTATGGGGAAATACTTACATAACAAACATTGATCCAATAATTAAATTACAAAAGAGAGCCATAAGAATTGTAAATAATTCAAAATACTGCAACCCAACGAACCCACTCTTCATTAAACTAAATACCTTAAAATTTGTAGATCTAGTTGAGCTAAGGACTTCTATTATAATGTATAAGGCACACAACAACCTACTTCCTTACTGCATTCAGGAAATGTTTTCACCCAGAGAAAGTCGGTATGAACTCAGGGGAACTTGTATGTTTAAAAAAATAAAGGTAAGGACACACTTTAGAAGTAGATGTGTTTCTGTTAAAGGGGTAAACTTGGGGAATAGTCTCTATGATGAACTAAAAATGTGTAGTTCTCTCTGCAAATTCAAAAAAATGTTTAAACTTAGGGCAATTGATAAATATAAACTATGACCAAGAGCAGCTTCTCCTGTAAATCCTCTATATCACATGTTTTTGTTGTAATTGATCTGTGTAATACTTTTTATTTTGATTTGTTGTGATGTATTGTAAAAAAAGGTAGGCATAAGCTACAGCTTCAGTCTACACCTTTTTTGGTTCATTTATTTTTATATCCAGCTTTACTGTGGTGCATGTTTTGATTTACTAATGGACCAAATAAAAAACTAACTAACTAACTAACTAAGACTGTCAGCTGGCCTGCATGCTAGTATGTACAATTTATTCTGGACCAGTCTGTTCATTTAACCTCTTTTCAAGTAAAATATTGCTAACCAACCAATATTGGCCAATACCGGTCAGAGCCAGTTGAGCGGTTCTGATGGCCAGCCGATAAATCGTTGGTGGAGGGGCTGGCTGATACGGCTGCTGCCAGAGGAAGTGATGGATTACAGTAGTCGGAGGCCTACGAAGGCGTAACCACCTTCGTTCGTGAGCGTAGTAAGTAGACGCTGCCTGCTGCTCTGCTCCTTCAGGTCAACCCACAACAAATATAGTAAAACAGGCCTTTCTTTACGCCTCTGGAAACATCTTCAGATCTCTCATTTGCTGGGTTTACTATGCGTAAATTTGTGTTTTTTATACAAAACATTCGTTGTCATGTATGGAAGCGTGTTGCATTCACTTGGAAAAAATAAAAAAGCTCTGATTTTCAATATCATTTTCTTCTATTTTTTGAGAGGATTTTTTTCCAGCAAACATGACAAACTTGTTTAGTTTAATCAAATTTTACTTTGATCTGGTTTTAAGACTCTGGGAGATTCTGTCTTAAGGCACATAGATGTTTTCACCATTAGTTAGTCAACTTTACGCAGACACCTGAGGACTGTTGTTCGGACGGGAAGCCCGTTCAGATCTCCTCTACATAGTAATGTTTCTCCAGGAGCAATTGAACAGATATGGCTCCATGGATACAAGATGATGCATGTGAAATGCATTTAGGCAGCTTTGTGGCGGACCAACAAGATGATCAGGAGACTGCTGAAAATACTGGATCCGTACGGTCTGCAGGTGAGAAGAGTCTTCGGTGGCGTATGGGCGGAAAAAATTATCCCGAAAAACAAAGCTTTTTTTTTTTTTTCAAGTGAATGCAATAAGCTTCTCTAGTCATGGACCATTTCCTGAACTGGGCTGCAAATATTATTATTCTTTTATTACCCTAATTTAAAAGAAAAACAAAACAGTTCAATATAATTACAACAAATCTCTTTCCTTGAATGAAAGGGAACATAAAGAAGACTAAGCTTATTTTATCTGTCCCTTTTTCCTAAGAAACCAAATTTTAATTAATGTAATAAAAAAACAACAAATTACAAATTATGCAATTAAAAAAAAAACACTTTCCAATGAAAGTAATTTAAAAAAAAATCTTTTTTTAATTCAAAGAAAAAGTATGACAATGGTGCTAAAAAGAGAGAGAGAGAAAAAAAGAAGACCCACCTAACTTAACAATTATCATGATATTTCTTCATCATATTTCATCATACTGGCTTTTATTAAACATTTTAAACGTTTGTTTCTTCTGTAAAGTTTCAACCTGGAGGTCGATATTCTGGCGGCAGCAAAACTGCATGAAGCCCCTCGGTTTTATCAATCGCCCAAAAAAAAAACGTTTAGATCAATAATTCTCATTCGTCGTCCAAACATACCTCTGATAGAAGCGTATTAAATTACTTTCCATTGAGACGAACAGTGGCAGAGATCATATTTCCCATTTACCGTGCATCCCACAGTGTTGAGGAGTATAAGAGTTGATATGCATAACTGATGCACTCTGCAAAATCCCCGATTGGCATTTTAATGCCCCCCATTATCTGCTGAGGGAGAGCCGGCCCCCCATGTGCAGCTCATCTCGCTGACTGGCATACATCTACCGGCGCCGAGCCCGGACTGGAGAGCCGCAGGAGTAGAAAAGGGCTTAATTAGTGAAATGTGAGATAGCTGGTTCTTTGAGAGGTTTCTACCATTGAACCTCGAGGTATTATTTGCATGATCCGCCAGTGATGCCCAGTGCGTTAAATCTGAATGGACCCCACAATAGTTAGCAACTTTAGTAGACACCTGGGATGCAAATAGTTTTCCTATTCATTCCAAGTCAAATGAGCTATTACAAAAGCACGGCCTACAACCGAGGCATTTAACTGCACAATTAAACTCCAATGGCCTAGTATCTGCCGAGCAATTAACCTTTGGTAAAACAATTACTATTGAGTACACGATGACAAAAGTTAGGTCCTAGAGGAGCCATGTCCTGCTTTAATAGACGGTCTTAAGTCATATAAAACATGGAAATGTGGAGCCATTTTAGTACCCTATTAGCTACGCCGTGCTGAATTAGTGCCAGCTTATTTCGGCCCGAGTATTGATTAGCTGGCACGGAACCGTCTTGGCGGGAAAAAGGAGGCGAGAAAATGGATGACTATGGATTCGGGAGAGTTACGAAAAGAGCGGCTTGACGTGACCGGGACGGAGGCCAGGTTGCTCAGACGGTCCGACGCCAAGGCCTCACCTGCCGTCAGCTGTTGCGTCGGGCCTCCTGTGCCATCCCGGTTTCCACGGCAACCGCCTCCGACTCATTCTCAATCTTTGCATTCTGTTCCAGACAATCATCCCGGGAGCTCGGCGGGCTCATCGTGCAGCCCGGCCGCACGCCGCATTGTGTAAATATAACACATCGACTGCCATTATAGGACACTTAGTCATGTGAATGGCACCGTAAATGACAGCGTTGATTTGTCGCCCGAGGGTCATTTGTCATTTAAGTTATGACTCCAAAAATCTGGACAATTCCCAGCCCGTTATAGCCCCTCATGGACACGGAGCAGCTCAGCCATAAATTTATCACCGGCAATGCCATTACCTTTAGCTTGACGGCCCTCAAGCAACGGCAGTCTAATAATAGAGAATAGATTTTATCCCCGTATGGAGCCGAGGCGTTCGCTCGTGGCTTATTTCCTCCTTTCCAGCCTCCAAGATAGAGGAGAAAATAAGGTATCCACTGAAGTGTTATACCTGCCTTAATGAAAGGTTTTAAAGTGATACTGGTATTGACTCAGAAGCCCCAGGAGCGCCGCGGTGTATCAGACGCGGTGTCATAAATGAAGATCAAGAACGGCGGCACCTTTTCTCCAACGTCGCCCTGAAAGAAAAACCAAATCAGGCGCCGCACTGATGAGCTCTGTAATTACATTTTCTGTTGTGATACAATTATTATCCAGTGAAGTCGCAGTAGCAATGATGAAATGCCTCTGTTCATAAAAATATTGACTCTTCTCGAAGTGCGTGGCAGCTCTCGGCGTCTCGGGCGAATGTGGGGAGTCTAACTTTTTCCAACATGGAGGGAACGAGGCAGTGGCGGCTTTTGAAGGGGGTTCAACAAAACACGAGTTTCTCTTCACTAATATGAAGCCTAATCTGAATATTTGTTTACAGGTCCCAATTTAAACAATATTGACCTGGTGACGGAGACGGTTGCTATGGCTGTGATTTCAAAACTGCTCAACTAATCGGTTTGGGGGGCAATAATGGGGGGTAAAGGAGATGGATTTTAGACGCCCATGGTTTAGGGGGGGGCAGAGAGGCCCTGTTGGAACTATTGTAAATAATAAGTAGTAAGTTATCATGCTTGCTATTAACAGAACATATGATGATTTGCTTACGCCTGTGACACACTGATAAAACAATGCTGTGTTTAAGTGATTACAAGTACTGCACAAGAAGTTTCCGGATATCAGCATAAAGCAGATATCTGCAGAGACGAGGAAACTTCTTGTTGCTAAACAAATGAGAACAAGAACGAATCAATGCCTGACTCAATACCTGAATCCGCTGACTGCGACCACTCCTTTTCCCCTCCCTTTAGGGGCGCAGTTAGCTCTGTAATCTAGGGTACACCCAGAGTTAATAAAAGCAAGGAAGCAGCAGAGACAAATCAGAGTATGTTGGAGATCTTACAAATCTCGACTGCTCTCCTTGCAAGTAAATTCTAACGGTGTTTGTGTCTTTCTTTGTCTCCAGAGAGTTTGATGTTACAAATGTTACGTGCCTAAACCTAACAGGCCCCTAATGATGATAATACCGAAAAAGGTTATTAACCAACATATAATCACAAATGTTTTATTTTAAATGTCCTGGTAACAATAACTTTATTTGTCTTGGACAATAGAGTGAATGCGAGTGGCAGAAAGACTGAGTGGCAGAAAGATTGAGTGGCAGCGTAAATTTTCATTTTGAGCAACTGGAAAACATCTAAAATGGGAAAGAGCTGTTGTGCGATCGACTGTACTCATAGATTTAGCAAGAAATCCGAGTTATCGTTTTACAGACTGCCGAAAAATAAGCTTAAGAGAGGGTCGCTTTCCCGCTCGCATTCCTCTGGTCACTTAGAACAATTAGTAAAAAACGCAGCAGATTTGAAGCAGAGGTAGAAGGAGGACAACATCATGCAAAGATATGGACACCAACGACGCAGCAGCTCTATAGATATCTTAGATACTAGGCCTGATCGTGTTGCACGTAAAATGCACACAAAGTCTTTATTGAGCTGAATCTCCGGAAGGGATCCCAACTACACTTCCCAGAGTGCATCAGTAGCAGCGAGCAGGCTGCTGGTCACCTGATCCGTCATTGTCAATGATTGGAGCACCTGAGAAAGACTGGGGGAAGCTCAGTTAGTCAAACAAACAAACTTCAGAGAAAAGAAGCTCCAAATCCACTCATGGATTCAGTCCAAAGACGCCAATGGTCAATGAAATGTTTTATTTGCTTTCATGCTGCTTAATATGGTCAAGTTTATGTCCAACTGCTGTGTAGATTGGTTAAAGGGAAAGTTCGGTTTTTTACAACCTGGACCTTATTTCTGACATTTTTTATGGTCGTATACTCACCCAGGCAAGTTTGGTGTCATTTGGAGTCCTTCGGAAGATATTAGGGGGTTTTGTGCGAGCTGCTTCTCCATATAATGGTAGTGAACGGGGCACAGCGGGACACAGACGATGCAGCGTCTAAATAACACATGATTGCCGCGAAACTCGTCATTTCTTTTATGAATCACTACATCTGCTTCTCGGCATCTTCCAGTACCTGTTGTCTACATCCGGGGCTGTGTGTGTGTAACAAATAAATCCGTTTGTAAACAAGACCTCTGAACTCATGACGTCATCTCTGTGCGCGCACTCTGTCCTCCGTTCAGTGAGCTCTTCAGCCGTATACTCTGGCTCAAAACGGTAAGGACGTCCATCATATTCAAAGTCGTCGTCCACAACCTCAGAATTTGACAAATATTCAGACATGTTTCAAATAACTAACAGTAAACTAACTGCGATGCGCGCACAGAGATGACGTCATGAGTTCAGAGGTCTTGTTTACAAACTGATTTATTTGTTACACAGACAGCCCCGGGTGTAGACAACAGGTCCTGGAAGCAGATCTAGTGATTCATAAAAGAAATGAAGAGTTTCGCGTCAATCATGTGTTATTTAGACGCTGCATCGTCTGTGTCCCGCTGTGCCCCGTTCACTACCATTATATGGAGAAGCGGCTCCCACAAAACCCCTAATATCTTCCGAAGGACTCCAAATGACACCAAACACCTCTGCGTGAGTATACGACCATAAAAAATGTCAGAAATAAGGTCCAGGTTGTAAAAAACCGAACTTTCCCTTTAATGAAAGCATTGCAGCATTAACTTCATTGGTTTTGTGTTGAATGATTTTGCACTAAGATAATATTTCATTTTTCAGTGAGAAAATAATTCATTTTAAGTTTGAAAAAATAAAAGTATAGAATACAGAAGGATAATACAAAGGTGTATAATGTTACAATTCTATTGAATGTTAAAACTTGGAAAGTTTTAACATTCAACATTCATATGTGGAAAGTTCATGAAATAAGATTTTTCTTTATTTCATTTATTAAAAAGTTTAAAAGGCTTAAAATGTGGGAAATTCATGAAATTAGATTTTCTTTATTCAATTTAAAAGGCTTAAAAGATTGATTAATTTAAAAATGTTTAAAATGTTTAAGATATTTGATTAATTTAAAATGTTTAACATATTTGATTCCTTTAAAATGTTTAAGATGTTAACTTTTTTTTCTGTCTTTAAAGGTTTACAACCTATTGTGATGAAGTGACCAACCCACCGAAAAAAAAGTTTGAGTTGGAAATTGGAATTGAGTTGTCCTTGTGTCCTTTGCAGGGAAAAACCGGTGGACTTGAAAGTCTTCTTCTGTTGTTGTGATGCCGTGACTGTTAATAGTCCTGCTTCTGTGGTCTCACCACTTCCGGAAGGGGGAATCCCAGAACAGTCAATAGCTAGGCTAACCTTGGTTTGCGTATAGGGTTGCCACCCGTCCCGTAAAATACAGAATTGTCCTTTATTTGAGAAAAAAATGTTGCGTCCCGTATTGAACTAATACGGGACACGATTTGTACCGTATTTTCATTAACTTTTACACCATATTCTAGTTGAATTATTGAAATAAATTAACCTTTACACCATATTCTAGTTGAATTATTGAAATAAGTTAACTTTTACACCATATTCTAGTTGAATTATTGAAATAAATTAACTTTTACACCATATTCTAGTTGAATTATTGAAATAAATTAACTTTTACACCATATTCTAGTTGAATTATTGAAATAAATTAACTTTTACACCATATTCTTCACCTGTAGGCTATATTATACATCTGGGCTGATGTGGACGTACGTAGCATAGGATGCTATTTCAGTTGCTAGTATGGTTGTCTGTCTCTACAGTCATGCAAGTTCAAAGCTATTAAAGCACTTTAAACTTTAAATCAAAGCATTTTGTTTTTTCATATAAAATAAACACATTTTTATTCAGTTTAGAGGTTTTGGGGCTTTTTTTTTTGGCTCCTGCGCTTCTGAAATCAGGGCGTCCCTTATTTCTATTTCTGAAAGGTGGCAACCCTATTTGCGTATACATGCAGGAATAGCTTGATTTCAAACAACATTATCTGGCTCTAATAGCTTGATTTCTGTGGCAGGGTGCAGGATTGGGGCATGGTCTGCAGGGGAGAGAGGGAGTGCGGGGGAGTGGTGCACAGGTGACGCGGCTGGAACAGCTGATGGTGCACAGGTGTGTCTAATCACTCTGTGTATTTCAGTAGTGTGCGGGCCCTGGAGACGGAGGAGGAAGGAGGCAGAGCGGAGCTCTGCTGCAGGAACAGAGCTGAAAGTGCTGTGGGAGATCCGTGCCTGGCTGAGTCCGAGTGCACGTCTGATTGTAAATAAAATAAGAATTCTCCTCGAAACCCGGTGTCCGCTGTCCTGTCTGGTGACCCCGTAGCAGCGAGACGTGCTACAATTTCAAGAACTCCAGTTCAGTCCCATTTGGCTCCAGCCTGGCTAAGGTGAATATATGGCTTTTAAAACTTAGATATCAGTGGGACTAAGGCAACAATTGGACTGTAAACGTACTGACTGATTTACTGAGTTGTCTGGACGCCCACGTCTAGAAAGAGCAGCGTCTAGACAGTTTCTCCGTGGACTGACAGAGGCATAAACACTCTGAGATGACTTTGCATCTCTCTGCAGCCTGATGCAGATCATCGTATGAGATCTTTTTTCTCACCGCTGAATGTTGGAAAACATTTCAAAAAAGGCAAAGGACACAAACAGCTGGAGAAGAAATCCCCCACACATTCCCCACCTGTCAGGTTAACAAATGTCCACGTCATGTTTACTGGATTCCCCCCCCCTCGTCCTCCAGATTGGAACGCATCCGGATGTCTTCTGGTGGGCTGCCGTCAGGCCCGAGGCCTGCCGGCATCACGGAGGCGTTGAATCTTAATGCCGCCTGATGCTTGTCTCGCTCCCAATCTGCCACAGATTGCGTGGCTGTCTGAGAGAGTAATGAGAGACGGGTTCTTGCCAAGGAGATTTCCTCAAAGACCGCTGGATTAGGTATTCACGGGAGCCGCCGAATCTGCAAGCCAGCGACCGGCCCTCCCTTTCCCCGCGAATCAATTCCAATTTTACTCTACGTTGTCGATATCCAGCTTCGTGGCTCTTTTGTTTAGCTCGCTGTATGCCGTTCACACTTTTAAGTGTTCGTTCTTTGGTTAACTGGATAACAATTTACCAATTAAAGCTGCAAGCAGCAATGAACGGGCCCTCGCACTCACGGCCACCGCCCCCCCATAAGCATATCAGAAATGACACCACCCACGACTTTCTTTGTCAAACCATTGAAAAGCTATAGCAGAAAAAAGGGACAATCAATCAGAAGAAGGGGCGGGGCTAATTCAGGCCAATGAAAGTCAAGGACTCCATACAGAATCTGATGACACCACCCACGACTCTCTATGTCAAACCATTCCAAAGTTATAGCAGAAAATCGGGACAACCAATCAGAAGAAGGGGCGGGGCTAATTAAGGCTAACGAAGCTTAAGGACTCATTACAGAGTCCCATGACACCACCCACGACTTCCTATGTCAAACCATTCAAAAGTTATAGCAGAAAATCGGGACAACCAATCAGAAGAAGGGGCGTGGCTAATTCAGGCCAATGAAGGTCAAGGGCTCCATAAAGAATCTGATGACACCACCCACGACTCTATGTCAAACCATTCAAAAGTTATGGCAGAGAGAAGTATTCTAGGGGGCGCTGTTGAGCCGTTAGGCCACGCCCATTAATGCAAGGCATGAAATATCAAATTTATCACCAGGCCTGGCTTGCATGCAAAATTTGGTGACTTTTGGAGAACTATCAAATATGGACCAATCAGATGAAGGGGGGGCGCGCCTTTTGGCGTCTAGCGTCGCCACGGTAACACTTTTGAAAGAGAAAAGTAATGCGCGTAGTCGCAGGATGGAGACGCACATTTTGATGTATAACACACTTGGGGACACGTTACAGTTCGGGCTGAATTAACTGCCGAATGAATGGCATAAATTTCGCCAAAATGACACGATTAATTCAAAATGGCCGACATCCTGTTCGGTTTCGGGCATGACCCCAAGAGACTTTTGTTTAAGTTGCGCCATGATACAGGTGTGTACCGATTTCCGTGCATGTACGTCTAACAGTATTGCGGGGCTTGAGGCACAAAGTTTTCAAGGGGGCGCTGTTGAGCCATTTTGCCACGCCAATTAATGCAAACCATTAAATACCAAATTTATCGCCAGGCCTGGCTTGGGTGCAAAATTTGGTGCCTTTTGGGGAACTATCAAATATGGACCAATCACATGAAGGGGGGGTGCGCTTGTTGGCGTCTAGCGTCGCCACGGTAACACTTTGGAAAGAGAAAAGTAATGCGTGTAGTCGCAGGATGGAGACGCACATTTTGATGTATAACACATCTGGGTTCACGATACGGTTCGGGCTGAATTAACTCTCGAAGGAATGGCATATATTGCTCCAAAATTACGCGATTAATGCAGAATGTTCAAAATGGCCGACTTCCTGTTCGGTTTTGGCCATGGCGCCAAGAGACTTTTCTTTTAGTTGCGACATGATACAGGTGTGTACCGATTTTCGTTCATGTACGTCAAAGCGTATTATGGGGCTTGAGGCGCAAAGTTTTTTCTGTCTGAACCAATCAGATGAAGGGTGGGCACGCTTTTTGGCGTCTAGCGTCGCCACGGTAACGCTTTCGAAAGAGAA
This sequence comes from Cololabis saira, assembly GCF_033807715.1. NCBI lineage: Eukaryota > Metazoa > Chordata > Actinopteri > Beloniformes > Belonidae > Cololabis > Cololabis saira. The sequence continues at coordinate 10,032,993 of NC_084591.1, forward strand.
AAGTAATGCGTGGGGTCGGATGATGGAGACGCACATTTTGATGTATAACACACTTGGGGGAACGTTACAGTTCGGGCTGAATTAACTTTCGAAGGAATGGCATAAATTTCGCCAAAATGACACGACTAATTCAAAATGGCCGACATCCTGTTCGGTTTCGGGCATGACCCCAAGAGACTTTTGTTTAAGTTGTCCCATGATACAGGTGTGTACCGATTTTCGTCCATGTACGTCTAACAGTATCGTGGGGCTTGAGGCACAAAGTTTTCAAGGGGGCGCTGTTGAGCCATTTTGCCACGCCCATTAATGCAAACCTTTAAATATCAAATTTTTCGCCAGGCCTGACTAGGGTGCAAAATTTGGTGACTTTTTGGGCATGTTAAGGGGGGCAAAAAGGCCTTCACTTTGTCAGGAAAATAATAATAATAATAATTAAAGCTGCAAGCAGCGATGAACGGGCCCTCGCACTCACGGCCATCGCCCCCCATAAGCATATCAGAGAAGACACCACCCACGACTCTCTATGTCAAACCATTCAAAAGTTATGGCAGAAAATCGGGACAACCAATCAGAAGAAGGGGCGGGGCTAATTCAGGCCAATGAAGGTCAAGGACTCAATACCGAGTCCCATGACACCACCCACGACTCTCTATGTTAAACCATTCAAAAGTTATGGCAGAAAATCGGGACAACCAATCAGAAGAAGGGGCGGGGCTAATTAAGGCCAACGAAGCTTAAGGACTCATTACAGAGTCCCATGACACCACCCACGACTTCCTATGTCAAACCATTAAAAAGTTATAGCAGAAAAAAGGGACAACCAATCAGAAGAAGAGGCGGGGCTAATTCAGGCCAATGAAGGTCAAGGACTCCATAAAGAATCTGACGACACCACCCAGGACTCTCTATGTCAAACCATTCCAATGTTATAGCAGAAAATCGGGACAACCAATCAGAAGAAGGGGCGGGGCTAATTAAGGCCAACGAAGCTTAAGGACTCATTACAGAGTCCCATGACACCACCCACGACTCTTTATGTCAAACCATTCAAAAGTTATGGCAGAGAAAAGTATTCTAGGGGGCGCTGTTGAGCCATTTTGCCAATCCCATTAATGCAAACCATGAAATATCAAATTTATCACCAGGCCTGGCTTGTATGCAAAATTTGGTGACTTTTGGAGAACTATCAAATATGGACCAATCAGATGAAGGGGACGCGCGCTTTTTCGCGTCTAGCGTCGCCACGGTAACACTTTTGAAAGAGAAAAGTAATGTGCGTCGTCGCAGGACAGAGGACATTTTGATGTAAAAAAAACACAAAAATTGCTGACAAAAAAATTCATCATGCTGCCAGGCTCGAACTCTCGAACTCTGGCACCAAAGACCAACATAGCGATAAAATGTCTGGAACTTTTTTTTCCTAATTTTTTAAATATTTGTAAGGTATTAGTAGAACACTACTATTTTTATTACTTTTTCTGTAACCATTCTACCGAGGTTCTAACCGGGCTGAGCACGGGTCTATTTCTGACGTCACCTTATTACAGGCAGCTGATTGGTCGGGGAGCGGGGCCGTCATCACCCTACTCGCCACTGATTGGTCGGGGGGCGGGGCCGTCATCAACCTACTCGCCACTGATTGGTCGGGGGGCGGGGCCGTCATCACCCTACTCGCCACTGATTGGTCGGGGGGCGGGGCCGTCATCACCCTACTCGCCACTGATTGGTCGGGGGGCGGGGCCGTCATCACCCTACTCGCCACTGATTGGTCGGGGGGCGGGGCCGTCATCACCCTACTCGCCACTGATTGGTCAGGGGGCGGGGCCGGCAGACGTTTGAATCAGGAAGCGGGAGTCAGCGCGAGAGCGACTGGCGGCTCGCGGTGACTTTTGGAGAACTATCAAATATGGACCAATCAGATGAAGGGGACGAGCGCTTTTTCACGTCTAGCGTCGCCACGGTAACACTTTTGAAAGAGAAAAGTAATGTGCGTCGTCACAGGACAGAAACGAACATTTTGATGTAAAAAAAAAAAAAAAATTGCTGACAAAAATTTTCTGCATATAACCAGGCTTGAACTCTCGACCTCTGGCACCAAAGACCGCAATAATCTGGCTGAGCTAAGTCTCAGCTATTCCTTTCATTTGACCTACTGGCTTAGGACAGACCAACATAGCGATAAAATGTCTGGAACTTTTTTTCCCTAATTTTTTAAAGGAGCCGTCTGTAAGAAATGTCCAAAACTGGTACTGCAGTCACTTTCAAAATATTGTTGAGCGGCGTGTACCCTCCCCCTCCTCCCCCCGACCAGAGGTTGCCAGGTAGGCTGCAGAATGCAGCAGGAACGTAGGCTGCCATGGCTGCGATAATTAGAGCCGAGCTGGCAACCCGGATGCCGAAACAATACTGACTTGGTGATTGGGAGATAGGTGGAGGGTGGAGCTTCAGGCCAAAAAAAAAATGACAACATAAACATCAGTTGAGGGCTGCAACTCCTCTTTTTAAACTGGAATATCCTGGCTTGAGTGCTGTTGTCAGTGACATAAGTATTTGAAATGAACATGATTTTTAAATGTCTGTTGACATATCGGGGTCATTTTATGATTCGTTTTATTATTGCTTTTACATACAGCTCCTTTAAATATTTGTAAGTTATAAACATTAGTAAAACCCTACTATTTTAATTATTACTTTTTCTGTAACCATTCTGCCAAGGTTGTAACCGGGCTGAGCCGGGAATATTTCTGAGGTCACCACATTACAGGGAGCTGATTGGTCGGGGGGCGGGGCCGTCATCACCCTACTCGCCACTGATTGGTCGGGGGGCGGGGCCGTCATCACCCTACTCGCCACTGATTGGTCAGGGGGCGGGGCCGGCAGACGTTTGAATCAGGAAGCGGGAGTCAGCGCGAGAGCGACTGGCGGCTCGCGGCGATTTTATTATAAAAAAGGACAACCAATCAGAAGAAGGGGCGGGGCTAATTAGGGCCAACGAAGCTTAAGGACTCATTACAGAGTCCCATGACACCACCCACGACTCTCTATGTGAAACCATTCAAAAGTTATGGCAGAGAAAAGTATTCTAGGGGGCGCTGTTGAGCCGTTAGGCCACGCCCATTAATGAAAACCATGAAATATCACATTTATCGCCAGGCCTGGCTTGCATGCAAATTTTGGTGACTTTTGGAGAACTATCAAATATGGACCAATCAGATGAAGGGTGGGTGCGCTTTTTCAGGTCTAGCGTCGCCACGGTAACACTTTTGAAAGAGAAAAGTAATGCGTGTAGTCGCACGATGGAGACGCACATTTTGGTGTATAACACACCTGGGTGCACGTTACGGTTCGGGCTGAATTAACTGCCGAAGGAATGGCATAAATTGCGCCAAAATTACACAATTCATTCAAAATGGCTGACTTCCTGTTCGGTTTCGGCCATGGCTCCAAGAGACTTTTCTTTAAGTTGCCACATGATACAGGTGTGTACCGATTTTCGTGCATGTACGTCAAACCGTATTGTGGGGCTTGAGGCACAAAGTTTTCCGGGGGGCGCTGTTGAGCCATTTTTCCACGCCCATTAATGCAAACCATGAAATATCAAATTTATCGCCAGGCCTGGCTTGCATGCCAAATTTGGTGCCTTTTGGGGAACTATCAAATATGGACCAATCAGATGAAGGGGGGGTGGGCTTGTTGCCGTCTAGCGTCGCCACTGTAACACTTTTGAAAGAGAAAAGTAATGCGTGTAGTCGCAGGATGGAGACGCACATTTTGATGTATAACACATCTGGGTTCACAATACGGTTCGGGCTGAATTAACTCTCGAAGGAATGGCATATATTGCTCCAAAATTACGCAATTAATTCAGAATGTTCAAAATGGCCGACTTCCTGTTCAGTTTCGGCCATAGCGCCAAGAGACTTTTCTTTTAGTTGCGACATGATACAGGTGTGTACCGATTTTCGTTCATGTACGTCAAAACGTATTATGGGGCTTGAGGCACAAAGTTTTTTCTGTCGAACCAATCAGATGAAGGGTGGGCGCGCTTTTTGGCGTCTAGCGTCGCCACGGTAACGCTTTTGAAAGAGAAAAGTAATGCGTGTTGTCGCAGGATGGAGACGCACATTTTGATGTATAACACACTTGGGGGCACGTTACGGTTCGGGCTGAATTAACTTTCGAAGGAATGGCATAAATTTCGCCAAAATGACACGACTAATTCAAAATGGCTGACATCCTGTTCGGTTTCGGGCATGACCCCAAGAGACTTTTCTTTAAGTTGTCCCATGATACAGGTGTGTACCGATTTTCGTGCATGTACGTCAAACCGTATCGTGGGGCTTGAGGCACAAAGTTTTCAAGGGGGCGCTGTTGAGCCATTTTGCCACGCCCATTAATGCAAACCTTTAAATATCAAATTTTTCGCCAGGCCTGACTAGGGTGCAAAATTTGGTGACTTTTTGGGCATGTTAAGGGGGGCAAAAAGGCCTTCACTTTGTCAGGAAAATAATAATAATAATTAAAGCTGCAAGCAGCGATGAACGGGCCCTCGCACTCAAGGCCACCGCCCCCCATAAGCATATCAGAAATGACACCACCCACGACTTCCTATGTCAAACCATTCAAAAGTTATAGCAGAAAAAAGGGACAACCAATCAGAAGAAGGGGCGGGGCTAATTCAGGCCAATGAAGGTCAAGGACTCCATACAGAATCTGATGATACCACCCACGACTCTCTATGTCAAACCATTCAAAAGTTATAGCAGAAAATAAGGACAACCAATCAGAAGGAGGGGCGGGTTTAATTTTCACCAATTATGGTCAAGGACTCAATACAGAGTCCCATGACACCACCCACGACTCTTTATGTCAAACCTTTCAAAAGTTATGGCAGAGAAAAGTATTCTAGGGGGCGCTGTTGAGCCGTTAGGCCACGCCCATTAATGCAAACCATGAAATATCAAATTTATCGCCAGGCCTGGCTTGCATGCAAAATTTGGTGACTTTTGGGGAACTATCAAATTTGGACCAATCAGATGAAGGGGGGCGCACTTTTTGGCGTCGAGTGTTGCCACGGTAACACTTTTGAATGAGAAAAGTAATGCGCGTCGTCGCAAGATGGAGACGCACATTTTGATGTTAAAAAAACACAAATATTGCTGACTATAAACTTTGCATTGTGCTGGGATCGAACCCACGATCTCTCACACGAAAGACGGTGACAATACCCCTCAGCCACGAATCAGCTTGGCCGTTTCCTGACTGACTGATTAACGAGACACCAACATAGCGATATAATCTGAGTCCCGAATTGTTATTTCGTAATTTTTTAAATATTTGTAAGATATAAATATTAGTAAAACCCCACTATTTGTGCTTTTGTGAATAGCATGTTCCAGTCTTTACTTCCTAGACACACACACTGCATTGAAGGGAGCGTTTGGTTTATTGTTCACGTAACATTACTTTTATTTTTTCACAACCAAACCACGCACTTTATTTATGTCATTTGCAACAAGCAAGGACAAAAAATAAATGATTCCACCAAAATTCCAGAGATTTTTGTTGTTGGCTGACACATTACCAGCATATTTCAAATATGTCAAACCATTCAAAAGTTATAGTCAGAAAATATGGACAACCAATCAAAAGAAGGGGCGGGGCTAATTCAGGCCAATGAAGGTCAAGGACTCATTACAGAGTCCCATGACACCACCCACGACTCTCTATGTCAAACCATTCCAAAGTTATAGCAGAAAATCGGGACAACCAATCAGAAGAAGGGGCGGGGCTAATTAAGGCCAACGAAGCTTAAGAACTCATTACAGAGTCCCATGACACCACCCACGACTTCCTATGTCAAACCATTAAAAAGTTATAGCAGAAAAAAGGGACAACCAATCAGAAAAAGGGGCGGGGCTAATTCAGGCCAATGAAGGTCAAGGACCCCATAAAGAATCTGATGACACCAGCCACCACTCTCTATGTCAAACCATTCCAAAGTTATAGCAGAAATCGGGACAACCAATCAGAAGAAGGGGCGGGGCTAATTAAGGCCAACGAAGCTCAAGGACTCCATACAGAGTCCCATGACACCACCCACAACTTCCTATGTCAAACCATTCAAAAGTTATGGCAGAGAAAAGTATTCTAGGTGGCGCTGTTGAGCCGTTAGGCCACGCCCATTAATGCAAACCATGAAATATCAAATTTATCGCCAAGTCTGTCTTGCATGCCAAATTTGGTGACTTTTGGAGAACTATCAAATATGGACCAATCAGATTTCAAAATGGCCGACTTCCTGTTCGGTTTCGGCCATGGCTCCAAGAGACTTTTCTTTAAGTTGTGCCATGATACAGGTGTGTAGCGATTTTCGTGCATGTACATCAAACCGTATTGTGGGGCTTGAGGCACAAAGTTTTCCGGGGGGCGCTGTTGAGCCATTTTGCCACGCCCATTAATGCAAACCATGAAATATCAAATTTATCACCAGGCCTGGCTTGCGTGCCAAATTTGGTGCCTTTTGGGGAACTATCAAATATGGACCAATCAGATGAAGGGGGGGTGCGCTTGTTGGCGTCTAGCGTCGCCACGGTAACACTTTTGAAAGAGAAAAGTAATGCGTGTAGTCGCAGGATGGAGACGCACATTTTGATGTATAACACATCTGGGTCCACGATACGGTTCGGGCCGTATTAATTCTCGAAGGAATGGCATAAATTGCTCCAAAATTACGCGATTAATTCAGAATGTTCAAAATGGCCGACTTCCTGTTCGGTTTCGGCCACGGCGCCAAGAGACTTTTCTTTAAGTTGTGTACTGATACAGGTGTGTAGCGATTTTCGTTCATGTACGTCAAAGCGTATTATGGGGCTTGAGGCGCAAAGTTTTTTCTGTCTGAACCAATCAGATGAAGGGTGGGCACGCTTTTTGGTGTCTAGCGTCGCCACGGTAACGCTTTTGAAAGAGAAAAGTAATGCGTGGTGTCGGAGGACGGAGACGCACATTTTGATGTACAACACACTTGGGGGCACGTTACGGTTCGGGCCGTATTAACTGCCGAAGGAAGGCATAAATTTCGCCAAAATGACACGATTAATTCAAAATGGCCGACTTCCTGTTCGGTTTCTCGACATGACGCCCAGAGACTTTTCTTTAAGTTGCGCCATGATACAGGTCTGTACCGATTTTCGTGCATGTACGACAAACCGCATTGTGGGGCTTGAGGCACAAAGTTTTCAAGGGGGCGCTGTTGAGCCATTTTGCCACGCCCATTAATGCAAACCATTAAATATCAAATTTTTCGCCAGGCCTAACTTGCATGCAAAATTTGGTGACTTTTTGGGCACGTTTAGGGGGGCAAAAAGGCCTTCCTTTTGTCAGAACAATAAGAAGAAGAAGAAGAAGAATAATTCCTGCAATTACAATAGGGCCTTCGCACTGCAAGTGCTCGGGCCCTAATAAAAATTCCTACAGATACAATAGGGCCTTCGCACTGAAGGTGCTCGGGCCCTAATAAAAATTCCTGCAAATACAATAGGGCCTTCGCACTGAAGGTGCTCGGGCCCTAATTATTAGGCAGTGGGAAGCCTGGATTCGGCAAAGACTAAGACAAAGATGCATGGCAGCGTCTCCAGCGCCAGCCACACATATTTAGTCAGATAGGAGCATTCCTTGACTTTCTGGTTCGTTAAAAAGTCCCTCCAGGCTTTTTTATACCTCCCGTCCTCCTATGGACAGCTCACAGCTTGTATTGCATTTTTTTTTTCTTGGCCTTCACTTCACTTGTCAGGTTACCAGTGAGAGGGCATGTTATTGCTGCACAGAAATTGCCTGCGGCAACATATTAAACCGGGGTCACAGGCTGGCTTTCCCCAGGGCTCCTTGTCAAATCCAGATTTTGATGTAACAAGTATGGGGAGAGACGTATGCGGGGAACCGTCTCCCCAGATGAAGAAATGATGAGTCTGACAGAATGAATTAATTATCTGCAGAAACCTTAAATAATGCTAGAAAAATGAATCAGATTTAACTGAATTAACGGAGCCAAATAATAATAATAATAATAATAATAATAATAATAAGAGTGGCGCATCCACAGGATTCAAGACGGTAAGTTGCAGCCTTCATCATGTGATCATCAGAAGGTGTGGAAGGTTTCGAGACTTTTCCTGGTCTGGGGAATTCAGGTGTTTGCCAAAAGGGACAGATATCAGCAATTATCTTAGAGACTAAGAGCCACGAGGTTCACGAACCTGCATCTGACCAAAGCAGAAGGCTTCTCGAACAGTCAATAGAGGGAATGCACATGACGTCACAGATGCAACTTCACAGCGGGTTACGTCCACTGAGTGGTAGAAAGACTGAGTGGCAGCGTAGACTTTCAGTTTGAGCAACTGGAAAACATCTAAAATGGGGAAGAGCTGTTGTGCGATCGACTGTACTCATAGATTTAGCAAAAAAAAAAAAAAAAAAGAGTTATTGTTTTACAGACTGCCGAAAAATAAGCTCAAGAGAGACAAATGGATCGCTGCAATTTGCAGAAACAACTGGACTACAGACACCGAAACGTGGATTTGCGGTTCCCATTTTGTATCAGGTGATGTTGGATTTTTGGGTAGCTAACGTTAAACGGTCAAATCATAAAGTTTGGTGTCCTCATCACTTTAATTGCGCCAACAAATCCTGCCTTGAAGTAGAACCAAGCGTCAAGACTTTTGTAAGCCTTCAAGCTTTGCTTCGTGTATTTCCCCGGTGTAGAAATTAAGTACATATAAATATCAGGAAACTGGATTCGTGGCCAAATATTAATGTCCATGGACCACTGGTTCTTGGGGTAACTGTATGAGTCACTATGAGGTTCTGCAAAAGCGAAAGCCAGAGGGGAAGAGACGACCCACGGCCCGTTAAAATACCGGAGGCTCTAATCCGTTATATAGTTATTCTACTCATCTTATTTATGTTTATTGAATTCATCTGTTGCAAATAAAACCTGTCTTCCAATTCATTGCATTTTTAGCGTAGTTATTTTTGTGGTAGAAGTATCGTATCGGTACTCTGTATCGGCAAGTACACAAATGAAAATACTCTGTGTAAAAAAAAAAATGGTATCAGGACATGCCTAGTCCGAACATGCTTTCATCACATGTTCTGGAGGGTGGCTCTTATCAGGGAGCGCTAATCGCCCCCTCGGGCTACGCTAATGTGACGCTGAAGAGAAAGACAAGAC